>NC_050202.1:24171071-24476428 GCF_013141755.1 Anopheles stephensi
CTCATCCAGACCGCCTCCCCGTACGCAGGGTTTGACTGTCCAGTTACGGGCAAAATCAATTCACAGAAAGCCAGAAATGGTTGGTCGACCTTTCGAGGAGATATTTCCACCAAGTATTTTCTTCTTTGGGACTAAGATCTCCAAAAACCGATCAATTTCTCGATTTCTTGGCCTAACGACCTATTAGGTCATGGCTGCCATTTCTGGCTTACTATACTTATTGATACCGCATAGTTGAATAGTCAATCTTCACTAAGAGTGAACCAGAGGCGAATGCTAAAAAGCCTCGTAAAAAAAACAAAACAAAACTAAGAGTGAACCGGTCTGGATAGGATTTGAGTCCCGGTCCTGCCGTGTGAAGACCGGCTGCGCTGTCACATCTACCACCGGGACGCCCCGCATATATTCATGAGAATGATAAAAGATATTCAGTATCGATTTCTCGATTGATTAAATTGAACCATCATTTTCTCAACATCTTAAACTAAATTGAGATGAGGATGGAGTTCAAATCCCATCCAGACCACCTCCCCGTATGCAAAGCTGGCTATCCAGCTAGGGGTACAATCAAGTCATAGAAATCCAGAAATGGCAGCCCGTAATCTTTCAAGGTTTTATTGCCAAGGAAAAAGTATTCTATTGTCTGTCGCGGTATGTCTTACTCGTATGTATTTTCTTTGTATTTAATAAAACAGAAAAATATTTGTTAGCCTTAAAGTGATCGAACAGAGTGAAGATATAGAAGAAGGATCTCTAAGTTGACTGAGCTTCGAAAACAAGATGCTAATCAATAAACCTAAAGCAACAATGATTTACAGGGTTTTCCAGTTGATAAGGCAATAGCATCCATTTTTATGATAGGCTACTTAGATGAAGTGGCAAATTAAGCTAGTTGATATGGAAACGGCTTCATATGACAGGGAAATCAAATACCTTTGATTGTGATGTCCTCAGATGATATTGTACACATCCTTTCAGTGCTCGGGTAAGTGCGTGGAATATCAACGGCTACTATGTCAATATCATCTGAGAACATCACAATAAAAGGTAAAAACCCCGTAAAATAAAATGTAAAACGTGGTGGGACTATACAAAAATTAAATACTATGAGCTGCTTTCATACGACCAAACACTTATTTTGGATCTCTGCGGACTAAATGAAAATAATTGGACATAGAGTGTGGCGTGAAAGTGTGCCTTTGGCTTTTCAGACGAGTGTTTAATTGTTCTAAACAATTTGCTGCTCTCTATCTCGACTAGGAGATGTCAACATCGCCTAATGTGTTTTACAAGCTGTTACTTGCTTGATGATCTGAGATTCTCTAAAAAAAGGTAACAAACATGTGCGCAGTATGTGTGTGCAGTTTATACAAAATTTGGAAAAGTCCCACACACACACACACAAAACAGCAATCAATTATCCTTCCACATTATGTCCACACACTAAAGCGTCCGCTCGTTTGTCATTCGCGCAGGTAGATCGAAGCAGATAAATGGTTTATTTCTCGCATATTTAATCCTTCGAAATCTTCAGCCACTTGTCTCAATTATGTCGTTCCCGCAGCAGCAACAGCAGCAGCAACAACAAAATCGACCACAAACCAGCTATCATAGCATCCATATAATTAAATGTAGTTTTTCGAACTGATGTAACAATCTTCCTTTTTGGGACCCCAACAGCTTCACTCCTAAGAAGATTATCTCTCGCAAGGTCCAACGGAAGACACACAATCCTTTCGGCTACTTTAACCGAACCGATCCACTACCACCCGGGGTATGCGATTAAAATTAGCGAAGCCAGCAAACGAAAGGGGCAAACGATGGATTAAGAAGCAGTTGAAGCGAGTTTCCATTTCATCCAATGAAGCACACCGAAAAAGCAAAACCAACAAAACCGTGCGCATGAGGTTCACAACCTGGAGCAAGGATGATTATTTTCTGTTTTCGGCGATAATTTGGATTTAATACCATTGTCATTAGGAGACGAAATGCGTCAGCACTGGCACCGGCGCCTATTTTGCGGGATACCTTCCTTAACCCGTCAAAGGAACGGGTCTAATGGTGAGGATCATTGGTGATCTAATTTGCGAAGTTTCAGCCCGAAAAAGCCCCCTTTTTGCTGTCATTTCTTGATCGCGGTACGATTTAGTTGTTCCTGCGCTTGCATTTGCGAGGCAAGTGAGTGAGGGCCTAAGAAAGAGATAAATTGTTAGCTCATGAGGAACGATTGCCTCATTATTGTTATTATAACTCAATTGCTGTAATTGAAATTAGGACGTTGATATCTTTGTTCGTCGGATGCACACCGAACAGAGAGGCGAAACTTTAAAAGTCATTCTGGATGTCAAGAAGGATTTCATTTTTTTCATCTTGAGAGTGAGCTCAATTCCTTACTTTAAATTAGTGAAAAATTACTTTTCCACATCTCTCGAACCATCCATGCACCAGACGGTCCGTGTCGCATAGGTGGTTTTGTTATTTTCCCTCATCCTAACAAGCCTACAAGTACTTAAGGCGTACTAGAAAATGCGTCACACCGTGAAACGAACGTGCCTCGGTGGTGAAAATAATCGAGAACCACACAACATAAACACAGGGCAACAGACTCGCCCCTCTAAAGTCGGCGAAACGACGTTCCTATTGCGTAGGAAATCATTTCCCAATCTCTCTCTCCGGCCTCGCCACTCTTGCTAATCCTCCCGCACTGAAGATGAAAGGCAAAAAACAGGGAGTTTTTTTAAGGGTGGCACAGCCGCAGTGAGCACCGAGGGTGACACGACACACTTAAAACTGTAAAACCAAACTATTTAATACGCTATTACACCCTCAATTTGGGATTCAATTAATTTCCACGACGCATTCAGTTGTAATGATGCTGTGCTGGTGAAACTTTTTTACGTGAGGACAGCAAAAAGTAGACATGAGGGGGCATGAGCCATGAGGATTCTAATCCACCCATAGCACCAACAATCGGCACAAGTGATTACTGAGAAATAAATTGCTTGGACATGTTGAGTGGGCTGGAATAAAAATGGATCAGGATAAACAAGAAATTTATGAAATTAGTAGATTTTAAATAAAATTAACAGGAAAATATGAAAAAACAACAAAAAAAAAACACATTTTTTTAAAGTAAATAAAATAAATTAATAACTAGACTTTAAAAACTAGAAATTTAAAAACACAGCAGAAGCAAGCAGAACAAGATAAAATTTAATGAAAAACCCATAGCATTATGACAAATTAACCTGAGATACCCACGAACAAAGCAAATATAAAACAAACTAAATAAAACGCTTTTCAAGTCGTTAAGTAATTAATAAATACAGGATTTTTCATTTGATAAGGCTATATCCATTTTAGATGAAATGAGCAACAAAGCAAGTTGAAATGGAAACGGCCTCAGATGACAGGGAAATTAAATACCTTTTATTATGAGGTCCTCAGATGACATTGTCATAGTAACCGTTGATATTACACGCACTTACTCGAGCGCTGAACGTAGGCGTACAATATCAACGGCTACTATGACAAAATCATTTGAGGACATCACAATAAAAGGTATTTGATTTCCCTGTGGTCTGAAGTCGTTTCCATATCAACTAGCTTTGTTTACCAATTAATCTAAGAAGCTTGCGATAAAAATGGATGCGAAAAACTAAAACTAAACTAAATAAAAAAAAAATACAAAACAGGAAACTGCACTTTATTTCCTGCTAACAAGCCTTCCGTTTGCGCACAGCACAACTTTGCTCATTTTCACTATCCACTTAACCCGGGGCAATGTAATTTACATTATTTTTTCCATAATTTTAGACAATTCCACCAACGAAAATGTCACACCGGAAAACAGAATTGTTGGCAGCAAACGCAACAGCACAGACAGATCAAGAGCAGACATTCAGCGATACGGCAGTGATCCGGCATTCCCCGGAAACGGGTTGTGCACGGTACAGGTCGCCTCAGTTTGGTTCCTCTACCCCAATTTCTCCCTTGACCCTGTCACGTACTCCGATCACCGTTCCGTGTGTATGTGCCCTTTGATGAAGGATTAACTGTCCCGTTCCGGTGCCTGTAACCTGTAGGGGTGAATTTGACAACTTGTTTGAAAATCTGTGCACCCACGCTGAGCCTTGTGGCGTGGCGTACGCTAATCGATCCTCAAAGGCCCGTGCTATTTGCAGATGTCACATACCACCTCACCCCTCAGGATGCTGACCCTTGTTACCGTTCCCCGTGATGGGAGTACTTTTTTCTCTCTCTCTCTCTGACTTCCCGTTTTGTACTGAGGCTGGTACAAAGTACATCCTCCTGTAGGTGCTCATTTGTTTGTCGTACCGATTCCCGTCACACTTACCTTATGCCGGTGACAATTGTTAATGCCTAGAGGATGCTTTCCTTTTCGTTCCCCCCCCCCCCCCTCCCGAATCGGTGAGAGGTCTTTGCTAAGGGCTACCAGGTTAAACGCTGACGCTCTTGCAGGGCAACATCCTTCCAGCGATGCTGTCAGCATGGCAGGCCTGTTGACCGGCGAAAAGCCACCCGCACGGCGAGGAACTTTGAACGACATTCTAATGTGCTTTAATCATCATTAAAATCACATTACCACACACCGAAGCGCCTGCACCGTACGGATTCTGAGACGCGTGAGACAAAGTTCTTTTGGGATAGTCGAAAAGACAAACTTCCAGCACTAAATCCAGCAGTAATTCCTGCTGGAAAAGGTAAATCAAGTGAAACTTTAAAGTTGTAATAAAAACAAAGATTAGCAGGGGAGAATCCACGATCGAAGGAACGAAACAGTGAGAAAAAAAATTATAAAACTAAAAGAAAAAAAGAAATTCCGGCCAATAAAAGGCAGCATAAGTTATTCGAATTAAATAAAAAACTAAAATAAAACAGAAAAAAATGTTAAAAATGTGTAAACGTAAAAATGTATTTAAAAAAATAAATTATTTTTATAAAAGGACACAAAGATCCCACCAATAAATGTCATACGAACATGAACAAAACACTAACTTAAATAAAACTTAATTAAAAGTTCCTATAATTGCTAAAACTGCTATAATTGTAAATGATTAAATGCAAACTGGGATCAAATAAAATAAGGAAAAAAAAGAACATTTAGGAAGAAACATTCAGGAAAAGTTATCAAAAATCATACAACCGAGAAGAAAGATATCGAATAATAATAATTGGACTGAAATATATAACAAAAATCGGTGATCATTCAAATCAAAAAACAAGAAATGAAATGAAGATTATAAAACTTCAAGTTAAAAAGGAATAAAATAAAAAAATTTGGATGATATATAAAAATCGAACGATTAAACAACCAAACTATAAACGTAGTACAAACAACCAAATTACAAACTACATTTAAAAAAAACAGTAAAGAAAACAAAGTAGAGCAACACAATGTAATTACAAAATATAAGATAAATTTAAGAGAAAAAACATAAAAAATGAAACAGATAAGTTAAATAATTTACATTTTATAAAAAAGAAACGAAAATAGAATAACACAATAAGAAATATAAAAATAAACCCAATTTATAAAAAACAAAAATAGGAGCAAATAGAAAAAACACTCTTAATCAAATGAACGCAAAAGAAACAAAAAATATAAAACATAAAAAATGAACCTAAGTTTATGTCTCTCACTGTACTTGGGGGTGTTGGGGGTACTTGGGGGTGGAGCTGCACTTTATGACTTTTTAATATGAGAATTCGCCGCCCGTCTTAAGAATGTAGCAGCAGAAAAAGAATACATACCGCAGCCTAACATTTCCGCAGGGTGTTATCATTATCATAAATCACGATCGTACAGAAAATTTCTCAAACACAACAGAGGTAAAAGAAAAGCGAGAAAACAAACCTGAAAAATCACGCAAATTTTAAAATCATTTTCAACGATTGTTTTGAAGGGAAACCACATCAGCAAACGAAACAAGCTCGGATAGATTCTAACAAACGTCCAGCCCACCCGGCCGGGGTGGGGAAAATGAAAGAAAATTTCACATTTGAAATGTAAATTGAATCTTTTTGATCGGTTGATTTCTTTCTGCCTACCCTCGTCGTCTTCTTTGAGTCTTCCAGCGTCTTCAGTCGATACCACCCTCTCGGACAGAAAAATCAATACATTTATCTGTTTTAAATTGATCACAAATCAACGTAAGCAATCCTGTCCTTGTTCCAATGCTACAATTGGTTGTTTATTTACTTTGCTTTCGTTTTTTTTGTCTCCTACTTGCTTGCTTGCTCTGATTGTAAAGTTCTTTCTAAAGCGACAATTCAAAAGCGATGAACCGCAGCAGAAGGGAGCAAACCCTACCGAGGACAGATCGCAGATGGTGTACTTTGCCGAAAACAAATGTGCTAACACTCTTCAACCGTGTTGTGGGTTGTGTGCAATGTTGGGCAACATATTCTAATTAATAGCGAGCGATTAATGTCGCACCACCGATAGGGCAAGAGTACGGTGCCCATTCGCAAAGTGGCACTAATCCTTTGAACACCACTTCACCATTAATATTAGCCCATATGGGTTGGTTTCCAATTTTCCAACCAACACTGCACTCTCTCCAGGTGCACTCAGAACAGACCGGCTCAGCAACAACAAAAAAGGGGTCAAAGAGGTCCGCGAACAGAGATTAGAGAACCCCTTTGTTTGCGTTCCATCTTTACTTCCCGGTACGGCTTTGGCAGCCAAGGAATTAATACTGAATCAAATCCGCATCAGTGCAAGCCGCCTTGTTGAGGGCTTCATTTGTGGTGCATTTTCTACCTCTTTTTTATGTGTCCATGGCCATGCCGAACTATCATTTTTGCCTGGATTTAGGACAGAGAGCGCTTGAGCTTCTGCACAAACAGTGCAGCTCATCCGTGGCAGTGGGTAATGTCCTCGAGCAATAGATTTATTTTTTGATGCTTTCTTATACACAGCAGCGTGACTGCTGCTGCTGCTGCTGCGTGTTTTCTGTACGAACATTTGAGCGCCGGTTTCCGGACCCGTGCTGGAGATATTCCATCAAATTAAAATCATGTGTCTTTCGCGTTGCCAAGCCAGCGGCTTTTTTTAAACCACCAACGATCCGTGCGATGCGTGCGTTGCTCGAGCGATCCAATCGCCCAAATGGGTATGATTTGCTAATTGAATGACATAATGTAATGAACAGTTATTATACGTTGTGGGACGTTCAAAAGGCTCGGGAAAGGTACGTTTTAAAAAGTAGTTCTAAATATTTTTACACGTGGTTTAAAACGAAGAATGAATAATGCATTGTAACGTTAATTTAAAATAAATTAACCAAAGTGATAAGCTCGATACTATACGATTTATGATACGATACGATTCTCTTGTAGTTCCCGAATACTAAATTTGATCGGATTAGCGTTGATGGTTTAGGACATTTTATAAAATTTTAATAGATCTTGCAAAGGATATTAATGAGACGTATGTACGATGCTTTGAATTATTGTTGTTCGTTTATCAAAACCAAAATCAGAGCGATTTCTGTGATGTTAGCAAGGTATATGGATATAGAAGGTAGAGTTGTTTAGAGCAAATTGACATTTCTCGACCTGACATAACAGTTCCGTGGTGATCGAGGGGAAGGGTATTGAGAAGAGTGATGGCAGCGTCGGAGGAGGCGCCGGTGGTGATATCGCTTGCGATTTTTTGACGAAAAATGCAACCAAATATCGTCAATCTTCTGTGGAACAACATTTGATATGCGAAGATGACCCATAAATTAGCGATATTGCTCAAGGGACTGAGAATTGAGGCTGTTTGTTCATGTTTGTTGCCCATACCATATGTTTTTGTAAACAAACTCTGACATAACTCGACTAAAATGTCGCCCTGTCAAATCGATAAAAATCCACCTTCTAAATACATACACCTTGGATGTTAGTTCAAGTTTTGTTGATAACGTTTGTCCAAATGTAACTCTTTGTCAAATTCTTGATATTGATTTACCCAACTAACCTTCTCGGATCCTACACATACAGAGCTGTTCTTCCATACTATCGAATGTTTTCGGTTTGTTTTTTGGTGCTGCAATTATTGTCTATATTTGTTTGCCTAGCGCAGTAGTGATCTCCTAGGCTGGTAGGGATCTCCTAAAGAGAAATTTTAAGAGTTCGCACATCAAAACTAGAAATTTGACATTAAAAACACAGATCCACAATTATATTAGACATTGAAGGCAAAAATTGACTATAAAATGTCTCTTTATGATTATTTAGCACATGTTTACTGGCAGGTAAATTTTATACTTCTTTTATTTTTAAACATTTCATAATAATTTCATGGAAAGCTGACACCTGATTTGGAATCCCGGCTTGTAAGAATGACAATGGCCAACATCACATGCCAGGTGAAGGTGGATGGAACACTCTCAGGGCCCTTTACTACCAGCAAAGGGAGATGCGTCAGGGAGATGGGCTTGCCTGTCTCTTTTTCAATCTGGCGCTAGAGAGAGCCATCCACGACTCGGAGGTGGAAACTTCGCGGACCATCTTCTATAAGTCAATCCAGATCCTGGCATACGCTGATGACATAGACATCATTGGTTTGAGGCTCTCCTATGTAGCAGAAGCTTATCAAAGGATCGAGCGTGCGGCAAAGAACCTCGGGTTGGAGATTAACGAGGCGAAACCTAAACTGATGGTGGCACCACCAGCGGCCCTGCTAACAAACACTGATTTACGCAGGGCTGATATACAGATAGGTGACCGCACTTTCAAAGTCGTCTCAAACTTCACCCATCTGTGGTCAAAAGTCAGCAACGGCACCAACATTGATGTTGAGTTACGCGCAAGAGTGCTGGTTGCCAACCGGTCGTACTACAGCCTGAGGAAACTTCTCCACTCTAAATACCTGCCGCGACGGACGAAGCTGGGACTGTACAGAACATTTATAGTCCCAGTACTCACATACGCCTATGATACATGGACTCTGTCCAAAACTGACGAAGCCCTCTTAGCCGCGTTCGCGAGGAAGATGCTCAGAAGGATGTTTGGCCCCGTATGTGTGGGAGGACAATGGAGGAGCCGCTACAATGACGAGCTCTACGAGCTGTACGATGGTCTTACCATCGTGCGGCGGATTAGACTCGCCAGGCTCCGGTGGGATGGTCACGTCAGGTGTCGACCTGACGACCCAGCCCGTAAAGTCCTTTTAGGCCGTCCACACGGACAGAGGAGGCGTGGCAGACCGAAATTGAGATGGAGTGATGGCGTTGATGCGTCCGCCAAAACGGCCGGGTAACGGGTTGGCAAACGACGGCACTAAACCGTGAGCGAGGATCGAAGATTGTTGCAGCAGGCCAAGACCGCAAAGCGGTTGTAGCGCCGGATAAGTAAGTAAGTAAGTAGGTCGCCTGATCAACTGATAAATATTCTTAAAAAAACAAAACGTGACTTATGTATGTTGTAAAACTTCATGAGTGGAAAAAGGCTATTACATTAAATTGCAAGTTCTTTTTTGTTTCTTTTCATCTCGTTTTACAGTCATTGCATCAATTTGGACTAGCAAAAACTATGTATTTTACTACGCCTTTTTTCGGGCTCACTATCTTAGCATCTCTAAAGCCCTTTCAAAGAAACTAGTTATTTCGGGTTCAGTTATAAAAATATCTTTCCGTTTTACTGAGAAGCATCTCACTCGTAAAACAGATTTTACTAGCCCGTAAAACCCAGCAGTAGAAATAAAAGGTTACCTACACGGCGGTACATTTTAGTATCGTGTCGCAAATTGTCCTCACAACCCGAAGTAAAATGATACTCTACATACACCATTTTCACCCCAAACCACCGAACCCATTTCTGCCCATGTTACCGATAAATTCGGGCCCAGATTAGCTCGGTACTGTTTCCCCATTTCATTTCATTCCATCCTGTTCTGGGGACGATTTTTGCTAGGAAAAAATATCTTGGAGTAAATAAACAAAAAAACACCACCTCGCACACATTTATCGCAAACACACACCGTAACACACCCGTACGTTACGGGGGCCCGGAAAAACGCATCGCATTGTCGGAAAAACCTTTTTCTCTCTCTCTCTCTCTCTCATACATCAAACTGTGTCCTGGAGGCAACACGAGCCTCTAGCCCACGAGCACACAATGGTGCGTTGCCCGATGCTTGTTTTGCCTAAAAAGAACTACTCCAGTCCGAGAGCCTCTGTGATTTGTGATGCTGGTGTGCCTATGTGTGTGTGTGTGTCAATGTTCGCTCGTACACTCAGGGCACAATAAGGTTTGTAATATTCATGTATCGTGCCTGCGGTTCGGTGTGGTTTGGTGGATTCTGCGGGAAGGAAATGACCCAACCAACCAACCCAAAAACCGGGACAGCAGCGGAAGCATAAGCATAAATCGTTGTTTGCCACCAACAGCATCAGCAGCGCGTTGTAATCGAATATCTGCAGTGTGGTGGGTCATCAGTTTTACGGTTGGTTCACGTTGGACTACGGATGTGGGGAAAGGATAGGTAGGAGCAGGGGATGGAGGATGTGTTAGCCATTATCTAAGCAGGAAAGCGAGCAGTGAGGTTATGTTCTGTGTGGGGGGTTTCGCATCGAATTGGAGGGCCCCTTTGACGGATTCACGGTGAGGTAAGAAATGGACAAATAGTTGTAAACACATTTAGTGCAAAGTATGTTTTACGAGTCTTTCAATAAGCTAGAAGACAAGAGGATTTTTTTTTGTATTTTTTTGCATAAGCTCCGCAGACTTTGAAGTCAAAAATAAAGCTTTTTGCTACTTTTTTTAAACTAAAGGTTAATTTTCAGAAACCTAAATTTTTAAGCCTGAATCCTTTCAACATTCAAGCGAGAAAGCGAGATGCAAATGCAAAGGTGACAGCGGGTTTAGACAACCCATAACAGTTTTTTAAGCAGTTATGTGTTTTATTTTTGAGGTCTCACATCTTAAATTTCGTTTTATTTAAATTATCGTTCGTTTACAATTTGTGTAGCAGTTGTACAATTCAGCTCTCGGAGAAAATTTAATCTTCTAGGTAAGCTTCCATATCAAAACGCTATAGAGCATATCCATGAATGTATATGAATATCCGTGACGGAAGTATTTGAATATATTAAGACAAAAGTCGCTCTCAACACGTCTTAAATATTGTACGCAACAAAATAACAATGTAAAATTTGTAGAATGCTTTATTATATTTAATGTACTTTTACATTTTTTTTTGTAAATCCCATCTGAACCGTTCCCCCGTAGTGAGGACTGACACTATCCATCTACGTGGTATAATTAAGTCATTTAGAGGCCGTTAGGCGAAAGAATAAGAAGAAGAAACAAATTTTCAAATTGTTTTTTGCATATCTGCTCCTTCTTTACTGGCCTGCCATTTGGGGATTCAGTTGGAGATGGATAACGTGGACATTTAGTCCTCCAGATGTCTTGATGGGGCTCGATACACAGTCCAGCTGAGTAGAAGGCCGACTTCGTTACCTCTGGACCACCGAGCCTTTAAGTCCTTAACTTGAAAGAGCAGCAGAGTAACCATCGGAAGCTTTGGTCAAAATTGTCCTCAGTATAAATTTTATTTAATGATTCGATTTCAATTCATTCTGTCAATTTCTTTCGACAGGAAATTCCATTTCTGGCTCCGATAGCTAAAACAAACTTACCACATTTTTGCTCATATCTGCATAGATCCCATACATTGAGGCATGGTGGATTCAATATGTCCTTCTGTATGCTCTAATCAAACCCATTGTGCCACTCCTTCATGACTAAACAATGAGCAAATGCATCGTTTGGCGCTCGAACACTAAGATAAAGGGTGCTCCAAAAAATGATTCAACCCGGGTGGCTGCATTGTTCACATCGAGGATTACACCATACTTTGTTCCACGAGCCTACTTTTGCCAAAATATCTTCCTCCAAGCTCCCCCAGTACATATCCACAATGTCTACCACCCCTAGAGGGAAAGTGGGAAAAACGCTTTTTACGCAAAGAGTTACAGCCACATTATCATTGTTATTGGCGAAGCATTAAAATGTACATCCAAATGGAGCCATTTACAGCATCGCATCACAGTGTGCGAGATTTTGGGCCGAATATTTACGTCCCTGCCAAAATAGACACAGCCAGCACAATCGTAGCCTGGCAATGGTTGCCTCCGGGGTTCCTGGTGTTTTACACGCCATACCATGGAGCGCAACCGTGTTAGAACTCCAACTCCGAAATCGATGACCGAATCGAACACTGGCAACACCTCCCCCGGGACCGATTGGTGAACGGTGGTGGTGATGGTGGTCCTAAAAAACAAAAAGCAGCAAATTAGAGAGTGCGTAAATCACGGCATGGTTGCGCATTTTGGGTGTACGCACTTACATGCGCATTGTGTATGTGTGCGTGTATCCGGGGGATGGACACACACGGAAGCATAGAAAAGTGCTTGGGGACAGCAGAAATACGGACCATCGCCATAAAACCATTATTCATTATATTTATGATCCGATCCCATCCGCCCACTGCCCGAATGGGAAAGCGTGAAGAAAAATTTCGATTTTTCCGGTACCATGCAGGGAATGGGTAAACGAAAAAAAAGAAGCATCGTATCATATAAACGATAGACAGCAAAAAAAGTGACAGCTGCCAAAAAATACTAACACAAAAACATGTCACCTTCCAGATACAATACGCAGACCGGAAAAAATATTTTTCTACAGTTGTAGTCGGGAAATGAGTTCATTGAATCGAATGCATTTGTAACGGATCATTATTTAGTTTTGAGCAGGAACGAAGGAAAGTTTTAATGAGTTTTCTTTTCTTAAAGAATTTTTATGGTCTAGTTTTTTTTATTTGTATTTATGCATATGTTATTGAATTAGATTGTAGAAAGTTTATAAAATGTTTGTAAAACAAATTTAAAAAAATTTATCAAAAAATATGTAAATTTCTTGCAAATTCGAGCTTTTTATAGCAACGAATTCATCTCATGTTAAAAATTAGTTTTGACGCTACTTTAAGTTTGTTCTGTATCTATCATTATTATTAAATTATTCAATGTATAAATGTTTTAATATAATGAAAAAAAGCTATAATACTTAAAGCTGTTTCAAATTAACCATTTGTTGGGTTTTGTATCAAGTATAAAAAAGTTTTAAGCAATTTATCTGGACACTTTACTGAAATCAATGATGAAATTAAACATCATCAAGAGCAGAACAAGTAATTTAACATTTTTAAACGTGGAATAGTTTATGAATTTAACAAAAAAAACATTTGTCTTCAAATGTAACGAAAAAGTGTATTATTCGACTCAAGGAAAAATGTTTTAGTTTCAATGACAAAATATAATATTTGTTGTAATCGTTCCTCATGTCGCTCCTTCTTTTCCTTTTTTTGACATAAAACAAACTCTAAAGGTCTCAGCCAGCCAGGGTTGTTACCCATGGGTACGGGAAGACGGACTGAATAAAAGTTGAACCACGGTTCAGCCGTGTAAAGACCGACGACGCTGTCACCTCGCCTACCGCGAACCGTCCTACAAATCTTTCCTACATATATATATTTTTTAATTGGCCGTTCCTACATACATGATATTCGTTACAGACAGTCTCAATATTATTGAACGTTTTCCTGTAACAATTTACCTTCAAATAAAATCCCAGCATGACCCCATTTGAAGGTAACCGACCTTGTTTTTTTTTTGTGGTATGTTTTTAGATAACAGCAGTAACATCGAGAACGGATATCTATTTATGAAAATGTTCGTTAGAACAGACATGAAAGCGTATGCTTGTTTCCCGCTGTTGGTCCATCTTACCCACCCGATCGTGTCCTTCCACCTCAACAAGAAGGAAACCGTAATGGTAGAAGCAGAAAATGTGCTACCCTCGACGGCAGAATTCGATATTTCTCGAGGTGTCATGGTCGTTATGTGGCACAAAATGTTGCGTTCATCAGCACAAAACCGATTCGAAAACAAAGGACACTGAGCTGAACCAAAACAACGAGAAAAAGAGAGGAAAAATCCAGCCCAAGAACCCACACAAGATGGGCTCCAAACGAACGGAACGATGTGTACGTGTTCGATATCTGTGGCACAGGGCTTACATTGCTTGCGACGGCAACATTAAACGGCAAACAGTTTGTAGCTGTAAGAAAGCATAGCAGCGACAACACACTCACACGAGGATTTTCTTACCAAGATGGAGTCCACCAGATGACGACGCGAATCTCGTCGCATGTGATCCTGATACCTTTGCTAACGAAGGATCTCTGATAAATAAATATCAAAAAACACACAGCAAGAGGATCAGGGGACGAAGGCTTACCGAGGAGTCGAGGGTAGAATCTCGAAGGATCCCAAGGATTACCCGATGTGGTTGAGGCAGCGTTGGAAAAACGGGTTCCGGAGAGGCGGTCACAACGGTTTTTCGTGCGATAGCGGCACAAAAGAGAAGGAGAACCATATGCGGACATTGGCGACGGATGATGATGCTGCTGCTGCTACATGTGTGTGTAAGAATCCCGAGCACCCGGAGCCCGGAGTGAAGGGCAACATAAAATACAAAGTACCCGCCTCCGGGCTGTTTTCTAACATATATCTCTACTTTACCTTGCTGTCCGCGTTTCGGCGCAACGACCACCAACGGGCGGCAGCGACGAAGCCTTGGGAAATGTCCGGAAAACCGATGAATCCGATCGGTTCATCGTCAACGGTTTTTTTTTGTTGGGGGGCAAAAGCGAAGAACTAGGTTACCGTTCGCTCTACTGGCGGTGCTAACTTTGCTTTGTGAATTCTAAGAACGTTCTCGGGATCGTTGTGGGTGAACGTTTGAAGGATGGTTAAGTGTACGCGGAAATGGTGAAAATTGCCATCGAGCTTATTTTCACACCATGCGAGAACACTCAAGGATTATGGTGCTCTGTGTGTGTGTGGGTAATTTGAGATTGGAAAAGAGAGTGATTAAACTTTTTAAAAGGGAAGAAACCGATTTGGATTAAGAATTTAATTTATAACTCGTCTTTAATTCCTTTTGTATGTAAATCTAAATTTATCAAACAAAAATCATATAAAAGACAACAAAAAACAGGAAATTTCCTCACCAAACAAAAAAACAATCCAATCTCACCAACTATTATAAAATATCTGACTATACGGCGAGGAAGATGCTCAGAAGGATTTTTGGCCCCGTATGTGTGGAAGGACAATGGAGGAGCCGCTACAACGACGAGCTCTACGAGCTGTATGATGATCTCACTATCGTACAGCGCATTAGACTCGCCAGGCTCCGGTGGGCTGGTCACGTCATGAGAATGACACCGGACGACCCAGCCCGTAAAGTCCTTTTAGGCCGTCCACAAGGACAGAGGAGGCGTGGTAGGCCCAAATTGAGATGGAGTGATGGCGTTGATGCGTCCGCCAGAACGGCCGGGATAACGGATTGGCAGACGACGGCGCTGAACCGTGAGCGGTATCGAGGATTGTTGCAGCAGGCCAAGACCGCAAAGCGGTTGTAGCGCCTGATAAGTAAGTAAGTAAGTATACGGCGTTATGCCGTAATACTGAAATTAAAAATAAAAAATATTATAAAATATCTACATGAAAGGAAATGTACAGAAAAAAAAAACATTTCAAACTCAGAGAAGTAAAACAAAACATCAAAAAATCAAAGAAACAACGAAAGAACAGAAAATCAAAGAGAAAATAAAAAAAAATCAAAACAAAAACAAAAACCTTGAAAATAAAAATAAAATAAAAACATGGAGCTAACCTGAAAGGAATTTAGGTACAAAGACAAAGCACACAAACTAACAGATTTAGTGGACATTTTTGCACAAGCGTCCACTGTGTGACCTATGGACTACTGGATCGTAGTGCGTGAATCAGTCCCAATTTTTTTTAAATGTTTTTTTTTTTTCGAACTGTCCCACAAACTCTACAAACGAAGAAAAACCCTTGCCCAATTTCCATATCAACCCCGCCGTAAAACGAACAAACATCGTTGCGTTAGTCCACTTTATTTAGTTTTTATTTCTAGTCCTTCCGCTCCGCTATTTGCGATCGACGACGATAAGACAAACACTAGAACATGTAGTTTTTATTTTTCGTTGGGCTTTCCGTTCTCCAAAAAGGTCTCAACAGTTTACGATCCTTGCCACGATGGAGTAACGCTTTTTGCTCTTGCCGCTTTTGCTTGAATTTATCGATACCGGGATTCTGAAATCCGGAACGCATCCTCGAGTTTTCCGTTTCAGTGTGACTCGCACGTATGCGTGTAACTTTGCCCGTAGGCATGCATACCGGCGCGTTGGTGTATGTGTGCCACTGTTCCCATTTTCCCTCCAGATCCGACTGTCGCACGGTAGTACACACTAGTATGCGTAGCTTCTCATCCCAAAAAAGGGAGGAAGAATCTGGCGATGAAATACGCAGGGATGCTGGGACGAAAACAAACAACGCACGGTGTAGAAGCGAGAGTGGAAAAAAATAACTCCGAATCCTGGGCCGTAAACAGTTCCGGGGACCATGGTCCCATACAACCAATCTCTCGAAGGCTGTGTGTAGCAATACCCCCTCCCTCAAACCGCCCCTGTCCCGGATGGATGATGATGTTGGACAATGCGATATGGGTGGTGGGCGAAATATGCTGCTGCCGATGTTGCTCCCGCTGCCGATGCTCGCAAGCAAGCCCGCAGGGCAAAAATGGCCGCCTATGTACGGCCACCAATAAAGACGGTGCGCGCGTGCGGGTGAGCAGAAGATACTGCAGCGGTGAGTGGGGTGAGTGGGGACATGTGCAAGGAAATATGCGCAAGGGAAATGTTTTCATCGTCTGTACACAGAAATCAAATTAAATATTCAGTGCAGAAATCCTATAGGGTGCGTTGCTCCGGGCAACGGTGGACCAATTTTTTTTGCTCTCTCCATCCTTCTCAGCGCTGTGCGATGTAAGCATTGGAATATTGGAGCTTTAGAACGAGAGAGAGAGAGAAGTTGGTTCAGAACACTTACAAAACGCAGCGCGAGTAAGTTCAGAACAAAGCGATTCTTCTCCACTGGCGTGGCAAAAAATAGAACAGCACACTTACAAGTTAATAATGCCTGCCGTGGTCGGAATGCCAATCGCACGTTCAATCCTTCGCAGAATAACTTCACTCGCCAGAAATTGTCAAAGTCCAAGCAATCGATCGATAGCATAGAACGAACGGATACCACCACCGGCGAAGCGGTCCAGCAAAACCGTGCGGCTAGAGCACACGATAATGTCGGTACGAAATTAGTGGTAATTTAAACGTCCTCCAGAGGAGATGTCCACCTCTGCGGTAGGAATGACATCCGTACCACACGACAACACAGCACACAGCATGCGGCACGAGCCACTCACTCGGACCGGCAGGAAACGGCTCGAACTGAACGAAAGAAGCTGCTTCGTTCTTCTCAGAATGTGTTGACTCACTCACGGGCCAAGGTGAAACGGTTTAAATCGGTCTCCTTCTTCGTTTGCCTAGCTGAGTGACAGCTTATCGAGGCGCCTAGCATTGTATTGAGTACGGCAAGGGTGAGGTAAGGGTTTTGTCGTGTTTTGCTGTTGCATCTCCGTTGCTCCGAGCGCTGGCAGCCTTTTACCCTGACCTCTTCAACGGCAGGAAGCTGGCAGACGCCCGCCGGAAGGCTTAACACCTTGGAAATAATTGTCGTTTAACAACAAAAATGAAAATCGATCCGTATAAAGATCTTGGTGACGGTAGCTATTTTTTAGAATTGTTGTACGTTGAGACGTAAGTTCTCTGTTTAAAAATTGCAGTCAGGATTAATACCTGTAATGAGTCATAATTATGAGGAATGAAATAGTAGCATTTTAGGTAGATTGCAATAAATAGCAAAGTATTTGTTTACACTCATAAAGTGACAGCACGCGTTGCACTGAAACTTGATCGATTTTTTGGCCGAAGAAATTTGAAGGCAAGCAAACACCTAATTTTACCTAATGATTCAATTGCAACAAAATTTTTCATTTAGGTTGGCTTGGCCTCAACGAAACAAGCTTTTTGCACGCTTGTTATAAATTTGTAAATTGTGATATTCAAATATACTACAAAATAGTTTTCAGAATTGAAGTGTTCTGCACTTGCATACTTTTGTTGCAAATGCAACAGGCAACAATCCGCGAGAATAAATGAACTAGACGCCTTTTCTACATCCGTGAATAAGTGTATTCTTTTTGTAATTTTTAGTTACACTTTTAGCAGATAAAAAACTTAACGTCTTCCTTCTCTCGCTTTATGGTTGTTACCGCCGTGTGTAACGCGGTCATTCGCCCTTTCCCTTCGCTCTCTTTCTCCGGCTCTCTCTGGCTAGGTTTTTTTTCTCTTCGGCTGCGCTCGTGGCTCATCCTTAAGTGGCTGCGTACTTCCGCGGTCGGCTGTCATCGCACTTGACGTTGACGTTGTATTTTGTCAACAGGAGTATTAACACTTAAATATTGGATAAGGATAATCTTTAAAGGTATTTAGTCTTTATGGTACTAAATCAGTCAATCAAAATACTTCTTGCATAAATTTTTCTTACATGTTTGATAGTGTTCAGTACGGAACACGCTGTACTAACAAGTTGAGAGTCTTGTTTACTGTTATTTACCATTTGTATTGAATGTTTATTGATCTGTACAGGATCATAATTTTTCAATGTTATATCTAAAATGGTTGTGCATTTTTTTAAATAAATATTAAATATTAAAAACAAAAAATTGTGTCCTTCAGAATACAGTTCAAGAAATTGCATACTTTTGGGCTTATTTCAAACAGCTTAGTAGATAGGTGTAGATAAGTAGCTAAGTAGTAACAAAAAAGTCTAATAAGCGATTGCATGGTCAGTAGGACCTAACTGGTCGCTCATTAAAGAAACAGAAGTTGATCAGTGGTCTATTTAGTAAGTAAGATATCAAATAGTTTGTCAGGATTTTAGACTATCATATTAGCATTTTATTATCGATTTATCAAATGAGCTTTCTATCCATGTATTATTTATTATTTATTTTCTGCAATAAACGTTTATGTCAAAAGTTTTATCAAAACATTAAAAAGAATCGTTCAGTTGATATTGAATACTCCAGCATTCATATTATTATTCATATTATTATTATTCTTCATCACAAAGTTAAACATATTTATTAAAAAATGAAAATAATATACTCCTTTACAATATTATTATTAAAAAAACATCTTTCTCTTTGCTCTGTCTGAGAATTTTGCTAAACTCCGTTCAAAATTTTCTTCATGCAAAACCTCACCAACACAAGCGCAACGCTTGTTTTCGTTTACGAGCTTTTAACTACACTACAAAGAGTAAGCATAGTTGGGCATCGTATCCATCATCATCACTATCGCTATCCACCTCATCATCATCATCAACATCGTTTTCTGCACCTCCGATCGTCCAATCGTACCAAAGAATCCAAATATTCTACCCGCAAGAGAAGATTTTTGTAGTATCGCCCGGGGGCGATAAGATACCGCCAAGGTGTCTGTCTCATACCGACCGACAAATTGGTCTAAAAAAGAAACAGAAAAAAGGAAAAAACAAAACACGTCGCGAGTGCGACGGTCCTGATCGACATGGATTCAATCCCGGCGCGGTTCAATCGCCCGATGGGTGGGCAGGTCGCAAATACTTGACCCTGTAACCTCACGATTTGAGCACGCGCAAAATTGTGCAAATGTACACTCGACATTGCATACGAGATGCATTTGCTCGTGGTACACCTCCCATCGCCGTCCCTTCAGAGTCACCGGTTCCCTGCCATCATGAGGAGAGCGCAGAGGAGACCAGGATAGCAATAAATAATGTTACCGTGCTCGGACTGCTCTCGGTGCACTGGCTGATGCAGTGGAAACAAGCTCCACCGAAAACACGAGAGAAGGAAAAAGATCTCCAAGGAATGCGCTAACGTTTGTGAGCTGCGGCACATGCCAGAACTACAGCGGCTTCCAGACCTCGCCTGGGTGGACACGGGGAGATTTTGTTCGTTTCCCTTTTTTTCTTTCCCGCCTATTTTTTTTTTTATTTGCCACATCCTGACGCGGCGCGAGTCCAAGGTGACGCCACAAGAAGACGAATCGTCGTGCCAACGATTCGTTGCATACTCGCGAGCCGGTAATTTTGTGTAATGATCCACCCCGTGCCGGCTGTTACCATCCAAAGGCATCGCGCAAAGGGCGTTGCGCACGAGTGCGCGATCTTGTCCGAGCTCCTCTAAATCATGCGCACATGGCGCACTAGGCAACCACGACGACGACGGCCGACACGGCTCGCACAAGTGGGAGGCTATGCAAGTGGACAGCGAGCGTTTAAGCAATTATTTGCTGGCAGTTGTTTGTTGAAATATCAATTTGGCGACAAGTGATCTGCGGCGGGAGACAACGAGACTTGACCAGCAGGTCGTGTGACGTTTGTGGCCGATCGGTTGACGATTATTATGCTAGTTTCTTCGTTATGGTAGGGACGGAGGTATAGTGGGTTGTTGGGCCATGGGGGACACTCATAAAACAGCAGAAAAGGAGAAAGCATTTAGTGTTAAACGAGAATAAAGTTAGTATGGTTTTCTATAACCATATGCAATCAACTTTCCGTAGTGTTAGAGTTAATTAGCTCTACAAAGATGAAATATACATAATTTTATGTCCTGGTGTTGATTAGTGAGTTGAAGACTGAAAGTTAACTTGGAACAACTATTGTCAAAACTGATAAGAACTTAGATCTGGAAATTTGTTCGTAGTACCGATTAAATCCTCGAGGAATCTTGAGACATTTCTTCACCACCGTTGAAACTCTATATAAACTTTACCGAATCTTGATGTTAACAATGGTGTATAATTTCTTTAGTGTCTGGTCCAAGGGTCAAAGAAGTTTTCCATTCTTCTGCGTATTTTTGTTCTTGGGAACTTGCTCTTATTAAGGGTATACTGTGTACAGAATACCTTCGAAATATGAAGCTGCTGTCTTTGGCAATAAATATGCCACAAAATAATTTATTTGTGGCCATAACTTGGCAATAAAGAGCTCTTTTGCCTGGTAGTACATAAACGATGTACTATACTTGTCACTTGAATAATTCCTCTGTTCACAAATAGGGGGCGCTTCACTAATCATTTTATAGTCTTTACGTACATAACTGATTACCCAGAATTACTGATGGAAATGATTTTTAACTACAAAATTAAACTTCTACCAAGCAAAATGGTGGACATGCAAAGTAAACCTCCAAGTGTAGTTTGACCACACGTCTAAGCAAACACAGCACGTCTCGCAAAACGTCGAGTAAACTCCTAATCATCTTCCTCCGGAGTGGAAGAGTAGCAAATCAATTCCATTCGACTAATGACTTTTACACAAAACAAAACACTTACCGGTGCGGAATTGTGCAGGAAGCAGTAACCCGTACATATCTCGGTCGGTACAAACGGGCACGGAGGCTACAAACAGAATTTTCTAGCACCCAACTAATGCTAAATCCACAACCGTTCTCTTAATCCTGACCATATCCCGGGTAGCTACGACCGAGAGAGAGAGAGAGCACACAATGCCCCTGAGCGGTATGTGGTGCTCATGTTTGTTTTTCGCTTGCTTGAGTTACTGTATTTCCAGGCTGATGTGCACTGGTTCCCATGGAGCCGGGTTCTTTCGCATCGAAAGCTGCCATTTTATTTATGGTTCTCTGGTCAGTTGGTTGGTGTTTTATTTCAGAAAGGAAAAAAAAATGTTTCTCGTATAATCTTGATAAGGCAGCTCTATTTAAAATAGGATTCCTATAACAGATAGTTGTGGTACTTGTTCAAGGTTTGGTCTGCGCTACTCCAATAGTGGAGCACCCAAACCGGCCTACAACGAATCACATACAGCCTCCAATTGAGCCGTTCCGACGACGTATGGTTTAATAAACACTTAATTATGGCAATCATCGTTATTACACGATAATTTGACGTTCCTGCCTCCCCGAACCAACCTCCACTGCTCCACCACCTCATCCGATAATGAGCCGCTCGGAAAAGGGGAAAGAGAAGAAAGAAGAAAAATGCACAACAAACAGCGGAAAACAAACGTACACCAATTGAATTAAAACATTATAATACAGTTTCATTCGCGCGATCGTGTAATTGTAGCGACGGCCAAGCGGTTGATTGTCACCTCGGTCGTTAGCCGTGCCAGTGTCACTTAACTGGTGGCGCACTCAGTCACACACGAGAAGAGCCTTCGAGCAATGTAGTCGCCCACCTTGCGCCCTCCTCGCTCCTCAGGTTGCATGTTAGTTAGTCTCTTCCCTGTACCTGACACACACACACACGTATGAGGTATGATGGAAACGAAAGCAAAAAAAACACGGCGACACAGAATTGTTAGTAACGGTGTCTTCTTAAGATGGCTTCAGACGCTTGTACAGCTGACAGACGCAAAGAAATGGAGGAAAAGTGATAAACGAATTCACCCGTACGAATGGGTCCGGGTGTGAGGGAACGCGAGCGAACCGCTTTTTACGGTGTCAACTGGAATGGAAAGCAACAAAAAACGTCGACAACCGCCGCAAAACATTAGAGAGCGAGAAAATCACATAACGTCAGACATCCTGACGACGTTATGGCCTGAAGGATTCCGATGTTTTTACCGCCATCTTCGCCCATCAGTGTGCGGCTTCTCTTGAGATGGAGGAACTACAAGAAAAAACGGGAAGATTTGAAGCCTTTTTATATCTATACACACACACACACACCACTTGTCACTTAATTCTTCAAACGGGACACATCGAAGGTCTTCTGTCGCATTTCCCAAACCGAAGCACTCACCAAGCGCTGGAATGTGTTTAGTACACTTGAGCGTCACACACAAAAAAAAGCTTGAGCGATCCCCCCGAGGCCATTACACGCAGCTTCCGTTTGGTGGCCATTCCTGCCTTCTTTTGTTTTTATTATTGTGCTACTTTTTTATAGAATTGTGAATTCTACACCATGGAAAACTTGTCACAGAGCGATCGTCTTGATCACGTGATGGGCCTGCTACCGTCTAGGGTGGCCTAGGATGCTGTGCTGAAGACTCATCAAGCCGGGAAGAAAATGATGCAGCTTGAGTTTCTCACGGCTAACTCACGGGCAGGGAAAAAGAGCTGCCGAAGCTATTAGCTTCACTGAACATCTTCCCACTTTCCGAGGTTTGAGGGATGGGAAAATTAATTCATTAGAGCCCCACCATTAAGCGAGACGTCCCAGCGCTAAAGCTAACAGTGCAGCACGGTAATGAACTGTTTGGATAAATATATTTTAATAATTATCATCGCATAAACGGTTGCATCCAACCGTTGCCGGCATCAGCTCTTCTCGGGCAAAGCTTAGCTCAAGTCACACAGCCGCCCGAAGTGTAGCGGTGTGAAGCGATATTTGCATAAAAGTCGCAGAATAGCGACAGAATCGGTTGGCTGGGAAAAGCCTGAGTTTCTTTCCAAGGTTACACTTACAGCAGCGAGGATGCTCTTGCTGTACATATTTTTCTACCGTTGTTTTCCTTATTCTACCATCACAACTTCAACAATCCGCGACGGTTTTGCCAAAAATGACTGCAGGCATCAGTATGGAAAAGGCGAAGCGAGCCCAAAAAATATTCAACCACACAAAATGCTATGGGAAAAGCTCAGCTGCGTTCTGTGCTCGGCAGCTGGAAAGCTTTATGTCTTGCACAACAAAGTTCGGGTTGGTGGGTAGGCCTTTTCGCTACCGGGATTTACGACTTACTAGCGAATGACATTTATACTGGGTGACTTGGGAAGCGAATGAGACCAACCATGACTTTGAGCTACTGTACATTTTAACTTGCTTATGCTAAGCTGTATTTGACAGAAAGGTCAAAGAAATCGTAAAGTTGGTAACGTTTAAATTTGTCCTGCGAAACTAGGAAATGTGTCTAATTATCGAGTCCTGACTGACCAGGATTATCACGATGTTTAATTTGCTTTCAAGAGTTTCAACAACTTCAAGTGATGATGACCCAAGATCATTGATGGCATAGACGTCATGCTACTTTTTGCCAAAAGATCGCATGTTTTGGGTTTGACCTGCTATGCCAACACCGTCAACAACATAGATTTTGAGATACGTCTAAGAGTACTGGCAGGATAGCTGATGATTAGTAAAGAGTACTTCAGTACCTAACAAGGTCTCTGCTTAGAGCTGTGAGACTGAGCTCGAGAGGAAGATTCTCAGAAAGTTAAGAATCCTCTACTACGAAGAGCCCTGTGAGTTATTTAATAATCTGAATATTGTACAGAATATTCCTGGTTCTGGTGGGCTGGTAATGTCATGTGAATGGCACCGGACGGCTCAACCTGTCGTTCCTACTGTTCTATACATTATGAAAGCGTGTAAGCTACAGTGACAGACGACGGAATCTGATCAGGATCAGTTTATAGAACTTTCTTAGTCAGTTAAAATTGATAAGCGATGAACAGAGTAAGTTGTTTTACTTGTGAGGTCTATTGGTAATAAATTCGATCCAAATACTGTGGTGTTTTGGGGTGTAAACCTAAAACTTCTACATGTCATACAGGCCGAAGGTCATCCTTTAAATTCCTGAATCGTTTTTAATTATATTTCTTTTATGGAAACTATTTCATTTTCCAATAAGTTGTTAAACTTCCAGCAAAACCAAATTTGTTTTTGCATCCAAAGCGGAACTCCATGTTAAATGTTACAACATCACCATACACCAGCATCACCTTAACACAACTACAGTAAAAAATCGAATGTAATAGTTTGCACACCAGTCTTGGCACCCGGTTATGAAAAATCCACGCCTCTCGACAGGTAGCTGAAGCAAACCCAACCAGCATCCATTCCAACCTCCCACCACTACCCGTGTAACGATCGGCCGTGAAGAAAGCCGACAGGAAATGCGTCCCATTTTCCACGTCCTTCCCGAAAGGCACACACGTGGATGTGGATATTCATTTCAATGTGTCTACACTATACGAATACTATGTGTCACCACACTGTTGCAAGCGGCCGGCGCTCCCAACACAACACAAGGGAAGCCCACAAAATGTCACCCCCAAAAGCGGAGGGGGGGGGGTGGTTTCCCTGCCCCATACACTCCCTCATCGCTCCCTTCCATAACCATGAGCATGATCGAAAGAGAACGCTGCTGCTGGGTTTTGGGTGATATCGAGGTAGACAGAGAGAGAGAGAGCGAGAAACAAAGAGAGTAAGAGATAGAGATAGAGGAGGGAGAAAGTAGCGCATGTCTCGGAGGAAAATTTGTGTGTACGTGTGTGTGCTCAGGACATTTTCCCTCCCGGTGGAGGTGATGCTGTGCTGGGGTGAACCAGATTTCCCTCGGAGGCTAAAGCGAGACAACTGGTTGTGTGTAGCACGGGGTGAGCAAGGCCCAGAGTTTCAGCTGTGGGCCTCCGGGAAAAAAGGGAAAGGACTCACTCACCAACGCGCCTGCGGCATCCTGCATCGGTTTCGGTTCCCATCCTGCAACTTTCCCTTTCTCACCCGCACCTCGGTCCGTACATCCGTTATGTAAAGGCTATCCATCCGATCCGTTGTTGCAGCATCGGCAGCAGATTTCGGAAGCAACAGCAGCCAACTCGCACACCGACACACATCCACGCACGGTGTACGTATCTCGCCTCCAGGGAGATAGTAGTACGCGGGAGCCGTCGTCATCGGAGCCTACGGGGCCCAAAAATCGCTGCAGCGGCAGTGAAGCCTTTTACCCGGCGCAGGACCCCATTCGCTTCCCGACCGGTGAACCAAGCACGGTGTAGTACACACGGTTAGAGTTAACGCTTCGGTCGCTCTGTCAGTCGTCCACATTCTTCAAGCTCTGATTCAATCTGGTTTTTGCAATCAATTCTTGCTGCTGATTTTTGTCAATTTCAAATTGCACACTCGGACACGGAAACACCTGCCAGCACGTGAGCAGTCAATGTTTTGCCTTTGTACCTGGAGTGTGTGTTGTTAATTTGCTCGATTGGGTGGGCACAAAGGTTGAACAGTTTTTGCTCGTACATTTTTCCAAATCTTCTGCTATTGTTTCATTTTGGGCCTGTGTTTCGATCGAGAACATGAAAAGCCGTCGGGAAAACCGAGGTCCCGTCGGCTGCTTCGGAAAGTCCTATTCAGCATCCTGCATCTCAGAATGCCGTCGGGTCAAAGGTAACTCGCTCTCAGCTATTATTTTTTCGTGCACACGCAATGAAATGCATTCGTAGGAAAAATAAATCATATTCTGAAAACAGAGAAAAAAGAGAAAAAGAACAGAAAATAAGAGAAACAATCACGAAAACACTAATTAATAACGTAAATGCGTGTCAATAACAGAAGCTGGGTGAAAACTTAAAAAGAATAGCAAATAAAAATGAAATAAAAATTGGAAAATAAAGGAAAAGAGGAAAACAGAAACCGGGATAAATGGAGTGGCAAATAAAAATAGCATTTAGCGCTGAAAAGTGAAAATTATCTACTTCAAACAGCGCTGTTTAATGAATGTTTTTTCTCTTTTTTCCGTTGACTGCAGACAAGGGAAAAAGAATGCACACGTACAAAAATTATTACGAAAAACAAGGCTGACACAAACGAGTAGTAATATTAATAACGAGCCGTGTACCGTACCGTGGACCGAAAGGAGGTACGTTTTACCTTTTTCCACATTTCAATTACGTGCCACCGTGAAGCGTTGGTGCTGATTTATAGTTTTTAATTGAATTCCAATCGTGCACACACACACACCTTGGCTGATGATGTGCCACAACATGGGTTGGAGCAAATTTTTTTCTTTCCGTTCCGTACTTTGCTCGCAACAATGCCAACATGCCAGCAACGCCACGATCATCATCATCACCGCCCGGCGGCTCTCCATTTGACGGCGATGAATTTTGATTTCGTGTCGAAAAATTAAATTATCGATCACACTTAAGCACAGCGATTTTTTGTTTGTATTGTTTGGGGTTTTTTTTCCTCTGGAAACCCCCATTTTGGTTAATCATTTCCGGCTGGGAATCGGTTGGTGGTGAAACGATTACAACTAACCGACTGGTGCAACTGTCCGTGTTCTGTTCGGGAAGGTAATTAATTGAAATCCGTACGTGACGATTGTGATTGTGGCGAGTGCAAGTGAAGTGCAGTAAGTGATTGGCCTGATAGGGGCAATAAATGTGCTGTGAAAGTGTGAAAAACAAACAATCGCTTGAATCAAGCATTAAACAAGGTAGGCAAAAAATATTATTTTAAACGTAAATCACACAATTGAATATTATTCTGAATATAATTTTCAATGTTGATTCAACGCTTCTTTCTTAAACAGCTGTTGAAAATATTTAATTTTTCAAATTTTTTACTGAATTATCATAAAAAATAGTTCACTTAAATAAGGAATAACCATATAGAATATTTCTAACTTGTATACTAATATTCTGACAGCAGTCGACATAGTCGACTTAATCGACATTCGCCTTCTATCATCATTACGTTATTGCAAACTATTCGGAATGAACCGTCGCATCATATAATAAACAATATTTTTTTACTTAACTTCGTTTGACATTCAGGAAAACTATTATTACACTTTTTTATTTAATTTATAAATATACGGATATAGAGAGGCCATATTGGAAAAACTAATATCAACATCATCAAAAATTGATCAGTAGTAACTGTAATGAAAAAAATGAAACATAAGGCGAATGTAAAATTGTATATGATTAAAATAAAAATTCTAAGGCCTAAAATTGAGCTTTTCAAATGCAGCGTAAGGGTTTCGGCTAACACGTCGAAGGTGAGCCGGATCCACCGGATGATACAAGAGGTTAATTAGGAATGATTATTTTCAAAATGAATCGCCAAGGCAGTCGCTTCTTCTCCCTTGGCCCTGCAATCTCAAGATGTCTCGGCCTGCTGTTTGTGGCTTTCTGTGACTTGATTTTTCCTAGGATAGTCAATCCTGCGTACGGGGAGGCATTATGGATCTGGAGATTTGATCCCTGGTTCTGCCGAATGAAGACCGGCGCCGTTATCGCATCGGCCACTGTATCGCCAAAAATCAACCTACCAAGTACTACAAACAGGGAAAACTGAACGATGTGCAGTGTTTAAAATGAGCTGAGAAGGAGCAATTACAAGGACCTCCTTCATATCTGTATTATAAACTACTGATATCAATTAGACATTACCATATCAAAATATTCTATTTCTTTTCACAGATTTGTAGTACCAAAGAGATGGTTAAATAATTACTTAAGAGTTAACAATTTAAAATACAAACACGCTCATAACTCTCATCCGTAATCTCATGTTGACATTTTGACATAATTAGGTGGTCTTAGTCTATAGTCCCTACCTATTGTATATGGATGCTATAATCGACTTTGCTTATCGACTTTGTAAAATAAAATTGTTGTTTTTTTAGTACTCTACACATAGGAATATGCGAGTTCAGCATGGGGAGATGCTATCAAATTTGTTCTTCATAAATAAATAAGGAAATATAATGTCATACACACCCAATCCCACTGTCCTTCCTAGATTGAAAGGAAACACGTAACCAACTGCATCTTTAAGCCATTTCCGATGCTATTTATAACTGTGAAAATGTTCACGAAAGGGGGTGGTTGTGATATATTTTGAGGATTGAAGTGAGACTGTGTGCACTCGTATCGCTGGTCGGTTTGCAACTGTGTATTCGTTTGTCCATAATGATTTACATGTAATTCGAGTAGTTCGTGTAAGTGTATAACAGTCGAGTAGTCCTAATCTTAATCCTTAATTGTCTACTGTTTAATTCGTGAAATTTAAATGCATGCTCGAAAATTGTAATATTAAATCCTGTAGTTCAAATGCATGCAAGATTATATAATTATTCTAATTCCCACATTCCCGGCCACCAAAGAAGGAACTTCTTTAAATTTCATGCAAATGTGAATTCAAAACTAATCGTGTACTCCTGACGCAATGCTTATCTCCTATCTGCCTGTTATCATGTGTGTGTGTGTATATGTGGGTGCGTGTGGGCGTGTGTTTGTTTATCTTGATCCGTGATTGACACTTGTGAATGTAAACAATGTAGCGTGGTTTACAAGTGCGCATTAATCAGTGCATGTGGTTTCCGTGGTTTCAAGATGACTTAGCGGGTCTGGATTTGGTAGAACAGCTAGACGATTAGCTGCGCGGACGATATGCTTCCCTGAAGCAGTGCGCAGTGTAACAACGCGAACTACCCCGTCCTTTCCTGGATGTACTGCAACGATGCGCCCCATGGGCCAAGAGGTAGGATGAACATTGTCTTCCTTAATAATCACCAATTGATTTTGTTGTAGGACGGCTGCTTTACCGGAACAATATTTGGCCCGGGCTTGTAACTGTTGCAGATACTCCGGATACCATCGGGCCCAAATCGATTGGAGATGTTTTTGTACCAATTGGTATTCCTTCAGGTGATTGCTCGGCGTATTGGTGTAATCGATGTCTGGTACCGCTTGCATATTGCCACCGACAAGGAAGTGACCCGGTGTCAGTGGTTCTAAATCACACGGCTCATCGGATAAAGGTGTTATTGGCCGTGAATTTAAACATTGCTCTACCTGGGCAAGCAAGGTAAGCATGTTCTCCTGCGTGATGCTTGTAGTGCCGATGGTTCTAATGATGTGTTTTTTAGCTGCTTTCACCGCTGCCTCCCATAAACCTCCAAAATGCGGCGCTCTCGGTGGGATGAATTTCCACTTCATCTGATTCGTCGCGCACCAATCAAATATTGCAGCTCGATCGTGTTCGTCGCATTTAAGCATCTTGTAGATGCGATTCAGCTCGTGCGCGGCTCCCTTGAATGTGGTTGCATTGTCGGAGTGAAGTTCCCTGATTTGACCGCGGCGTGCAACCAAACGACGAAGTGCATTTATGAATGCTGTTGAGGTTAAATCGCCAACCAGTTCGATGTGTACCGCTCGTGTTGAAAAACATACAAAAATAGCGATGTATGCTTTGATCGGACTTCTGTTGCGGATGGTTGGTTTTAGGTAGATTGGCCCGCAGTAATCCACTCCGCATACCGAGAATGGCCTTGTTGATGTGACGCGTGATGTTGGCAGATCGGCGATAGTTTGTTTGATGAGTGTTGGTTTTACCTTAAAACACGCGTGGCAAGTGTGGTACACGGATTTGCACAAATTGCGACCACCAATAATCCAAAATCTTTGGCGCAGAGTAGATAGCAGCAATTGTGGTGCAGCATGCAACTTTTGCAAGTGAATCGAAACAGCTAGTAGTGCGGCAAGTGGGTGCTTTGAAGATAAGATGACCGGGTGTTTTTCTGCTTCTGTTAGTTGTGCGTTAGTGAGCCGGCCACCGATGCGCAGGATCCCGTCGATGTCGATGAAGGGTGAGATCCACTTCAGTTTGGAGTTCTTCGGAATCTCTTTGCCCTTCTGTAGGGCTTGTATCTCCTCGAAGAAAGTGTCTCGTTGTGATAGGTAACACAGTTTGAGTTCTGCCGCCTTGAGTTCGTCCGTAGTGAGAGGTGGTATGTGTTTTGAATGTGCCGTATTTCCCTTGTGAAGCTTCGCGTTATGAATAAAGCGCAAGCCGTATGCAACAACCCTTTGCAGTGTGTGGTAAGCCGAAATTCGGGAAAACAACCTGTTCCGAAATTCGCAGATTGTAGATGTTGTTGCAACCCGTGGTGAAGTTAACCTCTCCTCCTCTGCGCTCTCAGCCTCGTTTGGTGGTGAAGTGTTTTGTGGCCAATCTTCAGCGTTGCGTGCTAACCAATGTGGCCCGTGCCACCAGCGTTCACATGCCAATAGTTTCTCTGGTGTTAAGCCACGCGAGATGTCGTCTGCTGGATTGTCGGTGCCTGGAACATGCTTCCAGCACTGTATGCCGGAAGTTTGCTGGATTTTAGCCACCCTGTTGGCTACGAACGGCTTCCAGCGATTTGGTACGGAGTTCAACCAGTGAAGTACAGTCATTGAGTCGGTCCAACAGATTGTAGTAGCAGAAACCTTCAGTGAATTAATCACCTTCTCGTGTAGGAGTGTGGCCAATCGCGCTGCACATAATTCCAACCTAGCTATAGAGTGTGAGTTAGATAATGCGACGACTTTCGACTTGGCTGTTAGCAGCTGTACGGTGACTCCTTCCAAGCCTTCAGCGCGGATGTAACAACAAGCGCCGTATGCTAGTTGTGATGCGTCAGCAAAGATGTGTATTTGCAGACTTGTGGCCGTGCGTTGAGCTATGTACCGTGGTATTCTCAGGTTGCGCAGTGAGGATAAGGTAGAGTGGAAGTTCAACCATTCTTGCTGTAGGTGCGATGGTAGCTCGCTGTCCCAATCCCACGATCTTCCGTTCTGCTTTAGAGCCCACAGTTGCTGCATGAACATTTTGGCGATGATGATCGTTGGACCCAGCAACCCGAGGGGATCGAATATTTTAGCTATGTATGACAAAACTAGCCTTTTTGTCATGCGGGATGGTGTAGGTGGTATATCGATCCGAAAACGTAGAGTGTCAGCAGCTGGTTCCCACATGATACCTAACGTGGAAACCTGCTTCGAATCCTTCCATTCATGCGTTAGTTGAACTGCTACATCTTCAGACGGCACGGTTTGCAATGCTTCGGTGCGGTTTGAAGCCCATTTCTTCAGTGTGAAACCAGCTGAATTTAACATGCCTGATATCTGCTTCTGCATTTCAATCGCTTCATAGATATCATCGGTACCCGTTAACAAATCATCAACGTAGAAGTCGTTTAGGACAGCGTTCACTGCCAGCGGGTACTCTTCCTTGTTGTCAATAGCAGCTTGTTTCAAGGTCCTTGTAGCTAGAAAAGGAGCTGATGCTGTGCCGTACGTAACCGTCTGTAGTTCAAAGGTTGAGATGGGTTCAGCAGGATCTTCTCTGTACCGGATGCGCAGATATCTACAATCATCGGGACTGTGTAAAATTTGCCGATACATCTTCTCTACGTCGGCAGACAATGCGATGGCACGAGAACGGAACCGAAGGATGATCGATAGGAGATCTTCTTGAACGACTGGTCCCACCATGAGTTTGTCGTTCAACGAGTAACCACTCGACGTTTTGCACGATGCATCGAACACGACGCGAACCTTCGTGGTTGTGCTCGACTCTTTAACAACGGCATGGTGTGGAAGGTAATAGTGATCTATCGAATCATCTGCAGGACTGGTAAGTCGTTTCATATGCCCCAACTGTTCGTATTCTCTCATGAATTTGGCATACTCCTTTTTCATTGTAGGATTACTGTTCAACCGCCGTTCCATACTACGCAATCTACGATCAGCTATTTGTTTCGACTCTCCTAAAACGACATTAGGATTGGGGTTAAAAGGCAAACGAACGACATACCTTCCACTTGTAGTGCGAACAGTTGTTGCAGCGAAATGCTTTTCGCAAGCATTCTCCTCGACCGATAGCACAGGATCCTCGGCTATGGTTTCGCTCTCCCAGAATCGATGCAGGATCTCCTCCAATGTGGCATCGTGTGCAGAAAGATGACACAGCCGCGGACCGGCTGATATATGATGAGAGATGCCGCTGACAACCCAACCGAAACGGGTTTCAATCAGCCACGGCTTGCCTCTGCCAATAGAGCGCTTGCGACCGGTGTGCAGCTCCCAGAACGTATCGCCTCCGATGACGATATCGACTTGCCCCGGATGATTAAAGGTGCTGTCCGCCAATGCCACATCCGGCATTTCCCATGAAGAGATGTCCGTTGGTGAAGTAGGAATGTTTGTACATGGCGTGTCCAGAACCAGGAACGCCATTTCCGTTGAGAAGGGTTGTGTCTTGGAGTGAACGGTGGCGACGATCGAACCCTTGACCAGCTGTACCGAATTGCCGATGCCCGAAACAGCGACGTTGACCCTTTTGCGACTGGTCAACAGCCTTCGAGCTAGGTCTTCCGCGATGAAATTTGATGTGGAACCCGAATCCAATAAAGCCCTTGCTTCGTGGATGTTGCCGTAGTCATCCTTGATTTGGATGTTTGCCGTTGCAAGGAACACATTGTCATCATCCGTTTGAGCAGACATTGTAACCGTTGTGGGAGGAGTGTAGCGTGGAGTGTGATGCAATAAGCTGTGATGACGCTCCCGACATATGCGACACGAAAATTCCGATTTACACTCCCTCACCTGATGATTGCTGCTCAAACAATTCCAGCACAGTCGATTCGTTGCAACAATGTCTCGTCGTTGCTGAACTTCTTTACCTGTGAACACTGGGCAGTTGCGCAAAGTGTGACCTTCGGAACACTCCAGTGGACACTTTGGCGGTTGGATGAGGGCAGACGAAGGAACAGGAGCCGGGCGAGAAGTAGCTGCATACGCGATGAACCGTCGTTGCACTGGCTGCCGACTGTTGCCGGCCACCTTGGTACCACCAGCGCTTTGATCCATCACGAAAGTGTTGGTCGATTTCAAGATTTGGATCCGATCTTGAACAAACTCGATCACATCCTTGTATTTGTCCCGCGTGAAGTGTACCGAATGCTTTTCCCAAGCCAACAGCGTTTCCCGATCTAACTTCATAAGCAGCATATTCGACAGCGGTGTATCCCACGAATCTACCGGTTCCTTTAACTTCACTAATCCGTTCACGAAGCGCGTGAATTCATCCACCAAGTGGGAAAGCTTATCCACGCACACCGAATGCACTCCGGGGAGATAGTGCATTTTCCGATAATACTCACGGATTAGTAGACGCGAGTTGTCGTACCGTTTAAGCAGAGCAGCCCATGTGATTGCGTAATTGTCTTCCGTTAGAGGTGTGTGCTCGAAGGGTAGTGCAGCCTCTCCTTTTAGCGATGAAAGTAAGTACTGCAGTTTTGCGATGGACGGAAGCTCAGGCGAAGCGTCGATCATAGCAAGGAAGCGATCGCGGAACGACAGCCATTTCGTATGATCTCCATCGAACGTTGGAAGCTCGATTTTGGGTAAGCGTAGGTTTGGTGCGTGCGGTCGACCAAAAGCGAGTGTCGACGAAGCCAAACCTGTCGTATCGTTGACCGCTCCTTCTTCCTTGGGTTGATTTGCACGTAAAAATGATTTCAGCTTCCTGCAACGTTCCTCGAAGTGGATTCTCTCCATAATGCACGCTTCGATTGTTGCATCACTTTCGTCGAGTTCCTCCAGTTTAGAAATAGCGGCGAAGAACCCTGCCTGATGCGATTCCAAATTCTCTAACACCTCCGGAATCTGTTGGGCGTCGTTGGGTTGGAAATCCGTCTGGAACCGCTCCATGGATTTAATGCTTTCCACAGCAATCCTTTTCTTCAACTGCACTGCCTTGATTTTCTTATCCATTGCTTCTCGAAAATATCACACGAAATATCACACGACGGTAACGAACAACTCGTTGGCGCGAAATTCGAAATGGTGGAGTGTAACCGACCGTTGCCCTTGACGCGGGGCCGAATGCGATGGCGAATTTGTCACGTAATGACTTGCACAATTTCCGTATACCGAGTTCCACTCTTGGTTGCAGAATGAAACTTCCTCTCCGTATATCACGATCCGGTTCGAAGGACCAACAAATGTGAAAATGTTCACGAAAGGGGGTGGTTGTGATATATTTTGAGGATTGAAGTGAGACTGTGTGCACTCGTATCGCTGGTCGGTTTGCAACTGTGTATTCGTTTGTCCATAATGATTTACATGTAATTCGAGTAGTTCGTGTAAGTGTATAACAGTCGAGTAGTCCTAATCTTAATCCTTAATTGTCTACTGTTTAATTCGTGAAATTTAAATGCATGCTCGAAAATTGTAATATTAAATCCTGTAGTTCAAATGCATGCAAGATTATATAATTATTCTAATTCCCACAATAACACATACACATAACCTGTCCAATGGACGATATCTTCCGGTAGTGAGCTGTCGGAAGTGAACGTTCACAGTTCATATCCTTGTCACCTCATGCGAGCACTCTAACTCAATCGCTCGAAATAGACTCTCACACACAAAGCGTTACAACCGGAAAGAAGATCTGACCGGAAACCGGAGTCCATCTCATCAACTTCACCTTATCCTCAGGTTCGTGGTGCGTACGCATCGAGAAGGATGGATACCACAATTTCATTATCCTTTAAATTCAATGATATAAATTTTCTAACGCACCCTTACCGTTTTGACGAACTGAAGTCCAACAAAGAAAAAACGGACTGCCCAAAACAAAATGAAGTAGGTCCGAAAAGCTCGCCCTGCGGGGGTTGTCCAAGATGCGAAGGGTTTTATTTATTTTTTTATATCTCTTCTTTTGCTTCTTTCTGTATTCATATACTGTTTTTCCTTGGCATCTTTTTTTTCGGGGGTTCCGTTCACCGTAGCCGAATGTGTCACAGCTCCGTTTTCTTCTCCCGCGTCCAGGGTACACCTCCGTCACACAGGTCGACCGTTAACGATGTCAAATAACTGCGGGAGTTTATCAACACTTGGTCACGTACTATATCCGCCCGGGTGGTTTCTTGGCTGGGAACGGTTTCCATTTTCTTCGGACACGTATCTTCCTACTGAATCCTTCTTCCTTCATTGGGGTGTTTTCTTTAGCTCCAAGTCTAGCTGTCTCTCTCTCACTCTCTCTCTCTCGCTTCAACCCTGTTTTGATGGAGTCCTTAAGAAGATGTTTTTTTTCTTTTGCCTTCCTTCTCCATTCAATGTGAAAATGAGGGAAAACCTGGCTTCAGTTGAAACATAAAAGCGAGGATGGCAAATTCTCATCAGCAGGACGTCTTAGAGACGATTCTCGATTGGGCCGGATTTTGACGGTCGGGACAAAGAAAATTCAACCCACCATCGCACCACAAAAGGGCAGAACAATAATAATAAAAATAATGATAGTAATAATAACAGGGAAAAGAGAATGAAAAAAAAACCCTGCAGAGCTCTTAAAAAGGATAGTAGACTAAAACCAGGATCGCTGCAGCGAACGTAACTGGGAAGGAGTTCATTATCACGTTTGCCAGTTATTGCATTGTTTCGCTATTGGAGTGAGGTGGCCCTTTTCCTCCCCTTTTCCAATCGTCCAACCTGCCCAAAAACCTACCCTCCCACCCAGCAGCCGAGACCGGGTGAACCGTCACAAATAGGATCAACGCAGTGCGGTTTCACGGGATTAAAGAGGGGACGACGACCGCCAAAGCGACCATGAGACGGCACGGTCACGATATACTAGTGTGCTGTGCCGTTTGGTGTTTGATGAATTATTCGGTTCATTTGCTTAGACAGGTTGGGTTCGGTACGGTTCAGCTCGGTTCATTCTTTACTGGTCACAGAGTTTGTGCAAACACAGCCCTAACAACTGTGACCGCGCTGCAGTTAACGTTGGCTAGCGAAATGCACAACCGAAATGATAAATTTGACCGTGTGTACGGTTGACGTGCTTGTGTGGGGTTGTGAGAGTTGGATTTTTACAGATTGATTACACCGGTCGCTTTGTTCTAGGCTGCTAAATTTTCTGTTTGTTATTTATATAGCTCATTTCGAAAGACAAAAGGTGGTGCGTGTTTATATGTTTTGGTTTTTCTCTTCAGAAGAAGAATCAAAGTGTGACAGATGTGGTTTCGATTAGCGAGAAAGGGCAAACATATTTAAATGTGTGTTGTATAATTTAATGAACTTCTCCCTTGCTACTACTACCTCGAGAGGCTTAGTTATTAAAAACTTCTTTGAGATGATTTTACCCGTACCTGGATAGTCAGCCCCTTAAGTACAAGGAGGCGAACCGACAGGCCGGGAAAAAATGAATTGAAATGATAATATTCAATAATTAGAATTTTAATAATTTTAAACCATTACTTAAATTATATATCACTACGTATACTTAAAAATGCTTGGTGCTTGTTTAGAGCTTGACAGCAGTGACACTTTTGCAAGCCGAACAAGACACAGAACCTTACAAATGTCTCTCATAGTCTCTAAGTAGACATGTTTCTAAGGCTGGTGTCATTGCTTGGACGCATGCTAAGTAAATTTACAATTTATCTAGAGGAATATAAAGATGTGAACTCGATACACGAAAATAAAATATTGTTTTCGTGTTTTATATTAATAAACAAATTTAAAATCACTCAAATAAAGTGATGTTTTACAGAAAAGCAGAAGAAAATATTTTAAAAAAATCGGGCGCTATTATTTGATGCTTCTTCTCTGATTACAAGTAACTAAAATAAGACTTTGCTTTGATCTTTCACTTCAACTTAATGGCAATCATTTAACCTGAAATTTATAAAAATCTTACTTGCATCAGTTGAAAGCTTCTGTTGTACAAAATACTGAGATTTAGTATATTAAAAAATTACAGATAAAAAAAATGCTTACTGTTTAATGTTTACTAAAAAAAAGCCCTTTAAATAATTTATTGCATCGGAAGATTCAATTTTACGTTTAAGTTTGTTAATTGTATGGGATCCGAACCTTCTTCTTCATTGTCACTACAACTTCGAGAGGTTTCGGCCTGCCATTTCCGGCTTTCTGTGACTTAATTTTACCCGTATTAAAGTGGTCAGCCTTACGTACGGGGAAGCGGTCTGGATGGGATTTAAACCCCGGCCCTGCTCCGTGTGAAGACCGGTGCCGCTGTCGCCTCGGCCACCGGACCGCATATAACATATCCAAAGGGACTCATATCTAGAACGAGATCGGAATTATTTCTTTTTAAGTGTTAGTTGCTTATACATAAGACATAAATATAGTCATAGAAAAAACTCTTCGAAAAGCTGGATTCTCTTATACAGTTCTCACCAATTTTCATTTAGTTTTCTACATTACGATAATATTTTACTATGTTAATAACAAGTCGTAGTCATTTTAATTAACACTCTCTTAAGAATCTTCATGGTAATTTCAATCTTCAAATAAAATTATGGTCTGATTCCTCTAATATTCGAATAAGATTACTACTGCACCTTCAGCATGAATCAAGAAGACATCTTGAACCAATAATCACGACCCTTAACCCTTTGCTTTCTAATCTTCCTCAAATTGAATTGCTTACTACTGATCAATACCCTCACCGTCAAACAAGTCTCTTTCTCTAATTGACGGACGACCGCAATCGGAGTCGCTCCATTGACAGGATTCCTTTACCACTATTTTCTAATTTCATCTAACGCACAAACCCACCCATACTGGCTGGATGGAACTTAATGCTAAGCAACTGGACAAACAACACACGTCCATCACACAAATACGATTGCCCCTTAATATGTTCGACATTGTTTCGAGGGTGTGTTCTCTGTTTGCATAACGCCACGCACGCGACACACCGTTCGATTGTTGCGGACAGGTTTCGGGAGGCTGATTTGTGCATTCCCTTTTGCCGAGGGTTTGTTGTAGAACGGGACATGAAATTGGTTCACCATATCCAGCAGGGGAGGGATGTTTAATTTGTCAAGCGGATTTTTTTGTCCGGGAGTTTTGCACTTAACTCAACTCAACCAAAGAGCTCTAGTGTCAACAGACAATTGTGCAGAACCAGCGTACAAGTGATCCGGGATGTCAATAGTGGGATATAGTGGCAATCCCCTTTTACTAGCTCACAAACAATACACCACCACAAATGACCATCCGGATGCCGTGGAAAGACTTCGGCTACCTTCAGTCCTACCGTGAAGCTGGACAGGAAATTGCAACCGAGATGGCTTCATTTACAAACCATTATGCATTTATAATTTTGTGTTTTTGTGTGCCCTCCTGGTTTCTGCTTTTTTTATTACTCCTCTCAGCCCTAACACCCAAGGGCATACGGTGCATACAAAAACAAAAGCGCAAAGAAGGCGAAAAATTGTACGAGATTATCGTTCGTTCACAGAGAAGATTATTTTCTTGCCTAACAATAAAAAGACGTTACAAAAAGTAATTGAGAAGAATCCGAAACGAAACTCCTTTATCCAATTGCGAGAGTCCTCACTGCGCCCGGCGAATGTATTGGAAAATTAAACGGAAAACACAACCCCCGTTCCACTTGCCGTATCGTGCCGGACCGGAAACGCCACACTTTTCACCCCCAAGCATAAGCATTGCAGCGAGCCATTGCACTCGGAAGAATTCGCATAAAAAAATGGAAATAAAACTAAAGAACTGAGGTAAAGCGAAGCATCTTAAAACAAAGCTGACGACGTGCGAGGACGACGACATCGACCTGGACATTACGCGGTCCCCTGCAAAAGTTGCCCGGGATCAAACAGAATGCTGTAAAACACAGGTCGCTGTATGATTCTGTGTGCGTACCTCGGTGTCTGTGTGTGTAGGTGCCTTTGGCCGGTGCACGAAAACTAATAAGAAGCCGAACCACATCTGCACTGTACAGAACAGAACCGTACGAACTTTGTGGAAAATAAAAACCGACTTCCACGCAATGTGCATTTCATAAATTATTTAAAACTGCCAACGGGGGACGATGGACGGGGGACACCGAGTATTATGTGAGTGTGTGTGTGAGTGAGTTCATGGAGATGGACCCGGAACGCTGGACGAAACCGGGCAAAAGGGCACAAGATGGAAGTTTAAATTTATTTTTCCACCGCTCCGAGCGAAAATCTCTTAAGTCCTGGATGCTGCCGGAGCGCGCTTAAATCCTCATCCCAAGCCCAAGCGCGTCCAGTTGTCCAGTGAAGAGTAGCCTCATCAGCCGTGTCGCTCCGTGCTCCGTGGTGGCTTACACGGTTCGGGCTCGAGCCAGTGCTACGTCGTTTGGAGCGGGCAGCTTCCTGATGGGGAGACGGCGGACACGATAAGCCGTCACCGTCCCCGGAGCTATTCGGAAGGAGCCATTTACCGGCTATTTGCCTGTTACTTGTGCACCGGGCGTCTTACGGTGCATTGGCGGGCCAGGCGTTCCGTACTGGTTTTGTTGGGACGTTCTGGAAATGGGAACCTTGGATATGGTTTGCCGCCATCGTTGCGTTACGAGCTGGAGTGCTTTGCTTGTTACTACTTTTAATGCTCCCGTGCTTATTTCTTGAGCTTCGTTTTTTTTTAATGCGTTTCTGTGTCATCTCTTGTCCCCATCACCCGGGCACGGGTCATAAAAACGGTCATTTGAATAGCAACGAACTGCAAGGTAGCTGCTGCTGGGCCGGTGGACATCTGTACGTTCTAGGGTAGAACCACGGTAGTAATCGTAGGACACCAATCTCGAAAGCTGTTCGACAATTTTACGGCATTGTTTGCGACCGTTGCATTTGCGAACTGGCGCCTGGGTAATGAAGCATGATGAAAGAGAATGAGGATGTATTCCTTTTGAAGTTCATTATTGTTCGACGAGGTCGACAACTGGCATGTAAATTTAAGAACTAAACAGTGTTGAGAAAATTTAAGTGACATAAATAGACTCAACCAAAGTCCTAAGGTAAGCTGAGCTGGAGTAGAGCATTTGTTATGATTAATCAGGATTCTATTAATAAGAAGTTCTGTGTGTGCTAGTCTGGATCTGGACGGCGCAATGAACTTCAATTCGATAATGGATAACGTCGGCGCTAAAATTATCTAGAATAGTGACGTAAAAGAGGCTGTTGAAGAGGTATTAAAATTATTTTCCAGCAGTTGACTGTCTCAGAAATCTTCGAAACGGCTCTTGATTGAGAATATGGATCTCAAAAATTTATCACTCTTTTTACGCCTCGGCGCGTCTTCGCCTATCAGCTCTTGAAGCCTTCACGCCTGTCTAGTCTAGGACTTTTGGGGTAGAGTTGTCAGATTTAATGACAATATCACAGACCAATATGGACCAAACCTGTGTAGTGCACTGAACAATAACTTTTTTCCTGTAGTGCACTGAAGGAGCTCTTTTCCTTCCATCCTTGGAGACGTTGGAGTCTCGAAAAGTATGCGAGGACTTTAGCAATAATTCTCCTGTATTGTCCCAGATTTGCGGTGATCCAGTGGTAGAGGCTATAGCGACGCCGGTTCAAATCCTATCACGATAGACTCCCCGTATACAGGTCTTACGAGTAAGGGAAGTTACGGAAATGGCAGGCCAGACCTTTTGAAGTTTAGGGCCAGATAAGAAGAGAAGTTCCAGGGTTATCCATCGTTGCATGCTTTTTGAGTGAAAAAATCCAGTGAAGTTGAGGATAACTTCTACTACGTTTCTCATGCCTTTTTATAAAGGGAAGCTTACCCGACAAGAAGCATCAATGATTTAATTTTATACATTTAAATCTGTTTTGTTTAAGACCGATTTACAAAAATTTCACCTTTCACTCTAGTTGGGAGACAATTCGTCCTTGAACCAAACCGTGAAAGGGCTACTTATCCCGAAGTTTATTTTCCTTAGTGAAGATCCTTAATGGTAGCCTTCAAAGTGTAGTGTCCATCTTCTTTAATGTTGACCATTGTTATTCAAAAGCTTCTAGTTAGTTACGCCAAAGCTGTAAAATACTATGACCTCCATTAATCTTCGTTGTCAATAACAGAAGAACCCCAATGTATTTCATGGTTATAGTTCTTCCTTGTTAACTACAAAAACTTGTCAAAATTAGTCAAGCTCTCAGCAATTATATCTCCACTTTAAATTATTCAGTTTTACATAACTGTTTACAATTAAAAAACAACCTGCTCAAACCTCCCATTAAAAACGCTCCAAATAGTTAGCAAAGCAGTGACCTCGACCTACACATTTTATTGCCAATTTCCTGTGCCTTTTCGCAACGTTTCGCAAACGCTTCACTGTACAGTTTCTCTCTCTCTCTCGCCTTTTGCAATATGCAAAAATCTCTTCAACAAATCTGAGGAAACAGCTGTTGAAGTGTAATTATGAAATATTCACCAGCACCAGTAAAACATAACTGCCTTGCGCGAACTGCAAGGCGACGCTGGCCGGTGTATCGTTTGTCCTCGGCGGGCAGGAACGGTTCGTTCTCGTTTCCCTGAAGTGCTTGCGGTGCAATTGTCTACGTCTGCAAGTTTACATATGATTACTTTTCATACGGCTTTCTGGATCTTTACGACGCCCGGGTTTGTGGACATCCACATCCGAGCGAGCAAAAGCGAAAACAGTTCACTTTACAATCCTCTTGCTCTTGCAGGGCAATTAAATTCTTTGCATACATCCGATCACAACCATCCAAGTGCAGCCCAAGCAAAATGGTGTGCATTGGAACGAAAAAATAAATTAATCCCGCGCAGGGAATAAAAAATCCACTAAATTCATTCCACGGCCGCTGCAGAGGGCGAGCGATCCGATTTGATTGCGAATCATGTCGCACCCGGTCGAATTGATTGTCTATTTCTTAATTTACCGAAAGCCACTTTTAATTCATATTGTGATTAGCTGCCCGTTTGGTCGCTTTAAATGCGTCTCGAACACAACCGTTCCATTCATCCCGCAACGGAAACGCCACAGCAACCGAAAAACGATAAAGATGATAAATTGCCGCACATGCAAACGCGGTCGAATGTATTGCTGAAGCACGAGCGCGAACGGCGATGTTGAGGTTGTGCTGCACCAACAGTCGGACAACGCGAGTCTGCAGAGCGTCTTACGGATCGTAAAGTAAGTGACAGTGCGAAGCCGACCAGGGACTCGTGCCCGTTTTTTTTTGTCTGCATATCTTTGCATCCGTTCATCGGAACCGTTCCAATCCATTTTCATTGAAGAAAGCATTTTTACGGTTCCATGCTCCATACGCAGCGCATCTCATCCTTGTGGCACTTCCAATCGATCCGTACGTGCGCCGGCATGTGTGCACGGAGCGAATCATAAAGCTTAAGAAGATGAAATATATTAATTCATAAAAATTATTCATTTCAGGTAAATTAAAAACAAACCCAGCACGTCAGTCGTTTCATTTCCGTTCTTGAACCGTGGTGCTTGTGAGTAGAGGTAGGACCAAGGCTGTTGGAGCTGCATTTGAAGAGTGGCTTTTCTTCGGTGGTTCAGGATGATTGGAGCAGCGTGGTAGATGATTTGAATTCGATTTGTATTTTTCGCTGTGGAATGGAAGAACATAAAAAAAATCATGTAAGCGAATATCATTATCTCTTTGGAATGATTCTTACATGCTTTCGATCATTGGAGTTGAGCCTTCTGCATAAGGATCTCTTAACACCTTTTTAACCAGAAAGAATAGTATTTCTTTCACGAATTTTATGTAGTTCAATTAAGCTCTAGTTTGGGATTTTCTTTTATGTTATAAGCTGTATCCTGCTCACGGTGCCAAAAATTGCAAAAATATCTTTTTTGTTTAGCAGTGCGGCCAGACGATCCTTCATAATGCAAGTCTTGGAGAAGACCTCGTCATTGATTTTAAAGCCGCAATAGCCAGGGTAAAATCATACGACGCGATGAGCTCTATTAGAATCTCGGCCAAGGAATCTTACCAGGCTTTTGTGAATGACGATGGTCAACATCACATGCCAGGTGACATTCGAACGAAAACTATCAGCGCCCTTTGTTACTATCACTGGCCTACGCCAGGGAGATGGGTTTGTCTGTCTTCGTTATAATCAGGCGCTAAAGAGGGTCATACGTGACTCGAAGGTGGAAACTTCGGGGACCATATTCTATACAAATGGATCTAGCAAGCGGCACTAAACCTCGAGTTGGAGATTGAAGAGGAGACAACCAAAATGAAAGTGGCACTACCTGCAACCCTTCTAACTAGTACTGAAGAAGGGGTTATAGGTTGAGTCGTCCTAAATTTCTCCTATCTGTGGTCAAAAGTCAGCATCGACAGCAGCATTGACGTTGAGTGACGCGCAAGGATGCTGGCTAGTCATACTACAGCCTGAGAAAACTTCTGCACTCCAAACACCTTTCGCGACGGACGAAGCTGGGATTGTACATGGACAGACATGGACTCTGTCCCAAAATGACGAAGCCACCTTAGCCACGTTCGAGAGGAAGATGCCCAGAAGGATTTTTGACCACGTATCTGTGGAAGGACAATGGAGGAGCCGCTACAATGACGAGCTCTGCGAGCAGTAAGATGATCTCACCTTTGTTTAGCGAATTAGACTCGCCAGGATTCGGTGGGCTGGTCATGTCATCAGAATGAAACCAGACGACCCAGCCCGTAAAGTCCTTAGAGATCTTCCACATAGACAGAGGAAGCGAGATAGGCCCAAATGGAGGTGAAGTGATCAGAACGGCCGGTATAATGGATTGGAAAAAAGGCGCTAAACCGTGAGCGGTATCGAGGACCGCAAAGCGTAGAAGTAAGGCCTGATAAGTAAGTAAGTTAGTCGTTAGTGAATAAAAAAGAGACCTTTTATTTTTACCTAACTTTTAGATTTGAAAATTGATTTTGAGATCTAGTAAATGTAATAAAAACAAGAACTTTGACGAAATGCCTCGATGAAAAGCGGCAATAGCCTTCAGAGATCAATCAAAGATCATTTGATCAGCTTGCCTTAGATGAAAACAGAAAAGATTGGTTCCAGCTGTTGAGCTACGCGTTCCTTAACTCCTTAAAAGAAATCTTAGCAAAGGTGCTAGCCCAGAAATGCGATCAAGCATATCAGGCATGAATAATGTATCAATAAAAACAGTGGCAATAAAAATTCCTTCCAGCAACAACCTACAACGAAAAAAAAACATCATCCCTAACCCACATGGACCTTTCTAAACATGCCGATAAACAGATTTGCCCTCCGGTAGCTAGGCGAAATTATGCGAACCCAAAAATAAAAGCCCGGTAGCTTCGGACAGGAAGGCTCGAAACTGCATTAAGTAGTTCAACCTCTGCACAGCAGTCAGATTAAAAACCAGGTTGAAGCAACAAAAAAAACCAACAGCCTTACTGATGGGTTGCGCCATATGGTTTACTTTGAGCACCTTTTCACTTTTTTGTCCTGTTCGCTGCTCCGTCCACTCTACTGCCATCGGCGGTTTTTGCGAATGCGGATGCGTTTTTCAGATCGCAGGATTCTGTTTAGGAAGGTTTTGTGGTCGTAAGTTTTGCTGTATAGAAATGAGTATACCTTTTTTTTTGTTGTTAAGTGCGTCCCCTTCGCCTTCCGGCTACCCGAACCGAGTGGCAAGCGAACCGAACAGGCGCTGCAATTTCGATCAACACCTTCGTGCCTTCCGGGGGTGGCTTGCATGGGATCAATTTCGTCTTATTAGTAGCGAGCCCTTAATGAATTGGACAGCCGGTTCCCCTCTTACTAGCTGTTTCAGTCTCTCTCTCTTTCGCTCCATATCGTGCAACAAGGAACCTCTCATCCTCCGGCAGGTCTGGTGGTATCTGATTGGTGACGATTATGACGCTGTACCATGGAGACAACTTTCGATGGAAATCCGTAAACCGAAATCCGCACCATACGCGGGCAGTAGCTGGGGCCCGGAGTCTCGGCCCGTCCACTCAGAGTCCTTCCCCGAGGGGTCCCAAAATGATAAAATGGCTATAATAACCAATAATCACTCTCTTAACCATCCCGTCAGACCACAACCGCCGCCGGGCGGCTACTGGCGAGAACTGCCGCATCCGAACGCCTGAACGCAAACCAGATTGCGTCCGTCAGCAGCATCGGCATACCGTAAGGGCCCTGTGACGGAATGCCACAAATAATTTTCTAATTATATCACCACACGGACACACAGTTGCTCTCTCTTGTGCGCGGGTGCGCGCGCGCGCGCGCCATCGCACCACACACTGAAACTCTGTTGCCAAAGAGTACGCAACCGAGGCCCTGCCGTAAGCCCTCCGGGTGTGGGAGACATCGTTCGCTATAGCACATGAAGGTCCACACTCCACACACTCCACACACACGCACACCATCCTGGCGATGCCAGCTGTCAAACGGCTGTCAAATGGCGACGGACGATCCAATTTTCCCACGTCAACCTCCGCAAACAATTAGCCGGATAGCACAACGGGGAACACTACCTTCGAAATGCATATTTTCGGAACGCATCTCAGCCGCTTTTGCGAAAAAGGACTTTGGGCGATAAATTAATAAGTCGAAATCGAGTACCCGTCATGTGGTAAGTGTTTTTCGGGTATCCCGGGTGTACCGCATTGACTTCCCGATTGCTTCCAAGAAATGTCTGTCCCTGGTGGACGGTGGACGCATACGTGGTCAAACGCTTCGGGGGGGAAGGTACGCTGGAGGCGTGCACAGTGTGTGCCCACGCTGCCAGGTTCCAGGGACGAATTTAATAAACTGGAAAGTTTAACGAATTTCTGTCACGTGTCACGGTTCCCTTATCACGTGCTGGTGTTTTTGTTTAGAGCAGTGAGTGCCGTGTTTTGTGCCGAACGCGTAAAACAAACAGGCACAATGGCGGACGATAGAGGGTCCTTTAAAGGGTGCGCACAGTAGGATCTTATAACTGACTTAAGTCCATGCGTAAGGACTGGTGGTAAGGAATAAAAGTAAAAAACAATTCTTACTTCTTCTTCTTCCTTGGCACTACAACCTCGTGAGGTCTAGGCCTGCCATTTCTGGCTTTCCGTGACTTAATTTTACCCGAAGTAAAGTAGTTTTAGATGGGATTTGCACCCCGGTCCTGCTCGGTCCGAAGACCGGCGCCGCCTCGGCCACCGGACCACCTCCTGACGAAAAATCCTGACTACTAGTCAACCAAACCTATAGTCTGTAGTCCTAGAATTGCAAGAAGTAAACTCTAATAATCCTGGTCACGGCACCAATCGCATGGCCTTAAAATATGAGAGTTGCAAGAAGTAAAAACAACAAAAGAGCACCACAAAAATTGATAAGAATCGCCAGAAATCTCCTTAGAAATCAAACCCGAAGGTAATTGCAATTCTTGTGCCAAACTCACTTTTTGACACCAGCATTGTGGAGCAATTTCCACCTCAACTCTGCAACAATTGGGCTGTCACTTAGGACAGTTCTCAACGACCGAAAATCGGACGAAAAAGAAAAATCCTCAGAAGCACCTTACTTAACCTAAAGTACGCAACAGCACACGCCATAGGCTTCAATAATTCAGTAGCACGGCCACGGACACGAAATTAGACATCGGGATCGTCTTCTGGATATGCGTGTGCAGGCAGGCCGTACATTCCAATTCCACGCATAGGCACTGCCGCTCGTACGACTCCTGGCCTGGCTCTGGCTGGAGGGAACAGAGTTTCGAACATCCTAAAACTCACCCCCAAAAACTGCAACTACACAGCGGATCGACCGATCGACAGTGGGGAAATTGCGTTTCTGATTGTTTTCGGTTCATCGTTCATCGTAGTTCGCTGCTTTTTTTCTCCCCAACTTCAGGTTGAAGATATTTCCATTTTTTGCCGAGGTCCGGTTCGAACACGTTCCGGGACATGGACGGGCCAGTGAGGACCGTTTGGTCAATTTGCAATCAGGTTCGCTGTTTCGGGTCGGTTTCGCTGCAGACATCGTGGAGCTTTGCACACGAACGGTGCGCAAAAGTTCGCAGAGGTTTCCGGTGGGCGACGAGAGTTCAGCGCACGGTCCAACGGAAAGCGAATTCTGATTCCACTGCAGTTTGTCCGGCGCGATCCAGCGCGAAACGATGCGTGATGCTGTCTAGCTGGAAGGAATTTCATTTTGGCGAAGGCACACACACAGTGCTCAACCGTGGACTTTGCTACAGCTGCTGCTGCTGCTGCTGCTGCTGGAAGCGTCTGATGAAAATGACTGAAAATGACCGACATGACCTCGGTCAAACTTGACCGGAAGCGGTGAATGCTGTCTTTCCGCCGGTTGCCTACGCGTTCGGCTCTCCGCAATCACGTACGAACGGTTGTGCTCGAAATTGGCCCAGACACAAAACCGGCAACGGATGCCGCGCCGCTAATGAATAGACGCGAATGCTTACAGCGTTTCGCGGGAAGCTGCCCGGCAAAACTAGGAGAGAAAACTGCAGATCCTTCGCGTACCGTGCATCTTCGCGTCCCGGACGCTCGGAGGGTTGTTCGCCATGAAGGGCTCGTCATACCCGAGACGCAGCTAGGTCGCATAATTCGAGGCACGCCATCATGTCACGCCATCCGCAGACGCAGTTCAGTTTCGCCCTGGCAAAATAGTGCTCGTGCCGTGTGCCACCGCGTCCGGAAGGAAACAGTTGTCTGCCAATTATTTGCTCAAACCTCGACTGACACCTCATTTGCTGCATCCGCACCGGCCCGTACCGGACGTCGGTAAATTCATGCGAACCGACCGCTAGGATGCGCTCACGGTTCTCGGAAAACGGCCACGAGAAATGCTGATTATCCCGGGGTCTGGGGGGGTTTGAGAAGGGGAAGGGGAGCGGCAGGGGCTTTCGATTTATGATATTCAATCAAAACTCAATCACCCAAAATCGAGCAGCGTGCGTCATAAATCATCCGATCCGAGAAGTATGCTACAAATTGTAGGGCTATTTCGTGCGTCGCCTGATGTAGCTCGTTTGATAATGGCTGGTCTTCTTCGATTCTGAGTTAGAACAGGTGGTGTAGCTCTTGTAGAGATGGTGAAGTAGACGGTTAGATTAGTCTGTTCTAGCTGAGAGACTTGAGGCCTAGAATTCTGACCCAGAAGTCTTTGGACTACTTTAAAAAACTTCAAAATTTTAAGAAGTTTGCTCACTCCACCAATGTAACTGCTTGATTTCACCAATTAAAAAAGTTAAACTTCAAATAAATCCCATTTCGTCATTATTTTGATCCACCTGCGTTGAACATAACCTCACAAACCCCCCTTACCGGAAAAACATAATGCCCGATTAAATCCACAAATCTTCCTCGAACACTCACACCGCACACGTTATGCCAAACGGAATCGAAACAATTTAGTTGTCCATCACAAAATAATTGATTTATGTTTCTCGCCCCGAAAAAAAAACCCTCCAAATAAAACGCAAACCCCATCAAGATCGACAGTCTCGTGGAAGACAACAAGGGAGGTTCACCAGCCATGCGATGACGACGACACCCGTCCAGGTTCTCCTCAAGATTTTCCAATGATCTTGCTGGTAAGGGTTCCCTCCTTAAGATCGACACACGGCCATGTACGATTGGTTCGTACGGTCCGATGGCGAGCCCGTGCCGTGCCTCATGCGGTTGATGATAATCATTATCGAATGGTGACAGCGATGAATGCAAGCGCGATATGCAACGCAACCCCGCAACGCCGAATCCACTTGCTTGCGATCAAGCCGGGTTATAATTTCGTTGGCGAAGATTTAGTTTTAATAATAACGATAATCATTATAATAACGAAACCCGAGCCCGGGCGAGCCGGCAACCAGGGCGGTGTACGGTAATTTATCGATATCCAAATTGTTTCGGAAAAGCACTCCACCAGGGTTGGTTGCCGGGCCCGACTGTCCAACCATTTTTCCGATCGACACTGACGGATGCCTGCCCGGTGAGCTGGGCGATCTGGGACTGCGGCTAAGAAACGGCAAGCACGCATGATTTATGTGTCTTGCGGTGCGGGTTTTTGGGGGATGCTAGCTCGTTTGATCGCAGCGAGATCGGTCGTAGCGTGGATGATTGCTTTCGTACGGTCGCTGCACGCAACCATCGGATGGCGAGAGTTTAAACTTTATGACACATCAAAACCGATGATCGAAATCGGATTAGACGGACACGTCGGACACGTTTAGCAACACACTGGGCTGGGCGGCGGGTAATTTGGATCTGTAATTGGTTTGAAATATTTTGGCAGGATCGCAAACAATGTAAATCCATCAATTTGGAATTTTGAGAGGATACTACCGCCGTGTCAAGTCTGTATAAATTTTTATAGTCAAATTAAACAATTAAACCTTAACATTAATGTATCGTCAACCATTCCTTAAAATTCTGCAAATGGTTCAAATGCTCAAAATCATATACCCTTAGACGTTCTAACGTGGTATAAACCAGTAAAGTAGCAAAAAATGACAGGCCAAAAACCTAAAAGGTAGAATAGAAGAATAAATAGAAAAAGAAATCAAATTTAAAACCAATAAATATATATATCAGCAATTAAAGCAAAGAGAATGTTCATTAAATATAAATAAATGTAGAAACATTATTCGAAACGATTAAACCATACTTGAAATAGTAGAGAACATCATAAGATGGTATAAATCAAACAGCGTTTCTAACTTACTTACTTATCCGGCGCTACAATCGCTTTGCGGTCTTGCCCTGCTGCAACAATCCTCGACACCGCTCACAGTTTAGCGCCGTCGTCTGCCTATTGATTACACCGGCCGTTCTGGCGGACGTATCAACTCCATCACTCCACCTCAGTGTGGGCCTACCTCGCCTCCTCCGCCCGCGAGAACGGCTTAAAAGGATTTTACCGGCTGGGTCGTCCGGATCTAATAACATGACCAGCCCACCGGAGCCTGGCGAGTCTAATTTGCTGCACGACGATGAGCTCATCGTATAGTTCGTAGAGCTCGTCGTTGTAGCGGCTCCTCCATTGTCCTGAAACAGCGTTTCATTAGGTGAAATACCACAGAAGTATGTTTCGAGGAAAATATAAAATATTTCGAGTTTGAAAGGATATTAAACACACTATTTAAAAGAAAAGATTAATTAAGACCACTTATGTTTGAAACTATATTCGGGATTAAAACCTTGGTCGAAATTCGGTCAAATCCCACGACAGAAATCGTTGCAAGGGCCAAATAAATAAGATAGGGACGGCTCAACGAAGGTCAAAATAATAAAAAAATAGGAAAAAAGCTATACAAAAAATAGAATTTATAAATGTAAAATATAAAAAACTATAAAATATAATTAATAAACCGTAAGTAGAAAAAGAAGAGTATCAAGGCTTGTGCATTAAACGAAGATAAACACAGGCAAACCATAAATCTAAGATTAACCAAAAAAATCAAGTGATAAATATCAATCAGAAAATTGTACAGAGAATAACCAGCCATAAAATTTGATTATCGTTCAAGTCCCAACTTCTTTTATAACTTAAGATGTGAAAGTATCACAACGATAAATCTTGCTTCTTGTTGGCCTAACCGACCTCTTACGTCTTGCCTGCCATGCCTGGCTTACTAGACCTATTGAAATCAAGTAGTTGAATATAGTCAGTTATTACAGCGAGACGGTCTGGATTGAATTTGAACCCTGCTCCTTGTCCCTCTACCTTCGGGCTTCGCCAAATCGAATAAATCTTTAAAGTATTGATTAATCTTGTATAGATAATGTCTAGTCCCAGATATTCAATCATTAGGCAACTATCGAACGTATTCTCAATAAAGACAGCTACATAAATATCAGAAAATCCCATCACTACCTGCATAACCAACAATTCCTAATTTAAATGTTGACTTTTATGTACCAACAGATTTGTTTTGCCGAATGGCCAAAAATCATCCAAACTGTTGCGAAAAAAAACCAAAACCCCCGCTCACACGCACAAGAAAGAAACACAGTGTGTTAAATTATTTGCCGACACACATTTTACAGCCGACAATATACGACTCTTTCGCGTTGCACTTGAGTCTGCCCCCTGCCGGTGGGGACCATTCATGATGATCGCAATAAAATTAATCAACAACAAACGAATGGTGCGCGAAATGTGGACAGCAAAGTCCCAGGCTCCGCAACAAACGGCAAAAGGTCGCGTAACCTCCATAAGTGCATGATTAATTCGTTGCCCCCCCAAAAAAAAAAAAAAAGTATGACAATCGTGTCCCGAGGAGCCTTCGAAGAAACTCCCTTTGGGGCAACCGTAGCTTTGGGCGAACTTTAGCACATCTTGTTGGAGAGAGATGTCCCAGGTGGGATACAAAGATAGAGTACAAAAAAAGGCAAGGGATGCCGCCTTTACGAGGTCATAAAATCGCCCGTGGCGTGTTAAGAAAAACACACACTCATCATCATACCCAGAGAAAAAAAATGGAAAGGACCTGCACAAAAGTCAGGCGCGCGTGCCGACCCCTGCCGGTTGAGCTTTACTTTAAAGAGCGTTCTGGGATCGTCGTTGCAGAAACGGATCGCCGAAAGTTTGCTGCAACTCGCAGCAGGTCACACGCCTGTGGTCGTTCGTTACGTTGTGGAGCTAAATCATGCAAAATCCATTCATGAGATCGGAGTGAAACGGAACGCTACTTTCCCAGAAATGCCGATGTGATGTGTTCATTAGCAAATAAGCGCATCCTCCTACCTTTGCTAGAGTTACACGCTTTGAATCATGAACCAATTCATTAATTAAACCTTTTCTACAAGCCGACCGTGTTTCACATTCTAAACCATACACATCTTATGCTCCAATTCCATGCAAGATAATAACAAACAAAAACGGCTCCCCAAAAGGCCCAACGGCCCGTATGCAGACGGTACATTCAAATTAGGCGTACGAATTCCGGTGGTAACCCAAACACCAACCAGCGCAACTCCGATCCACCAATCAAATCCAGCCAAACAGAGAAAGAAAAAAGGGCCGCGTCGTTCCCGACTGCGCGTGCAAATTATAGCTTTTTGGCATTTTCATTTTTATTTCATATTTTAATTGATTTGAAGTAAGCCAACCGACCGGGGGCCCGGCTGGATAGTGTTTTATTCATTAGTTCACCTAAATGATGAGCGTAATGAAGGGGTTTGTTGTCAGCCACGCCGGTCCCGGGACCGGCCGGCCGCTACCGCCCAAAAACCTGCGGGAACGGTGGCATTGTTACATCAATTGACGGCGTGCTGATTGCTGTTGCATAAATTATGCCCGAAAGCATGCATTTATTGATTGTAGATGTTTTTTTTTTGCTGCTCCGTTCTTTTTTGCTTTTGTTGTTAGTTATTTGTTGTTTTACTTTTCGGCGCTACTGTATACCATTCCCCGCAGATAGGTTTCTTAATCAAATTTAATGAAAACTATAGGCTTGGGCGCTTGGGATATTGCGCATGGGAAGATCATGAGCATGATTGTTTTGGGCTTCTGGTTTGTTGAGTAATGCAGCTGATTGTGCGTTAGATTTGAGATCGGTTGCTTTTATATGTATGCTATGTTTATGTTTCGAGAAATTTGAATTAAAGAAAAAGTTATTTAAACGATTGGTAGACTTCAGTTTTAACACGAGGCGTTAGAATCATAAAAGTTATACAAAAACGATGGTTGAAAATGATTTTAATTTAGTTTAATTTAACTTAATTTTAATTTAATTTAATACACTGATCGAGTCTTAGTCCCTGATTTGATTTTCATTTGACAGATCTCCAAAGATCCTTAGTGAGGACTGACTATTCAACTACGTGGTATCATTAAGTCAAGTAAGCTAAAAATGGCAAACATGACCTAAGAGGTCGTTTAGCTAAAGGAGAAGAAGAAGAGCTCCAAAGTTCATTTATATCTAGCATTAAAAAGCCGATATAATGGACTTCAAACACATTACAGATCTTAATGAGACTCCAACAAAAGCAAACTGTAAAGTTGGGTTAATGAGCAATTTTGAGGATCTCTACACCAAGAGGATAAAGGCATGTGTTCTTGGAGTAAAGATTATGCATCAAGGGAGTTTAAGCTAAGGCTCGTACGATTCCTAACGATTTAGACGAGTAGGCACTAGACGATGAATGTCCATGTCCATAATATTGCCATATTAATCATTCTAATAGACAACAAAAAATGAAAAAAATCTCCTCTAGACCGTCAGTACTCCTGCAGAAGAGATACAATCGATTTACGGTTAGGGAAGAAATACAATTAGTGACTGGTGATCGCTTTAAAGATACTTACCTAGAAGTATCGAGGAACGGTAGACCGATGGCCGAGGCAGAACACGTATCCCATATTAACTGGTCTCCCACAGCAAGAACTAGATTATTTAGCTTCCTCTTCTTCTTTGGTACTAAAACCTTGAAGAGTCTCGGCAATCCATTTCTGACTTCCTTGAATTCATAGCCAGTCTTCCATAAGGGAAGAGGATGAATACAGAATCACAGAATCATCGATCAAATATTTCGCCTTGTCTTCTTTAAAAAAATGACTTCTACAAAAAAGCTCCATGATTTTTGTTTGATTAAAAATCTTGCAATAAACATACTAACCTAGAAGTATTGGGGACCGATAGCCGAGACGTTAGGCAGAACAGGTATGAACCTTATGAACTGGTCTTCCACAGCAAGAACTAGACTATCTGGCTTCCTCTACTTCTTTGGTATTAGAGCCTTGAAGAGTCTCGGCATGCCATTTCCGGATTCCTGGATTTCATTTTACTATAATAGTTTCATTGTCAGTCCCAAAAAGGAGGAGTGTGAAGGCTAACGTCAATGTCTTGCCAGACTTTTTGCCAATATCCTTTCAAGACCGTCTTACGCAAAAAAGAGGCTATGGATTTTTTTGTGATTGGAGATCTCGCTGTAGGAATTAACGCATTAGGTAAAACAGCTATCCCATCTGAATTATTCTCCCCTCAGCAAGGACTAGACTATCTGATTACTAAGTACAAACAAGTCAAGTGGGCCGACGTGCTCTAGCAAATCGTTTTGTTAAGATAATGATAAAATATTGATTCTAGATACAAACTATTCTTCGAAACTACGCAATAGCAAGATATCCTGAAATAGTTTAAGCGATAAAACCGTTTTGACCTTTACTGCTATGTCTTACAACTTTCCAACTCTCTTGCCTAATCTATCTAATTATAACTGTCTCGAAACTATCCCAATCCTCCTTAGTCTTTGCCCACGCTCGCAGCACTTTAAGTAGCCAGGCAACCGAGCTTGCCAAACAATTACGCGAAAATTGATACGATAAAACGTATGATTAGAGCGCTGCTGAGTGAATTTTAGCACTTGTTTACAAAAATGGCTCCAAGGCTCCAACATTTCCACCATCGTTCACGGCAACCCGAAGATTGCGTCCCTTAAAAACTTCCGCTTACGGTCACCGGAACCACCGAAAAGCTTCTTGTTTTTATCTGCCACCAACCAATGGCGCTACTCTACCCCCGTTCACAACTGATCGTTCAATTTCGTGCGAAGCAGTTTTAAAACTTCTCCGAATCGCACCTCGTCCGACCGACCGAGGGTATGTCCCCCAAACGAGACATGGGGGTGGTAAAGCGCTCGCAGGAAACAACATCAGCTGGCTGGATAAATTATAGGATAAGCGGAGATTTTAAATTGATTTATCATGTTTCCTCGAATGACCGCCGCCTTCGGCAGCTTACACTCCTTAACCGGCTTCCTTTGTCGCGTCTCTTTGACGGAAGTGTCACTTCGGCAACCGGATCGAACCGGCTGCTTTCTTCCTTGCGCAAGCAAACCCCAAAAAGCGACCACTTTTCTCGAGAAAGTTATTTTCTCGCGTTCGCTGTTCAGCACACCGAGCACCGGAGCTTGGGCAGAAGGCTTCCCACGACTCTTAATTAGGAAATCGAGTGCGGCACAAGCACCTGGCAGCACAAGCGACATGGAGCTGTCAAGTAAAACGTGGTGCCCCGCACACCAAAGGTACAAGCCGTTCTGCTCAGGCAACGGACAAAAATTGTTTTGTAGCAACACACTACCAGGGTGCCGCCTGTTTTGCGTCAACAACGAACGTCGTCCGATGCTTATAGCATCTCAGCCTCCCCTCACCCGTCCCCGGATGATGTCCTCTTGTGGCAGAAGTAGCAACGGCCCACGACCGGCAGTGCTTGACGGTTGATCCAATATCAACAAAACCACTTAATTACGGCATAATACGGTCGACGCAGTTGATGGATTTCAACGAGCAACACGTGACGCACTGAAATCAATATCCGTCCGAAAGGGATAGTGTTACCAGAAAAGTACTGGGGAAAAAAACTGGGAAACTTCATTTCTTATTACGAAACGGCGCGTGTTTAGCTTTGCATGCTAAAAAAAAGGTTAGCACGGGAGGGTGCTAAACAAGGTAGCTGAGCCTTTTGCATTCTTTGTGGCGTGTGAATAATTTTGATGAGTATCTTGAGGGTTGAAGTCATCGGCAGGATTATATAAAAGTAGAGGATATTGATGAAAATAAGAGTTGGAAAATAAAAACAACTAAAATTTATAGTCAAAAAGAACAACTGTCAGCTAAGTTTAGTATTTGACAGCTAGTTTGACAGTTGTATAGGAGTAACTGTTTACTAATAGAGTCGATTCAAGCTATCATGCTACTACATCAGGCTTTTGTTTCAGGTTTTATTAGTATCTAGGCTTCACGCTCCGCCAAGACTTCGGACTCCATGAGCGGTCCGGTGGTTTAGGCGTTAACGGCGCCGGTCTTCACACGGCAGCACCGGGGTTCAAATCCCATCCAGACCGCCTCCCCGTACGTAGGGCTGACTACTTTGCTACGGGTAAAATTAAGTCACAGAAAGCCAGATATGGCAGGCCGAGACCGAGACCTCTCGAGGTTGTAGTGCCAAAGAAGAAGAAGAAGAAGAAGGCTTCACGCTATCGGAGAGATTAAAGAAAATTAGAGGATATTGATGAAAACATATTTTTTAAATCGAATTTACTTAACTCTGTTGTCAACAAACTTCTACTGACAGCTTGGATTAGTAGTTAACAGTTATTTTGACAGTAGTGTAGTACTCCAGCAATTTGTTTACGTAGTGAATATTTTCTACTATTATGCTTCTATTTCACTTTTTTATTGTTCCATCGAACACGTAACTCTAGACCTTTCACTCCGCAGCTCCAGCTTTCCGGAACTCTGTCCATTCTGCTCACTAGGTCTATTCTCAGCTCGTGAAAAACGAAACGTAACACTTGACAGAGCCACGAGTCAGGAAATCGGCACTTCAGCAGCCCACCCGTAATGGACAGGCGTAATGTAAAGTATCATTACCCAGTATCGGTTTGTTGAGCGTATTTTATGCCCATTCTCCATCAACCGTCGGCCACGTGCCAAACTGCCAAAACATATCAGCACAATGTTTTATGAGAAATGGACTCCGCTTTTTTATGCCTCACGCATGTCTTTCTTTTCCTTCCCTTCTCCGTTTTGCTAACGGATCTGTGTAAGGCCGATCCGTTTTCCATCGCTACCGGATGACGCGTCTCGAGAGCCAGGATACGGATTTTCGCACTTGTTTTTGGCCATCTAATATTGCTGTGCTTCTCTTTGCTTTTTTCTTTGCTCCTCGTGTTTTGTTACAACCACGAGCTTTTTCAAGAGCATCACATCCTGTGCTTTCCATTTGCAACACACAAAAAAAAACCTCATCCGTACACGTTCATTGCGTTAATCATAATAATAACCACCTCTCGAGTACTCGCTGGCCTTGTACCGCTGCGACGGAAGGTAGTCGCGCACACGCCGCGTCCGGTAACCGTACGCCACTCGAAAGTAATGTGGAAGAAAAACTGTCTGCAAAAAGGGAAAAGCAAAAAAGAAAAAAAAGCACACACACACGCGAAACCTAACCATCGATTAGGTTCAGTTAGCACCAGCCTTATGTGTGCCATGAAAGGATCTGTTCGGCTCGGCACACAAACAGGTACGGCGAACAGAGGTACAGGCCGACATCGATTAGCCAATTAGTTTATGAAATTTAATTGGATACTTGCTCGCTTTACAATTCGCCGACCTAACCTTTTTAGTCCTTTCATTCGCTTTTTTCTTTGGCTTGGCTTGACGCGTGTGCCTTCGATTAGACACTTGAAGTCGTTTGGTCAGTAGTTTAGTGTGCATCAAGGTTCCGTGTTGCCTTTCATCATCATCAACTCTCAGCCCTGGCATACGTGCTCGAGAGCGTTAAACTCTTGTACTTCGACCTTTCAATGTTCGTGATGTGATAATTCCTCGCCGTTCATCCTTGAACAGCCCCTCGAGAATACAGCCAACGAGGGGTGAAACGGTTTGGGTGAAAAATCATGTTGGTCCCGGAACCGACCAAAACGACCGAAATCGCATCAGCCTTTCATTTGCATGCGCAGATAACACCATCAACGATTTCATCCCCTTGTGCGTAGCCATTTGTACAACACTGTTCTTAAAACGACACAAAAAAAGGGGCCGCTTATTACTATCCCATCAGTGCCGGAAACAACCGGAACCAAATACCCGCGTCGATTATGAGCACCCTTAACGTTCTTCCTACTAGAGGGACAACCACACACACACACTCACATGCCGTCCTGTTTGCCGCGACTTTTGATGGGTTTGCGAACGTTGACTTGGTCGGTCGGTCGGCACCCGATAAGATACGATAAACCTAATTAAGCACTTAAAAGACCATAAACCCTGTTCCGGGTTGGGTTTTTCGTTTGGTACGTGGTACCGATCGTGAAGGGGAGATAGGGTGGATTTAACGTCTGACGTGCGTTCTTGACTTTGGTCACTATCGCGAGGCCACCATCTTGAATTGTGTGACTTTGTCTCCATGTTTTTGTTGCTGATGATTGCTGTTTCGTCTTTTAAAATCCTTATCATGGATTGTGTCCTGAAACGAATTGGATGAGATTCAGATTTTCAAATAAAACAGATGCTTGTAGGATTTTTTAATATTTTACCTATTTTACTGTATAGTTTTGAAAAACAGTCTTTTTACCTTGTTAATAACAACTCATTGCGTGTGAAGTGTCTCCGGATGATGCCGGTTCTAGCTCGTCTAGCACTAATGAGCATTACATCTCGAGTGCTTCAAAGTCCACATCCAGTGCTGCTTTCGGTTGCAGCAAACACACCCTCGGTTTGAGTCGCTATTCTCGCCCGGTGCGTTGGTAAATATCGTGCTGTGAAATACCATTTAACGCCTGCGAACATGCCAAGTACCACCTACCGGGCGCTAGGCTAAGAGTCTTGCTATCTCTCCATTTTGTACTACTCACTCCTGCCTTACTGCAGTCGGCAGTGCAATCCTTTTCCCGGCGAGCCTCTAATATCTTGCTTTTCGCGTTCGTTTTTCTGTTCGGTCGGTTGCTTGCATCCCTTCCTCCAAGCGCATGGGAAATGGTTTGGGAAAACAATTTATTTTATTATTCATGCGTAAAAATAACTTTATTTACATTTTACGCTCGCGCAACAATGACACAACATTGCATAGGGTGTATGTGTGAATGAGCCCGCTCGGGTGTCCTGATGGTGTACTGATTCTACAACCCGTTGGAGATGTACACCTGATTTTTGCTCTCGTAGTGGAACCTGTACCTGATGATGCATGACTCAAAGTTAGTGTGGAGTGTAATTGAAGTTGACGATCATGTCACGGGGTTACTATATGGAACAGGCGTTTAAAGTGAACCAGGTCCATCAGAATTGTTCGGTACCTGATGCCAGTTTTACTCGAGTAATTTGTTATAGGTCCTGTTTTCGATGTGTTTCTAAGTTACTCCAAATCTTCAATCAACAGTAGATATCATATTTTGCTGTTCGTTATGTGGTAGGTGAACAGAAAAATGTGCAGAAATTATGTCAGCATCCTAGATTCTATTGTTGTCCAACCAATGACGGAACTAACGTTCGGCAAAGTAGACAGTCGGCCTCCAAGTTGCTAGATCCTAGACTGTGTCCGATGTTATCATTTCTTGATCATTGTAGGACACTGGTTCTCTACCTCCTAAATGGAACTTTGTCTTCTCAAAAGCTTACTCAAAGTAACTAATCGTACATCACTTAAGAAATCTTAAGAAAATCTCTTCATTGTCTTCTCGAATATATTCGACATCTTTGGACATACTATTAATAAAGTAATCTGTTGTCTGTCTAGGAGGTCGGTAATCTTGTGCATGTTAGCCTCGCGATTTATATTAAACACCAAATAGACTCCAGTATGAATTTTAACAGATAGTGGATGGTCATTCGTCTTCATTCTAAATTTAAACAGAGGACATACATGTCATAGCTCATCATCATCATCATGCTGGCCTACTCTTTTAAAGAGCACATCATCGTGACATGGCCCGGTCAACAATAGATTTCCAGAAAATTCGATCCCTGGCTGCAGCTTTCCATCCGTGTTGGCACCCGATCTCTGACAGGTTTTTCTTCACCTGATCCAGCCAACGAACTCGCTGTGCTTCCCGACGCCTCGTGCCGAACTGAGAGTCGCTGACGAATACCTTCTTGGCGGGGCATGAGTTCGGCATCCTCATAACATGCCCCAGCCATCGTATCCTGCCGGGGTTCGCCACCGTCAGGATGTCCGGTTCGCCGTATAGCTCAGCAAGCTCGTGGTTCATCCTTCTCCTCCACAGCTCCAGAGCGTTTGCATCCTCCGCTCGGATGGTCCAAGACTCGTGGCCATATAGGACCACCGGGCGAATCAGTGTGCGATAGATCTCTTATTTCGTGCGGTCTCGAAGCCTTCTGGATCTCAGCAGACGGTGAAGGCCGTAGTAGACACGATTTCCCAGCATAATTTGTCTCCGGATTTTGCTGCTGAGTTCGCTATCCGAAGTAACGACTGTCTCAAGATAGCAGAACTCCTCTATCAACCACATGTGTACATGCCATTGTTAATTATAGTTAATTGAGTAACATCCTCATCTTCGTCCCCAGTATTGTTACCTCCTAGTAACATTTTGAGTTCTAGCTATTTGATGTAAAATAATCTGATAAATCTATTCAATGCTTTACGTAAACTGTATTTTTAAGGTTATTTGCTCATAAAACGTGGAACAAATAGACCTTACAGTCATGGTGGATAACTATTGACTATTAAACTGGTTGACAGTTGACTGGGTGATAAGATACAGAGCTCTTACTACGAGAGGGAGCCATACCCACTGACGAGTTATTTCTTGAAGAAGGGCACGATCGTCAGTAACAATTTGTGCTAAAACTGCAATACGGCTTGTTATTAAATCCTCAAAAACAAGTTTATTTTGTCCTGAAACCATACTCACAACCTATTAAAAATCCCTAACAATTATCCCAACAGAATTATGTTCCTTTGGGTGCCTTATTTAAACTCCATTCGCCGGTTTACTGCACTGCTCACTTTCCCATCGCAAAAACCGATATTAGACTTTGCCACGCATCGCCGCAGGGTGAAGCGGTGGGCAAATTTCTACGTGAAATTTATCCGCAATTAATGTAGTTCATGACCATTACCACGTCCCGGTGTAATACCTTTCATTATCCTTGCTGCCCGAGCTCGCTGCTCGGGTTTTGCGAAAATAAAAACTGGCTCAAATTATCCTCCGCCTGGCACGACGGCGCTTGCAAATCTACCGCAATCAACCGAACGCTGGCATGTCGTCAGATCATGGACCTTACCAATGGCAAACACCAAACCCCACACTCCCTACTCCCTAACGCTCGAACAAATCGGGCAGCACCACGCCTCCACGACGCCCGGCGAACTGGCGTTCGGTAACTGTGACGAGTTCGGCCTGGACGACTGGGGTTAGACGTTTGGAGGCCATTTTTTCTTGCGCTCGCGGATGGCAGCGGTGGCTAGCTTCTGCACAGCCCGAGACCCGGAGTGACTCTGCGGAGGCACAAGGTTGGAGGCCATTTTTCTGGCATTTTTCTCGCACTCCCCCAAGCGCAACACGCAAACTCGTGCTGGTTTGGGGCGAATCGCGCCGTCCAAATTGTAGTGCACGGTGCTGTAAACTGCTGTGGACGACGATGACGACGACGACGACGACGATTGGCGTCGTGGTTCTGCACAACTCCAACGCGGTCATCATACGCACCCTCTGCTGCCGATTCTGCTCCTGCAGTGTATATACTTCACGCCACACATCATTACGCACCGAGCTTGCGATCTACAGGACGGGAATGTGTTTTTTTTCCAGGAATTCTACAGGTTTTCTACTCCCTGTGCGTTCTGATCCGATGGGAAGCAATTCTCGAGTAGAAAGGATCAAAACTATAACACGAGAGGGAGAGAGTATTGCGCACCTTTTTAGTGACTACCCGAGGCTATCGCTTAATCGATATGCGTGGGGTTCCCGTGAGCGTTCGAGACGAGGATCGTCCGATCATACTGATCCGTCGTGCCCGGAAGGGAAGCACAGAGCTACAAATCGATTGTACACCAAACGGACAACAATGTGCAGGAAGCTAATCATGGCTGCCAATAAAAATGCTGCTGCGTGAGCTGGTGGAAATTGCGAGACATGTAGCACGCGGGACGCATCAAGTATATTGCACCGAGACGCTCATTATCGTATCGAAGAGCATGCGAGCCAGTCATTCGGTTCGATTGCAGCAATTAGTCTCGAAGACAAAGTTTCACACTGAGTGTGAAGTGTATGGCTGGTCTTGGTGTAGGATTATCAGGCGAAGAGCTCAACTTGTTGTGATATACTAGCGAAACAACGAGAAACAGTTTACAATTTCTTAGGCTTTATGAAAATTATTATCCTTTGAGAGGACACGTCACAATCAGAATATGTTTCTACCGACTATGGTCCTGCTCTGATTCAGATTTGTGTGATAAAGGCTCGCAAAGGTGCTAAGGAGGAGTTAAATGCTATCCGGATCGTCCTTCACGAAACAAGACTAATAGGACTGACTAGCTAGGGTTAGGGTGTTAGTGGCGACAACAACGCTGGTCTTCACGCGACAGGACCGGGGTTAAAATCCCATCCGGACCGTTCCCCCGGTATCTTTAAGTCTTGTAAGCCACAAATGCCAGGCATAACCTAAGAGGTCTTAAGGCCAAAGAAGAAGAAGAGAAGCTAGGGTTAAATTAAGACATCAAACTAACTCCAAACCTTCCAGGCCAAGATCTTCTGATATTGCATCAAAGATAATAAGATAAGTTTATTAAAGTTTTGTATGAAAATTTTTAAATACAAGATAAGGTGCTACAATCCCTACGGTATTATTGAGTGTTAATAAAATTTAAATCAAATAATACAATGCTGATGCATTAACATGGTACACAACATCCAAAAGAGCACATGTCCAACCAATTGCCAGCCTTCAAAACATTGTTTCCCAACGAAACAACAAACCCATGGCAAAAAATAGTGGAATAATTTTTAAATCAGCATATGCAACCGCTCTCGCTCGAGGCAATCGTTTCAACATTTGTATGGTGCACAATTTTTTCTGTTAATCCGTTTTTATAGCATTTGTATGAAACAATAAATTATGCTTGCAAGCACCAAACTTGTGATTAATCCCATAAACTCCCAGCAGCCTCCAGCGAGACAGAATTAAAAATATGCAACCACTGTTCCGAAAACCTAAACCTTCCTCCTGGTGCACACGGTACAGCGGATTGTTGGTCACATCTGGCATCCCGCTCTGACCGCTGCTAGGTCAGAATGTTGCGGGAGCCCCGAATCGGTTGGCCTTTCCAATGGCCAACGGCTGTTTTTGGAGCATAACAAATCCATCGCCCCGCAGGACCTGATCTGTGACGAGTCGTTGCTTTTGGCGTTGCACCAGCATCGACATGATAGCTCCAAAGCACACCTACTCCTGTACCGTCGTCATGCTCACCAACCGGAGTTTGGGATGGCGTTTTTTGTCTCTCCGGTCCTTCCCCGGTTTATAAATATTCCCTCGGGGATCGGTCGAACGCAAAACGCGCCACGTTCCCACGCAGTGATCGCCTACGAAACTGAAACAAGACAGCAAAAACAAAAAAACAAAAACGCCATATTGCTATCATACACAAATTTTCGGGGATCCGAATTCCGCACCACACCGAGACGGATTTGCCAACAGCGACACGAACTGGGACCGAATCGGCATGCTATGCCGGCCGTGTAAAAAGCGACGGCAAACTCCGGTAGCCTTATTACCGATTATTATACATATCCTCGTCCTGGCGTTTTCTTCCTCGGAAGATCCAGGTCGCTAGTGCCCGTGCGTCGGTGCCGGATTCGTGCCGGGCGATTATCATCCGATGATGACGGACGGCCCGGGCATGTTTATCTGCAAATCGCTGCAAATTTATTCCACCGTTCCGCAGCCTGGACAACCGTTGGCAGCAAATTATCTAAAAGTGTAGGAAGAGATTAGAAACTGCAGGTTAAGAACGAAATTGGTTAGAATTGAGCCAACTCGAAAGGAAGGACCCGATTCCCGTACGTCACCCGTCTTTGTCCGGAGGTGTCCCAGAATGGGACCGTGAAGTTGAAACACCAGACTGCCAAGGTGCCTTGCCCAACACTAACCCATAATTTTACTCGAGGACATTCGTCCAGAATCGCCACACATCTCGGCACGACCGCACCAACTTCAACTCGCCTTTGTTGACAAACACTGACTGACAGGTACAAAACCGCAGCGAACTGTCTTCTGCAAGCTCTGCCAAACAAAAAAAAAGAAATCCATATTCGTACAGCACACTTGGCCGGTTTCGTGGGAGAAAAGGCTGATAATGCGTGTCTGCATGCGATACCGGGAAGCGTACACCTACAATTTGCCCGTTATACATCCAGTCCGAACCGAAACATCAGCGTTACGCCCCGTTTCCCTTGAGAGAATGCTCGAGAATTGCTGGCCGGAACGTCTGGTTCGGGGTTCGCTTTTTGCTCGCCGAACCCGGCTAGGTTCTAAGCGACTAATGTCTGTCGTGTTGCTTTGTCCCCCCCCCCCACCCGTAGAGCTCCCCGAGATACTCGCTACGGACATCCTCCGACTGTCTGCATTCCCATCGTTTTGCCACCTAAATTGTGGGATCGCTACGATCGTCGGAGGATCGGTTTCGTGACTTGGAAGCATTTTTGAGTCGCGCCACCGCAGAAAGGAGAATAGTCAACAACAACAAAAAAAAAAGGCGATACTGGTACAATCGTACAAACCGCCGGTCGGGTTGAAACTCCGTTCTGGTTCTGGTGGTCGATTCGAATGGGGCAAGCTCAGTGCAGAGCTCGAAACAAGGAAGAAAAACCACCCCAAAACCATACGGCAACGGGCGATCCCACGTCACCCACTGCCCCCATGGATGTTATAGACATCGGCGAAGACGAAGGAGTCCGTGCCCGAGTCTCTTTTGATATCAAATTATACGTCTCCGAATGTAAAGCGGGTCCGGCCAGACACTCCCTCGCTTGAAGGATTGCGACCGAGTACATCAGAAGTCAGAATCCTTGCCTCTGCACACCCCGAACGAATAGTTGCCATTATTTATTGGTTTCGGTTTTACGGGATAGAAGTTTTCGAGGACGACGAGCGCCTACTCAGCCTCCGCGCAGGTACTTAACCGCAGCACTCCAACACTTCATTATACGAAAGGTTCGTTATTGTGCAAAATGTTACCTCCAGAATACTATCAAGAATACCCACCCAATAAAAAACCCTGTCCAAGGCGAGCTTCTCGTCGATTCTTCTGCCGACCGCTTTGATTGGTATCAATAAAATCATTAATTTAATTTAGTTTTCTCAAGAAGTCTATCATTTTATTGACGTCTCTCGATTGCACCCGAACGAACTTGGCAAAGTTCAGGACGATGACGATGATGATGGTAGTGTTGCAGAATGATGATTTGTGCCAATATACACCTTCCAAGTTTGGCAAACGAAAACGGAATCAGCAACCAAAGCTACCCTGAAAAACTGATGTTCCGTCTCTTGCATCGCTCGTTAGTCATTTTAGGTGCCGGTTCTCTTCTTCGGCATCAATTCTCGTGTTTTTTTTTCGTTGTGTGCGCTCCGATTAATACTTTGAATTTGAGAATGGAAATTTGTGAGTTATTTGATTTAATTCGCCGATTCTTCAAACCGAGATACCTGATCGGATTTCTTGATGATGGTGGATCCGAACGAAGCGGATTACATACTTGTGATTTCAGTGGAATTTTCCGATAATGTCTACTCGGTGGACGGTGAAATGCTTTCTTCAAGCATTCCGAAGCGGCAGTAGCGTTCCCGAAATTTCCTCTCCAATATTATTATTATCCTCAAGGTTAGGCAACATTATGCAAATTATGAAGCTAGACTGTAAGCTTCCAATTTTCTTTTCAACTCAAAGTTTGGTATTAAATAGTTTATAGTTATAACATTCAATAGGAGACAAAAAATTATAATTAATCTTTTAAAAGGTTTCAAAAATTGCAGGTCCAGAGTTTCTTCTTCTTCTCCTTGGCACTACAACCTCGAGAAGACTCGAACTGCCATTTCAGGCCTTCTGTGACTTAATTTCTTCTATAGTAAAGTAATCAGCTCTGCTTACGGAGAGACGGTTTTGGATGGGATTTGAACCCTGGTCCTGCCGTGTGAAGACCGACGTCGTTAACGCCTCAGCCACCGGACCCCATGGTCCAGAGTTTACAACTGTCTATTAAGATTATCAATTGGCTTCTAATCGTACTCAAGAGAGCGATCTCGAATCAATAACGTTTAACTAGGTAGGTTTCAATAGTAAGGTAAAGAGTTATAATTTATTAGTCGATTCCTGAACGATACAAACTATTACTCAGCTTTCTTTTCTTCCTTGGCTCTACAACCTCGAGAGGTCTCGGCCTGCCATTTCTGGCTTTCTGTGACTTGATTTCACCCGTAGCAAGGTAGTCAGCCCTGCGTATGGGGAGACGGTCTGGATGGGATTTGAGCCCCGGGTCTGCCGTGTAAAGACCGACGCCGTTGTCGCCTCGGCCACCGGACCGCCTCTCAGCTTTACTATCTCAAAATTCAGATAATATCTTCTATGAGATTCTTTTAAAAAATACAGCAATAACTCTGAATAGAATGGACGGCTAGCGATTGGCGTGTCAGTGGGAGTCCCCGCGATTTAAACTCCTTCTCACAATTAAACCGAATATTCTACCCTCCACAAAGCAAACGATTTGCGCGTCGCTACAATGTTGCTCGTCGTATTATTCCACCGGATTTGGCAACGCCGAACCCCGGCCCTGATAGCGGCATCCGACAAGCCTCATTATCTCATCCGCTTGCGTCGATAAACACAGGCCCGCCAAATGTTACCTTTTTTTCTCAATCTTGTCCCGGGCTATCAAACTATAAAACGCAATCGAATCCTTCCTTCCAAACTTTTGCTGACCGCACCGTGATGCTCTTTGATGTTGTGCCTTGTCAGCCCGCCCGTAAACCCGATCTAATCATCCCGGCAGGAGGCAGCTAGAGCGAAAGGGGGTTTTTTGTTCGCGTAAACAACAAAAAAGGGGTCATTTCTTTGTTTTTCCTCCGAATGGGGGAAAGACATTTGAATTTTTAAGTTTTATGAGGTCTGGTGAACAGATGTGGCCACGCGAACAGAGACAACGGAGTTCTCGAACGGTGACGATAGCAATCAATCACCGAACGATCACAAACGGCGCCTGTAAAAGGCGGCCCAGAGGTGGCGTGGACGCCGCAGCCGGCGCGATGCAGATGGGCAGAGAAATGTTTCAATCCTGGCCGCACCAGTTGGAAATGGGCTCCCGCAGAAGTCATCAGCGATCCTTTCACCCTCGGGGGTTTAGGGGAGAGAATTGGTCCACAGACAACAGCAAGCGAGGCAGTAAACCCCCGCGAAACCTCAGAATGCGGCCCGCCCGACAAAGTCATAAAAATCGAACAACGCCACAAAACGCCACAACATAAAGCCTGGCAAATCATTATTCATAATTCGAAACGATCACGTGCTAACATGTATAAATCACTACCAGATCGGTTTGGGCGTCAGGGACGCAGTCCGTCACTCCTAGAGAAGTCGTCATTCCGTGGGCAAGCAAACATCCCAAACGCCTCCAGCGAACATGATCTCGTTCACGGTTCTTTACAGCGCGCCCAGGATCAACCGTGTGCGGAACGGGGCGGGTGGGTTCGATGTCTAGGTCCCTCGGTGGCTTAATGTGATGAACCAAGAAGCGCCATCGTGCGAGGTCCTTCGGGGCAGGAGCCGAGCATGAAACCCCGTTAGGATCCGTGGCATGGTCCGTGCGCTTAGTGAATTAGGATCTTAAAGACAGGTTTGCTATAAACTATTTCGTTTAGCAGTCCCTACTCTGGTGCCTGGACCGGCGGTCAGAGGAAGAGTCCAAGACAACAACAACAAAAAAAAACAGCCCACCTTTGACGCATCGGAATGGAAACGGTCCCGAATCACCCTAGAGCTAGCGGACAAATTATCGGTCCGACCGGGACTCCCGTGTTTCTTTTGTTACTGTTGTCCCTTTGGTTATGTGACTCGTGCGAATGAACCCGATACAGCACACCGTGCGGCTGGGCTGGATGGAAGCAAAAGGACAACCAAGAAAACCCAGGTTCTCGAGCGCCTTCCACGCGAACGCAGCCCCGACAGCGATTTATCATTTTATTTAGTAAATAAAGCCATGCCGCCATCGCATGGAAGTCGATGACCGAAAAATAAAATTAATTAAATCATGCAGTTCGGCAAACGGAATATGTGGAGAGTGTGGCACGAGTCGGCCATGGGTTTTGGGCCAGGGTTTTTGTGGGACGGGTGAGGCGAATGGGTGAGGGTTGCGCCCCACACCGAGTGCCGCTGGCGACGGGTCGTGTGCACTTTTTTCCACGTGCTGCTGTTGACCGTTTTTTTGTTGGGTGTTCTGTTTTGTATAAAACGATCTGCCTGAAGTCTGGTGATATCTGGTGCTGGTCGGTGCACAGATTGACTTGATGTGGCTTGGGTTTGTGACAGTTTAGCGGATGGATGCAGCTGAAAATGGATCAACTCCGTTGAGGATTTGTTTGTGTGCGTGTTAATTCTACGATTCTTCAACGGATGACGAAAAGAAAGAAGACGTTTGTAATGTTACACATGACGACTATGAAGCTATTAACTGCTGTTGAAACTTGACATTCAAAAATGGACTCTCATTGTTGATCGTCAATAACTTCAGTATATGATAGCGTTCTTTATGGTAAATTCATTGGCGGAATTTGTGGATCAACCAAAGAGAGGAAGGAGCGGCTGCTCGGGTCCTTGTCGGCAAGGGAAATCCTGTTGGTCTCACTCACAAACGAGTCACAATGAGACTCAACTGCCATTCGGCTCTGGGCCTCCAAAGACCTTGACCCGCCGCCTGGGTAAATCATATCTTTAACCTTGTGAGTTGTTTTACAAACTGATACCTAATTTCAAGACGAGGAGAAGCTAATACCAGCAACCTTTGTATAGTCAAATTAACAGTTTCTATGATTGATTTGACGCTTACAACGTTAAAGAGGTAGCTTCATTTGTTCAATGGCCGTACCGCTATAGAATCCCATCCGGATCTCCCTAAATGTAGGACTTATTTTCAGATATCCGAGCAAATTACCTACAGAAAACCAAGAAGCAAAATTCTCAGAAACGGCAGACCTACCAACACATCTTCTTTTTCTTCTTCTTGGCCCAACGATCTCTTACTCTTAGGTCATATGCCTGCCATTTCTGGCTTGTTAGACTTATTGATACCTCATAGTTGGATAGTCAGTCCTCTGCCTCTGCTCTGCCAGTCCTCGGCTGCCCGACAAGACCTTCACTTTCTGAGGTTGAAGTTCAATGCTCGTTATTTTATAAGGTCTTGAAAGTCTTAGGTGTCTTTAGGTCAATAGATAATTTCGACATTAGGTCCCCAATTTATAAATCACCTTTTCGCCAAGAAAACCTATTTCAGTTAGACCTGCTGTAACGTTTGAAATTGCAAGTAGCGCCATCTATTACAAAATCCTATGAATTTGGCTTTCAGACTACGATACTGCCCAGGATAATGATATCTCAATCTGTTTTCATTCTTCTAATACAGCTTTTTAGTTACGCACAATAAGTTTTCCTTCAAACGTTTGCAAATCCATGCAAATGATAGTCTACTCACTGGAACTTTAGCTTCACGCTCCTTTTTCTGGTTCCAGTCGCTCCAAGCCTCACATTTGCATCATTATCAAGCATTCTTTTTCAAAACTCCCCCAACAAACACCAAACCAAAGCACTGCTAATTTCCCTACGCTCTTAATCGTGCCATGCATCATGCAATGCAATATGGTAATGTTCAGAGGAAGAAGTAAAAAAAAAACCCCAAGTCCCAAATTTACGGCTACACGTTCTCCTCCCACGACGCAAGTCATTAGGCTTCGGTGTCTTATCGACCTCTCTCTCTCTCTCCACTGCTCCAAAACCCTTCGATTGCACCAAAATAAAATGGTTAAATGATGGCGAGCGCGAGCTAAGACGAGAACGTGGCTAATGTTGCACCCATCAACCAGCACGCACGCAGACGCATACAGCAAGGGCAGAGAATGGTCAGACCGTGCCGTCCAAACCTCCCTTCGAAAAATGTGTAAATGCAATAAACGCGCCGCCACGAACAGTTGACGCACCGTAGACGGCCGGCAGACGAGCGGCCCGGACGCCCACACCCTGTAACGATCCGGCCTTGGATACGGTGGTGGAGGCTAGCCCTCGTTAAAGCCCTTCTACCGGCGCCAAACCGAACGCGGTAGAAGCATGCAGTCCCGCTCTCGCGGGGAAAGATAATTATAATGCAATGGACCGACCAGCGCATCATCGCTCGCTACGATCGCTGCACTTTGGCGACCCCTCTAATTCCTCTCGGCTGCATCGAGGGTACAGTCAACAGGTTAAGGTACAAACAGCAATAACAACAAAAAGCCCGTGCCCGAAAAGCACATGCCAAAAACATTCCTTCCAACTTTGAAACGGCCTCGGTCGGCCCCTAATTGTGGGGGTGGATGCATCTCGAGGTTTTGAGGTCGTTTTTTTTTTCGGGAAAAATGCATCAAGATCAAGATTTAAGTTGTGGTGCGAATTTATCATATCGTTCCCGGTGCTTGATCGTGTTCTCCACTTGTTGAATGTATTTCTTCGTATCTGTAACGTTGGTTCTAAGCCAAAAAGGGGCCCGCTCTTCTCTGATGTTGCAGACTTAAGGCAATAATTATAGCCTTACTAATTTCTATGTTCAAATCGGTTGTTTAGTGCTTTGGACCTAACCTTTATCGCTATCTGCTATTCTGGAGGGCGATTTTTGTTTTGAAAGTCACACACACAATCTTATGGAATATGGAAATATCCGTATGAAATATAGAAGTCATGTTTAGAGCCATGCGAGTTGCGAGTCGACGACATCGATTTCTCACCTTTTAATGTCTTACTTTGCAGCTTCTTAACATGTACAAGCATATCACAACTAAGCCGACGACGCCTTATCCCTCCGATCATTATGCATTATCTCACTCAAGGATTAGCCGAAAGATTGGTGAAAAACGACTCTCATTCGTAGTATTTAGCGTTTGTTCTTCCCGAACCGCTGCCCCAAAAGGTGGGCAAACTATCGGTCGGCAACCAAAGCATAGCGTACGCGATCCGTCCGTGAAGATGCTGTTTGATTAATAGATTCAACGCACAGAACCGACACCGCTGGTTTCGTGGAAATATGCCATAAAATTAGCACGAAGACGCGCCACGGACCACGAACTCGTAATGATCGGGACGCGGCGCACTCACGCCGACGACCTCCAACAAAACCACAACGCGAACTGCCTTGGCGCTTACAGGGCCGTCTGGATTTCATGGATCGACCCCGGCGATTGTCGGGTGGTCTAACCTGATGTGGCTGATTAGCCCGACTCCAACGGCTCTCCACCATGCTTAGACACATTCTCACCGCTCTAAAGTGTTGTTAGTGTGCAAGCGAAAGAAGGGGCACCCAACAGCACCAGCAACTGACTAAAACTAAATCGGATCGGATTCTAATTGTCCATCATTATTAAAGCATCATGCGCTGGGGCACGATTATTATTTTATGTCATTATAATGATGACGTTTTTTTTTTGTTGCTTTCGGGAAGAGTTTGGAACTCGATCCCAGATCACACGCACTGCCTGTTCTTCCACCTCTGATGCGTGGATAGGGTATCTTCACCGGATTGAATTGAGGCGAAGGAGGTTCAAACCAAGCCTCACCGTTGGCCTATAATCATGCTGTCTCGATGTGTACGGTGTCTAGAAGTTGGAATGGTTTTTCTGACGACGGTTTGCGGTGTGTTGCGATTGCGTGAGGCGCCCTATAGTGTACCCCGTTGGTGTCCGGTACCTGTTGTACCTGCGTACCAGCATTTTACTCGAAAGGGTCAAGTGGTCTGGATTTGAATATACAATTTAATGAATGGGAAGATATGTTTTTTTCTGAATGAATCAAGCTGGCTAGATGAATGTGAGCAACGGTTTGAGAACGATGCGGATCGCTTCAAACGGATTTGATGGAGCTGTGCGTGCTGAAAGTCGTTTTGTGGCGTGATGTATTAGAATGAGTCGAAACATGGAAGACCAATTAAAGGTAGGCAAAAATAGGGCAAGTTGAAGAACATAATATTTTAGCAATCATAGATAAATCAGACGCCTGTGAGAAACGAGAAGATTCATGCTAGTGGAAAAATTCCACGTTATTCTACTGAACACATCTTATGGAATATTTTGCGGAATGCGCAATCTAGCCTTAACATTTCCTTCGATTAAGATTAAATCAAATATTTCTAGTAACGTCAATATTCGTACTTTTTAAATACGATTGAGTTATTAAACAATACAAATAATTATTCTGAACCAAAACCGAAAGCCGTTTTTGCTTTCCGTCACACCGAAGTGGTGTGTATCGAATCCTATTCGAACCGTGTGCGCTTAGCGGGATTAATATACAGCTTCGTTAAATGTAATCAGGGAAGCAATAACGAGCAGGTCTAGCCTCTGAGGAACAATGAGAAAAGAAACAAAATTTATAAAATTTAAAAATACTTACTTACTTACTTATCAGGAGCTGCAACCGCTTTGCGGTCTTGGCCTGCTGCAACAATCCTCGATACCGCTCACGGTTCCGCGCTGTCGTCTGCCAATCCGTTATCCCAGCCGTTCTGGCGGACGCATCAACGCCATCACTCCATCTCAATTTGAGCCTACCACGCCTCCTCTGTCCTTGTGGACGGTCTAAAAGGACTTTATGGGCTGAGTCGTCCGAAATCATTCTCATGACATGACCAGCCCACCGGAGCCTGTCGAGTCTTATTCGCTGTGACATCATCGTACAGCTCGTAGAGCTCGTCATTGTAGCGGCTCCTCCATTGTCCTTCCACACATACGGGGCCAACAATCCTTCTAGGCAACTTCCTCTCGAACGCGGCTAAGAGGGCTTAGTCAGTTTTGGACAGAGTCCATGTTTCAGAGGCGTATGTGAGTACTGGGACTATAAATGTTCTGTACAGTCCCAGCTTCGTCCGTCACGACATGTATTTGGAGTGGAGAAGTTTCCTAAGGCTGTAGTATGACCGGTTGGCAGCCAGCACCCTTGCACGTAACTCAACAACAATGTTGTTGTCGGTGCTGACTTTTGACCCCAGATTTCTGACCCCCGAGGTTCTGTACCGCATGCTCGATCCTTTGATAAGCTTCTGCTACATAGGAGAGCCTCAAACCAATGATGTCTATGTTATCAGCGTATGCCAGGATCTGGATTGACTTATAGAAGATGGTCCCCGAAGTTTCCACCTCCAAGTCGCGGATGGCTCTCTCTAGCACCAAATTGAAAAGGAGACAGGCAAGCCCATATCCCTGGCGCAGGCGCTTGGTGGTAGCAAAGGGCCCTGAGAGTGTTCATCCACCTTCACCTGGCATGTGATGTTGGCCATTGTCATTCTTACAAGCCCGGTAAGCTAGGCCAGGATTCAAAAAGAGCTCATTGCGTCGTACAGTTTTACCCTGCCTCCGCTGTCATATGTGGCTTTAAAATCAATCATGAGATGGTAAGAGTGGAGCTGCTGCTCCGCAATCTTCTCTAAGATTTGCCGCATCGTAAAGATCGTGGAGAAGGAAAAGTAACTCTATTTTGTGAGCTATCAATAAGCAAAACAGCCAGGCCGTCCTTAATGATTAAAAAAAATCTGGCCTCGTACTACATCACAACGTTTATGTAGTAAAGCCAGGCTACATGATGCGAGATGTCAAAAAGATTTCGCTAAAAATGGGGGGTTATGCGAAATCTATCTGTCAAAAAGATTTCGCCTCCTCGTGCTGAAAACTCGGAAAGATTTCGCTTCTCTCTAGCCCTCTCTGTCACTTTCCATGCGTTGCCATGGTAGACACAGCATGAAGTGCTCTAAACAACGCGGCTAGATGAACCGAGATGATTTTGACGGAAAAAATTCGCAAATCCCCCCCTTTTTAGCGAAATCTTTTGGCATCTCGCATCATGTAGCCTGGCTTGTAGATTCTACATAGATCGTAAACTTGTTTGTTTTACGCAAGTATAGGACATTTTGGGAAAAGTAATTCAACTTAGGCCCAATTAATTGATCCTGTCCTTTGCATTCGATTGCAGCAGAAGTCTGGAAAATCTTCTTGCATGGCATTTTACTAACACCGTTTGACATAACTACTCTAGCTGTCATAGATGACATTTGCATGGTTTCGCCAAATGTATTTATTAACGTTAGTAGATTATTCCTACGAAACTAACAAATAGTCCAAAAATAAAGCTTTTTAAACAGATTGTTTTCATTACTTTTTATAAAAGAATTTAAAAATACTTCTACTAGCATTAGAACAACCGATCGCCGGAAGAAGTGACCATTAAAAGTAACAGCTTAAGAGGGAAAAAACCTCTTTTGCTCATACAATAATCATAAAGTCGCCACAGTATGGTTCCCTTTCGCACTGTACCAGCGACAGCAAAACTTCATTACGCTCATTAACCGCATCTCGAGCCGTGGGTAGCCAGCACCCAGAATGGGTAATAAAAATTGAAGATGAACAACAACAGCGCGACGCATAAACCAATCGACTCGCATTGGGAGCAGCATCAGCAGCAAAACTTACAACCGAATCCAACCGAGCCGTGGCCGCCTTGGGCTAGAATCCCGGACTTTTTCCTTTGTCCGTGTTGTTGGTAGCAAACGCACTGGCGACCGTAGGCGTACGTGTGTGTGACGGGATGGCATTGCAGGGTTTTAAAAACGACCTCCGCTCATTCTCCCTTCCACCCCCCCAACCAACTAGTAATAATTCCTCATCATGCGCCTCATCTCATCGCCAAAAATCAAATGAGAATCCCCGTACACACACACACTCATCGGTGGTGCATAAATTTTTATTTCCTTTTCCCGAAACAAAAAACAAAATCAATTCTCGATTCGTTGGGTTTTATGCGAATGCAAAAATTTGGGAAGCCGTAATAAAAGAAAAGAGTGGAGACAGAGAGAAGGGAGGAAAAAATGGGAAAATGCCTCCAAAGCAAGGGGAGGGGGGGGGGGCGGTTTGTTAGTCGCCCACCATACGCCGAAGGGATGCTGCTGCCGATGCTGCCACGTTTATTTACTGTGGTGCAACCGAACCCGTGCGCCCTCAAACAAAAGGGCTGCACTTTATTACTGCACGCTTCCCTTTTTATTTTCTTCTTTTTGTTTTGCCCTCCCGGTTACAGCTTCTGCCTGTGTGCTTCGTTTTGTTTTATCGATCCTTCTTCGTTTACTTATTGGTTGTCCCTTGTCCGGAACGCCAATCAGGGCAGAAAACTGCAGCACATTACTTGCACATGCATCCGAAACGAAAAAAAAGAAGCAGGAAATCGAATACCTCCCTCCGAATGGAAAGAAGGACAAAGGGGATTGTTGGGTGGAAGGTAAAGGGCCACCAACAACATGTTCAATATCTTCTCGTCCGGTGCATTTAAATGTTGGGAGGGCGAGGAAGGGAAGGAGGTCAGGGAGTGGGGGGGGGGCACTCGAATTGCCTTCCGCCAAATGCATCCGATATGCAACACGGTGCGCATATTGCCGCGAAATGCAATCGCTCGCGGTCCTGCGCTTCGGTTCGCGGCTATTTGTATGTGTGTGTTTGTATGTGTACGCGTGCATTGCGGGCAATGTTTTCCAACCACCCTTCCAACGCCCCACCCAACGGTTTTGGGGAGCCAGGCTCTCTTTCTATCAGCACACACACACACACAGTCGACATTCCGACGATCGCGCCGGCGACTTATGCGTTCGTCTCGCTCAGCGTACTTTGGCTTCCTTTTGCTGCTTTTCATTACTTCGCAGTACGTGTGTACGTGTGTGTACATGAAGCAGTTTTATGCTTATTACACCTTCTTATGTACACTGGCTGGCCGGAAGATGCGTTGCTACTGCCCTTTTTTTTTGTATGCTGTTGTTGTTCGATGACGGTTCAATGTAGTTGTTTGCGGAGGTTCTTCTCCGGTTTACCAAGATGATGATGACGATTGAACACTGGATTGAACGCCAGATATGTGCAGGGTGCCGGATTGAATTGATTGCAAAATGGAGACGCACACACCAACGCGGTAGTTTTTGGGCGGTCGTGTCTTATAACTGTCACGCGGCAGTTGCGTTCCTTTGTTCTAGCTATGACGAATGTTGACAAGAAGTGATACAAATTATGGCGTTATTGGTTTTTTATTATAATCTGCAAAAAAAATAAATATTTTCAGACATCAAAGTAAAATCTTTTATATGTTTCAACCTTCTTTTGTCTACTCTCGAAATACTTGAATGTTTTAGAAAGCATGATAAAAGTTGGAATAGCATATGAGGGAATGTCGCCGCCTATGAGTAGGTAAATTCTCTCCGAATGCTCCGAAACGAACTTTCGAGTAGTTAATAGAGGATGTTTTTTTATGGAAAAGTGTGTCAAATCATTCATTTCTATCTTATTTAACAAACAAAGCAAAAAAAATCAGGTCAAGCTACTGACTTATTCCCACTCATTATAATTATAATATAAAAACCTTAAAATTTTTAGAAAAATTATAACAGCAAGATATAAATATAATAGCTTTTTATAAGATACAAAACTTTTATCAAACAAAAAACAAGAAAAAATAACTGGCTTTTCTAATGTAGTACTATATTTATGGATTTATTTACCTTGTTGGCGTTCGAGAGTACCGCTCTTTACACTAATCATCAAGCGTAGCTCTTTACACCGGAATGCTACAGTTAACAGCAAGCAAACCAGATAACTGTATAAAAAGTGATAAAAATTGTACATTTTATGAATTTATACATTATTCAAGGTAGGTTAACTGCAAGAGTCAAAATTTGTCTGTTGTCTCAATTCAGAATAAAAGTTTTAGGATCGTAGATTGATTATTCACCCTTCCATTATTGTTTCTAAAATATTTTCTGGTTTTGATCCACTAATTTCTTCTTCTTCTTTGACACTAGAACTCGAGAGGCCTACCATTTTTCTTGATTGCTGTGACTTGATTTTACCCATAGCCAAGTAGTCAGCCCTGCGTACAAGGAAGCGCTCTCTGGATGGGATTTGAACCCCGGTCTCGCCGTGTGAACCGGCGCCGTTATCGCTTCGGTCACCGGACCCACTTACTAGGCCTGCAAAATTTTTAAATAAAAAATGTCCCTTTGTCAAACAATCATTTGTCGGTCCAATATCATGCGAAACAAAACAGTCCAATAGCTCAGGAGACAAATCTCCCTTTAAATTTGATACGCCCAGCTAAAATTTACACAGATTCCTTGAAAAACAGTATATCGTAAAGCCATATAGAATATTAACAAAACGACTTTTGGACAGATGATCATAGCTAGAACACTAATAAGGTATAGGTTACTTAATGCTACTGATAACCAACAAATAGGAAAAATACAAGAAAATTGGCATAGAAAAGCCCACCAACGAATTCAAATAAAAATATAGTTTGCAACAGAATCAGACACGGCAAATCCCTGATAAATTATAGGAATTTCCTATATCTTATTTAAAGACATCAGTATCGCTCCGGCTTCTTTTGGAGGTAAAGTTTATCTTTCATGGTGATTTTTTCGTTCTTGAATACTCTTTCCGGCGTAATAGAGGCTTCATTAATCCCTAAATTGCTATGGATTCCAAAATTTTACTTTTTTATTAGAATAATTTGAACTTTTGCAATGAAATTCTTCCCCAAAATCTACAACAAACTAATGAGAAACTTTCTAAATGCCTGTATCAAACTTCAACTGCACCCAAACTGCAATTTAATCCTCCCAATCAATCACCAGCTTTCGGCAATCCCGTTTCCTTATTCGCCATTTTGTTATCGCCACAAGGTTTGTCCACAGCAAGACACCTTACCACCGTCTTCGGAAAACTACCGCCCGTTGTAACCGACGAAACGGCACCCCCACCCGACAATGTACGGCGCCGCAGCACTGCTGCAGTGTAATGCTGGTCAATCCTGCTGTTGCTACATCTTTGCACCCATTCGCCCCGGAGTCATTTTGCTGCAAGGCGCACGCGCTATCAATCCCTTCATTTGCACCAATTCTTCGCACCAAAAGCACAAAAAAAAAAATGCGAGAAGGACCAATGTAACAGTAAGAATGTGTGGATGTGGAATGATTGTCCACTTGAGTAGCGTACGGTGGAATGCTTCAAGTGCTTTCAGAGCGATTGCTGCAAGGAATGTTTAGTTGTGAAGGACGATATTGCTCCTTTTTCATTGAATTGGTGGAATTATTTTGTTAGTTGTTCATGATTTTAAATCATTTTAAGGTATCAAACCGATAACGATTTCAAATGCACAATTATTTCAAAATACTTTGGTTTAAATCTTGCATTGCAATACTTTAAAACAACAATATATTCATATTTTGACCTGATTCCCACCGATTTGATCAATGCCGTGGTGTGAAATGCCTCACCAGAGTTAATTATTGCATAAAATTAAAAATTACCTCCATTCATGCATAGCAGCACCCACCTCACGACTAACAATTTGTGCCCACCCATTACTTCAAGTTCAACCGCATAAGACACTCAGTGCAGTAGTTCAAGGTAGTAGGATGCAATATTAGACGTTGTAAAATTGAATCACCCTCAATTACTCACCAGTAGACGATAGTGATGATGCATCGTGCTGTAGAATGGCTTCCTTAAGCTTACTTCGTGCATTAAATTTACCAATAAAGCTTGAACTTCGCACAGGAAACTTCAGCCGGTGAGATCGCCGCATCTGCCAGCCTGATGCTGTCAACTGACAGCATCCCGCGAGCAAGCGTTCCCGGTCTCTACCAGTTACTCACTGGCGCGTACCGCTGGATGGAATTTCAGCCGGTTGATGGTAATGGAGTATCAATCGCTTCCAATACCGCTTGTTTAGTGGTTTGCTCCCCCCTCTCCTATCTGTTCCCCCAACCTCCTCCCTCTTGCTCCTGCAAAAGAAAATTGCAAGCAATCGATTCGTCACGTCAAATAGCTCAGATGTCCGGATGCACTGTAATCACTCACGCTAGTTTCCAGTGGTGTAGGTGAACTTTGAGCGAGAAAACTGCATCTTCGGAAGGGGGTTCGAGGCAGTCCCGTTCTTGGAAAAGCCTTATCGTCTACCCTTCCTACCACCCTCATCTTCTCCTCCGTTCCATACCTTTAGGGCGATGGGCTTATCACGACTTTTAGCGCTCGAATACTACGTTTCCCGTATCTGAGCGATCCAGCCGATCGTAATTGACTACAATCGGAGGCTTTGTTTGTCGTGCTATTTATTTTAATTTCTACTGAATTTTCTATAATGCGTTAAATTATTTCATTAAGAAGGAAGTGTATCGATCTAATTAAATAGGAAACGATTTAAGACAAAAATGTTAATATATCTTACCCTCGAGAAAGATATCCTAATATTCGTGCTGGGCACACTTCTCCTCGCCTAACGCACACGCCACCCAGCCTCACACCCAGACACACACCCACATTTAAACAGGATGACCGATCGGGCTATCGGGAAGGATCATTAAAATTGATTCGTAATGTGTAATTTAGCAGCGATTGAGCTGTGCGCATGGTTGAGCTGCGGTTATGGACCGCCAGTAATTGCCAGTGTACGATTTTTCCCTCCAACAATTTGCAAGTCACGACTCCCGCACCAAAATGGCCCCGCTCGCTCCCGTACCGCCTTCCTGCTGGCTGCTGCTGCTGCTGCTTTTCAGGAAAAATCATACTCAATTCCATTTGTTCTTGCATGCCGTGGCGGAAGAAACCGCGTGTGGCAAATTATTAGTCAACGTGGTTCTCCCGCCATCCACCCCCATCCTCCCCGTCTCCCCCTCTAACGCCGTAACGCTAATCGCGCCAGTAATTATGGCTCGGTATCGTGCCGCCGCCACCGCTGCCCTGGTGGACGGAGGGACGAAAGCGGGGGTTTTTCTTTCTTTCTAAATTATTGTTTCACTGTTCACTGCAGGATAACAGCGCATCCATTTTGCACGATACTTCGAAACCGTTTCGGGGTGGGTTACGGCACACGGGACTCACTACCAACGGTGCACTCTGATCTGGGCCGCCACCTTGATTGGAGCAGCTGAAAGGGAGGGCGGGAGGGAAGGAAGAAGCACACGGGGAAGAAAAGGAAGAGAGGAGGAGGAGGATAACTGATGGGGCAGGACGCTTATCTCTCGGGGCGGTGCTCGGACAGCAAAAAAGGATCGGGCAAATAAATCGGCTCCAACGGGGGCTGCTCCCAAGCAGGCCGGTGCCAGCTGGTGTTCTCGTGACCGTGCTGCGATCTTATTGGTTTGTTCTTCGAAGTATCGATGTACATCGGGAAAGGACAAGGCAGGAGCAGGATGTGTGAGGGGAAAAAATGGCGTCGAGTTGCGTGGTGGAATGTAGCAGGTTGTTTGTTACATGAGGTGGAAAATTCTCAAACAGGGCTTCATACTGAAGCAAATAATGTACAAATGATACTATTGAGTGAAATAATGTGTAAATTTGTAGCACAAAGCAATTATCACTTGAAACTCTTTTTTAAATACAACACTGAGTATAAAGTGGAATCGTTGCCAGTGTATCGTTGGCAAGCCTTATAAAGTTAAGTTGAGCCAATTTAATGAACAGTCTTATGTTTGTAGTCAAAAATTTAATTGTTATCATGTAAGATCATTTACAATAACAGAGAAGGTTAAACGAATATAAAAAAGAAGATTTGAAAAACAATAAATCTAAAAGATGGAAAAGCTAATCAAATACATGATAGAAAACAAACAAAAGTTAATAAAATATTTATAAAACAATGAAAACTCACACATAAGAAGTTTGGCAATCAAGTGAATGGAAGAATCGTAAACTTGAAGAAAACACAACAAATAACTTAACTAAATGACGGAGAAGCAGAAAACAAAAAAAGGCAATTAATAAGTATCAAATTATTAAGAAGTATTACACTTTTAAACATGGTAGCTACTGTAAACAGAATCTACTTACTTACACGAATTGTTAAACAGAACTTGCAACAGAAGCAAAATCATGAATTTCCCGAACATAGAATTTCATAATCCTCCGAACCTTATAAACAGTAGAATAGCAAAACATGTTATTTTAAACATGAATCTAAAAGCGACTTGGAAGAACGAAAGAAGTATGGTTAAATAGAATAAAACAAAGCAATTCTAAAAAAATAGTGCAAAAGAAAATGAATGCAAAAGAAAATATCATTTGGAAGAGTAGAGACAAACAAAGCAACTAAGAGTGAAATAAAAACAGAACAAAAATTAAAAAGAATACAAAATAAATTAAAAAAAGGATATGGAAGTACAAAAAGCATTGGTAATTTAAAAATCAAATAAACAGTCACCACTAACGAAAATGATAATGACCGCTAAAGCTAGAGGTTTCGGCTAGAGGTTAGGCTGAGTTATTTTCTACAAATCTACATACAAATCTAATTTTAAGTTGGATTTTCTTATCATTAAATATTTCGATTTAGTATTAATTTTTCCTACATTTTTAACCAGTCTCAATTGGCTTTAAGCGGTTTTAAATCAATTTTCGTTTCCCTTCTTTTCGGCGTATATGTCTTTGTTTAATCAGGTCCTTTATTAGCAAGCTAACAAAAAGTTAAATCACGCATAACGAATACAAGTAATGATTTAGATCGATCGACTTATCCCCATTTTGTCCGATCGTAATGGCGTCTGCAGTAGAGAACTTTATTAACGATCACATACTGTTCCCGATTAACGATCCACACCACACGATCTCTACTCATCGACCAGAAGGACCCGACATATCAAACGAGTTATTGGCAGAAGGGTCACAGCAACCCCAACCAGATAAATATACAAGGAAGCAGTGCACCGATCTTTCGAAGGCTGAAGAACGAGACGGCTACAGCATATCGTGCTTTATTCTCCCCACTCGGAACTCCACTTTTAATTTGTGTAATTTTACTTCGCTTTACCGAAGTTTCCGCCGGATCGTTCCCGGATTGCATTTCGCAACCAGGAAACCTTATCCTTAGGAGGATCAGGTTTGGGTGCCATTTTTGTCGTGCCCGCTTGTCGAGGATCTCCGTACGCTAACAACGCGGCCGAAAATGTTTAATGCCCACCCCTGTTTCTTCAGCACCAACACGATCGATCCGGTCGATCCGGTCGAGATCTCCTCCTACAGAAGCATACCGTCCTGGTCCGGGTTGCTTCTGCCTAACGCTTTATTTGCGCTGTGCACACCGTAGGACGCCCGCGGTCTCACCGACGCAATTGATGACTTTGGCCTGGCTGCTCTTTTCCCGAAAACGAGCCGACGATCGGACGCCGTACCAGCTAAACGCACACGATTCTTTGCTTTTCTGTGCGTTTTTTTTTGCTCTGCACAAGGGGCGGAATAAATCGGTAAAGACAAGTTCGCCATTTGTCGGCGGACCGACGATTTGTGCCGACAGACGACGGAAACGGGATTGTCTTTATGTTGTTTTCCTCCACCGGGATGGGTTAGGGAAACTGGGTTGCAAGGAAAACAGCAACAACATTCACCCAAAGGGCAGATCAGCTAACAAGGAGCCTTCTGTGCTTTTTTCTTGTGTTTTTTGTTGTTGTTTCGTACTAATAAGCAGGGTTATAGCTTTTTTTCTAAAATTGTAAGGATGTTTTACTATGTTGTTAAGTTTTAATTTGGTTTTCATTATGTTAATTAATTTTCTGTTTTATTTTTAATTTTTTATTTCATTCTTTGCTACTTTTAAATTTTTTCATAAGCAGTGTTGAATTTATTTAAAAATTTCTATTAATAGTTTAATTTTTTGAATTTATACATTTTCCCACATTTTTTAATTGTTTTAGAACGATTTTTATTTATTTTCTGTTGTTTAAATATTCCTTTTAAAAACTTTATAGCTTTTTAATAATCCTTTCCATAATCTTGTAAAACAAAATTATATAAAATCGTTGAAAAATGCTCATTATATTCAAGCCCCCAAAAAGCACCTCAAATTAGAGCACTTCAGGGCCATTAACGAGCCCTGTAACGTAGAGCTAACCTCACTAAACAGCCGACGCGGGAGAAAAGGCAGACAGCTGTAAGGGACAATAATGCAACGCAACATAAAACCGCCCCAAAACCCAGCACCACCGGGAGCACTCCCAACCTCCCTATCCCTTTTTTTCTCTCTCTCTCTCTCTCTCTCTCTCTCTATCTGTGTCCCAATTGCCACCACAAAACCTCATTGCCAGCCAGAGACCTAATAACAGGAAAACTAAAGCGAAAACGGAAAAATCATATTCACGAACAGCCCCTGGGGTAGTTTCTTATCCGTGGCGAAATATTTCCCTCCCTTCAAGCCTAGCCGACGCTAAAAAAAAAAATTGGTTGCCCGTGTGTGCTGCTGCCCATTTTCGGTGCAGCATTCCGCCGTGCTGCCCGTCATCATCAATGCGCGGGTCGCGAGTCGTCGTTTGTGATGCATATTGTGCAGATGCACATTTGTGTTGCCATCAAAGAACGAAAAAGGGACCCAATCTGCACCACACAGTACGGCATGGTAGGTACCCGGATGGCTACCATAGTGGCAAGGGCTACCGCGAAACTGGCTATAAAAGTAACCTCAAGAACAAGGCAAACCTGCATCATATACACTTCCTGCTTCTTCGTGTCTGTCGCATGCGAGGCCCCTTTCGAACGCATCCTCTTATTCGATCGCTGGCTGGCATCCTGCACACAGGAAGGTAAGCTGCTCGGTGTGTGTCGTTATCGTCACGTTCACTTTATCACCGGGTAGCAATGAAATCGGACAATTATTTTGAGAAAACAGTAAGATTATGGAACAGTGCACCGAAAGAGAAGAGTGATCCTTAACTGCGAGAGTACGTTAGGAAAACAGCAATAAAATGCTTGTCGATCTAATTATTAAAGGATTTATTTTAATTGTGCTTCACCGTCATCATGATCATACAAAACTACCCTCCCAAAAGGAAACAGAGAAATGCTTAGCTCTACTGTTAAAAAGATAAAACTAGGCATTGAGAACAACAGCAACAGCAGAGCGTAGTTTCGATCTACGGACCTCATGGATCTTCGGTCCAAGCGCGCTTCCACTGCGCCACCCTGCTTGGTGACGAAAGCAACGCAAATTAGCATTGAAAAGGGTTGTCAAGGACGAATATTCTTGCTAGTTTTATTTCAAAGGAAGATCACCTATGATACAACTTAACGGGGTGCATAACTTACAATAAACTGAGCAGTTCCAAAGTGGACGTGGAGGTCCCTTACTTCCAAGCCGCCTTTGAACCTCCAAGGTGCTAAATCCGCCAGTGCTCTTCAGTAACGAATTATGTTCACGGTATAAAAACCATAACCTGTCTCTCTCTCATCTCATCTAGGCTGCTTGGTTCCAAGATTTTGAGCAGCAAATTTCTCGGATGTGTTCAAGATTTTGAGCATTCAATCTATTGGCTATACTGGAGACAGCCACTGACTTGCAAACTACCCACAAAATCACACTGTATCTACATGGAACTAGCGATACCATTGAAAATAGTTATAGGAGGAGGAGGTCCATCAATGAAGGGCTTGTTCATTGTAGAGAATTCTTGAGAGGATTAATATTCATAGTCTGTACAAGAAAAGCGGAAGGGACCGATGAAGAAGGACCAGCCTACTAGCTGCCGAGCGAGAATAAGCCTTGTCTAATAACTCATTTTTTTCCAAAACCGCACCTGTGCTTGCTCTGAAGATCGTAATAGAAGATTATTCACTATACATGTATATACGACATACTAATCTCATCGGTCATAGTTGGCTATGGTTAAGCTGTGCTAGATACTTGACACCAAATAAATAACAATAGGGTACACTTTGAACGATTCGAACGTGGAGCATCGTGTGTCGATGACAGCAGCTATCAGAGCTGGATGATAGACTAGCACGTTCGACATTTTGTTGTAAACTCACTACATGTAACAAATAAGCAGCCGCCAGCTGTTACAAAAAAAGACGACATCGTATCACAAAAACAGCAGAGCGTAGTTTCGATCTACGGACCTCAGGGTTTATGGAGCCCATGCGCGCTTCCACTGCGCCACTCTGCTCTGGTGATAATTGTGAATTGGAAGCGTCCTAGCTAGAAGAAGATGAGATGTTAAACCCTTTCTTTCGATTTAAAGGGGCCTTTCTTATCCTTTCAGTTTAACTTTTGCAAAAACTGTTTATGACGTCATACAGACAAAGTTCATTTCTGGATAACATAAGATAAGTTAAGAAGAAGACAAGGCCACACGAGGTCCACGGATCTCACTATTTAATGTACGTGTTTTGGAACGAAAGCTTAATCGGTTCTTGAATATTTTCCAAAACTATCCTTGACCACCTTACCCAAAAAAAAACAAGGTTGGATATAACCACGCTATTATTTTTTTCTATCTACCTAACATTTCCGGATCAATGCCATGCGGTAATAAAATCACCGGCCAATAGTTTAGTTTTGATAACGGGATGGAAAAAAAGTGGTATATGTTTAAACCACAACACACATAAAATCAAAACAAATTTCAAACAAACACACATAACAACCACAGCAGAGCGTAGTTTCGATCTACGGACCTCTAGGGTTTCAAGCCCATGCGCGCTTCCACTGCGCCACTCTGCTCAAGGACGACAGGATTACGATTAGCAAACAAAAGGGTGAGCAAGGACATCGTTTTGCTAGCAATTTTGATAAATTCAAAGGAAGGATCTGTGAAATCGTATATTTTACAGTGCGTAACAGAACAGTAAGACCACTAGTTTTTAAAGAAGAACTATAAAAATTGCAGGCATAAGTAAAAATGATGTCCTGCAAAGATATAGAGAATAAAAAACTTACCTACTTAAAAAACTACGCACACTAGTTCATATTTTTTCATTGGATTGAAAGATGGTTCATGTATTAAAACTATAAGTCCAATTACGAAAATCCATCGTTTTGTGATGCAAATCTTCATTCTAATACCCTGGGTGACACCTGGGATGGTGACACCTGGGATGTCTGGATTCAGAAGACAGTAGAGCTGACTACTATACTAGGGGTAAAACCAAGTCACAGAAAGCCAGGAATGGCAGGCTGAGACCTCTCGAATCATTCATTGTTTTTCGAAGCAAATATTCTGAGCATTTTAATCCAAGATCTGCCAGTACATCACTGCTGCTGTAGTCAATGGTTGCTCGCAGGGAAGTCTGGTGCTGTCACCACGATTTTGGTTGTCGACTTATCTTTAATCCAAAGTCTTGGGCTGCTTGTCCGATCGTTTAGTAAGTTTCTGCTACATAAAGCAGCCATTGATGTCTGTATCAACGGAATTTGCCAGGATCCTAGATTGACTCATAAACGTTGATTTTCGAGATCTTACCCTCTGAGTTTAATATCTTTAGATCTCAAACACTGGATTGAAGTGGATGCGAGCCCATCTCCTTGGCGCAGGTCCTAAGGGCTTTTCATATATCTTCACCTGTCGTGTCCGATATGATGGTTGGCCGGGATAGAATAGTTTAACCACTAGTTAAACTATTAGAATAGTTTGCCGGACACAATATGAAATAAAATACATACATCTCTCAGTAAAAGACAAATGTAAATACAAACTGCACTAAAACATTCCCTTTCTGCAAATCATATAATCATAGGTTGTAGTGCCATGGAAGAAGAAGAAGAAAAACGCTGGGATGCAATTATTGGAGTTTTAATAAATAAATTTAATACATGTTCATCGTTAGTTTTTTATGCACTTAATTATCCCAATTTGAATAAATATTAAATTACAAAACTTATCTTTCAAAATAAGTTCATACATCAATGGTACAGTACCCATGGCTCTTTATGGGTTGTAATTTGCTTAAAGTGCGTGGTGAGTATCGAAAACCAAAGATAAAATGAAACCAAAATGTTGATATAATAAAGGAAATACCAAGATTTTTTTTTTATTTTTCCTGCGGTCTATATCTGGGGCGCTCACCCCTCAGAACATGATTTTTATCTATATCTCCAACTGTTCTAGTTTTTCTCAAACAACTCGTGGCCTTATTGTTCTGTTACGCACTGCATTCGCATATGAGTTATCCATCTATTGACTACTTGTTATTTCATAAAGGGAGTTACAATAAATCTTTAATGAACGGTTAATTTGTTAGCTCGATGTTTAAGTAAGAAAATATATTCTTTTAACACAAAACGAATGTTTTATTGGTATACAACTGTATAACATGCTTCCTCTTCACAAAAAAGGATCGCATCCTGCCTAACTCTTCAACAAAAATTATTCGTTTTTTCTCCGTAAACCGTATCGTATCGTACAATTGTTGACCATTCATTCATACAAACTTTTTCTTCCCTTTGATGACTCCTACCGGTGTGGTGCTTTACCAGACTTTTTCTCTCTCGGTACCGTAAAGCCACCCAGCTACACAACACAGCCCAACTACCTTCCGGGCAAAATGACCCAAAACGACAAGAGCAGCAGAAGCAATTTTATTTTGTTTTGGTTTTGTTTTTCCTCCATTCCATAAAAAAGATAGTGTATGCAAAGAGATGCATTTTGCTTCTTGCAGTCTGTTTTTGCTGCATTTTGCTCTCTCGAATGAGAAGAACGCTGGTAGAGGTAAAGGATTTGAAAAATTGCCCACCTCATACGTGACGCGTATGCAAAATTATGCCTCAACCCGGTTCAGAAAGGGAAAAAGAGGAAAGGATGGGGGGGGGGAGCGAAACGGAGGAGTTGATTAAGAATGTCCGAGGAATCCTTGCGCATCAAGGTGTACACGCCCTTCCGCAGCGATGATGCATCACCGTCTGGCAGGGGCGATAAGAAGAGTATGTTACAATAATTTGGGAGTTTATTATTAATCTGCTGAATCTCTTGCCCGGTTCGTACATGTATGTGAATGTGAATTATTATACCAAATTTTTATTACACTCGAAAAACACTTGCTCAATAAAGAGGCTCGCATCTTTATTCTGCACTTGCCTAAACCCTTTACATAAATAAAAGATTCCATCACCCAACACCGTCACAGCGCAGCAAGCAACATGAAAGTAAAATCCCTCACGTGATGCAAAAAAAACGTTTGAAATATGTCCATAAGCCCTGCTCGTCTGGCCTGCGCGGTGAAACGATTGGCACACGAGATTATGGCAAAATCTCCCTTTTGCAAAGGAATTTCCATCGAAAGCGCGCGCGCACACACTAAAATACGCTTTGATGCATATAATTTTGATTGATCATGCGTGTGCGAAGATGGACAGGCCTATGGAGCTACGGAAAGTACCACAAAAAAACTCTCAAAAAAGGGGTCGCAGTAATTATCGTGATTTAGTATCGCTGATGTAAAGAAGGGGGAAGGGGGCTTGGTCTGTGTGCCATGATTACAAGGCAAGCGTAAGACAAGCGTGCAAGATAAATCGAACAGCGAGCGAGAGACAGACCGTTTGGTGAACCATCAAACCGTCCAAAGTCCAGCATCCATCCATCCATCCATCCATCCAGGATTAGAGCAGATTGATCGCAAGCGCAGGACAGGTTCCAATTTTGTGGCATGCCCGGAAGCGTCACCCGGGTTTCCGCGGCACAATATGCATCCGATATGCACTTACGAGAAATAATGACGCTCGGCAGATGAAGCTGAGTTGAGTCGGTAAGAAGAAGAGAAAAAAAACCCACAAGCCTGAAAAGTGTCCACTTAATACGAAAACTCTGGACTGCGTTTCACAAGCCCGTGGTGACCGTGGTGCCGAACGTATCAAACTATACCCGTCGTTAGGAAAAGGGAAATTGGGCATGAAATTGGAAATTTTCCACCTGATTTTCTGAAGAGCACCGAACACACTGATTGATTTCGCGACCCTTCCTGCATGGCTGTGAAGGCGACCCGTTTTTTCACCTTTCACCGCTTCACGCTGGAACAGCGGGCTCGAAAAAGGTCTAACATTGCATGATCCCTTATCCACTTTCGCTTTCCTTTTGAGCACCATTCATCCGTTGCGATCCGTTGCAGTATGAATGAAGCTAAAAGGACAGCGGAGAGCAAAAGCGCTTTCTTTGGGAAGCCATTTAGCGGGTAGGCCATTCTTTGTGTGCATGTGACCAGTTGACACGACACAATGGCTAATGCATCTGTTAGAGCGGATGCGAAAACGGGTGAGTTGCATGTGACAATCATCGGGGGTTGATCGTGTTAAAGATTTTGCAACAAACAGATGCACGAAACAGATAGCAATTACGTTGGTTTTTTTTGGGAACTGGAATCATGAAGGACACTTGTCAGGCACAACAACTTAACAGTCTTGAACGACTGCAGAAGTGCTATGTATCAATTAGGTCTTAGCTTGTGTCTTCTGTCTTCTGAGGACGATCGAACAGGACGTTAAGGGGTGGATCGTCGTTTATTTATAGTAGCTTTGGGTCTTTGAGACCTTATTCGCCTCTTTCCTGTCTATTGTTACGTGTGTGGTACAACTATTGTGTGTATAGCTTAACTATTATGGTCCGTGTAATGTAAATAGTATTGCGCTATGAATTTATAGCTCTCGGTACAGGTTGCTGATGTGTAGAAATCGAATGAGGCGGTTCCGCTGTTGTTTGTCAGGTTGGCTAAGTTGGTATCAAGTAGGCAGGTGGCTCGGTGTGTAGTGTATCCATGACAATCGGGAGGATGTATTTCGAGAAGGTAGGAGTGTGTCAGGCGGGTGTAATCAATGCGAAGGCGGGAAAGGACTCGTTGGATGTGACTGGAATCGAGATAGTGTGCGGTGTTGTACTTGATAGAGCGATGTTTTGTGGAGAGGTCTTGGTTGTGCCAGGTAGGGTTCCAGTGTTGAGCGACTATTGCGTTAGTGATGCGGATGGCGTCTCGGCGCGAAAGAGTGCTGTGTGGTTCGGTTGGACGGAGCCGACCATCGTTGGCCAGCTGGTCGGCTTTTTCGTTTCCGTCGATACCGGTATGATCCTACAGAAAACTATTGCAAGTGATGAGGGGATGTCGTCAAGGAGCTGGATGTGAGGGTCTTTAGAGAAGCCGTGTTCGAGAGCGGTCAGAACACTGGCACTGTCGGTGAAGATGACATTCGGAATATCGGTCCGAAGTACTTCGTCGGCAGCCAGTCGGATGGCTAGCTTGATTAGGAAGCTTGATGGCGCAGTTGTCGAGGCTGGAATGGATCCCACAGCTGGCTGACTCCCAATTAACGGAGTCGTCTGTGAAGATGTGGTGATGGTGCTGGGTAGATCGTCCAGTGTCATTCTCAAGACACTAACTAACCCACTCTTTCTTTATTCTTCCAAGCTAATTTTCTGAGCATTTTTATCCAAGTTCTGCCAGTACATCACTGCTGCCGTAGTCAATGGCTGCTCGCAGGGAAGTCTGGTGCTGTCACCACGACTTTGGTTATCGACTCATCTTTAATCCGAAGTCTTGGGCTGCTTGTCCGATCGTTTAGTAAGTTTCTGCTACATAAAGCAGCCAAAGATGTCTATATCAATGGAATTTGTGATGGTTGGCCGAGATAGAAATGTTTTACCACAGTTTTGCCCTTGCCGGACACAATGCGAGATAAAATACATACTTTCTGTACAAAACAAATGTAAATACAAAAATACTGCACTAAAACATTCCCTTTCTACAAATCCATAAATAAATATCACCCAATCAAAATCCAATTCACAGCTTCGGCAACGGACCGCATCGCGACAGGAAATCCCGAAAATCGATTTTGTTCAATCTTCACTCTTTCGCCTTTCCTTTTCACACATTCCATTCCATTCCAAATCTGACCCTTCGGTAAGAAATCGCATTCGCCACACACTGGAAAAAAGGGATTAACCAAATAAAAACCAACTCCAACCACCGGATCAACGGTCCGTGCAGAGTGAAGTGATTTTCTGCAAACTATCTACGGCATCGTTTTCACGCACGCACACACCGGTTATGAATATTTATAACGCATGTTTACACAATCGCCTGTTTCTTGCAGCTTCTAAAAGCTGAATGGTATGTGCCTGAATGGACCGAGTGCGAGTCGAAGGTAAAAGGAAACGGATTCGGTTGGTTGGAAAATGGAATTACAATCCCACGACGATTAGCAAAAAAATAAAAATAAAAAGGATGATGCGCTTGTTTTCCCGCCCGTCACAGTCCAATTTCTTTAGTTTCGTTTGCAAATGGACTTATCCTCGCTCCCTGTCGATTTCGCCTCCCCCTCTTGGCAAACACTTGACTTATTACGGGGAACCGTCCAATGACGCAAACGAAAGCGAAACCGCTCCCAGGTACCCAGCAGCTTCAGCTCGGAAAAAACGCCATGCGCAACCAAGGGGGCCGGAAGACAACCGGGTGGTGGTGGTGGTGGTGGATTTGGCGTAAGGAAATTGGATCATCCTCCCGCAATTATAATTAAAACCATTGTTCCAAAAGTAATTTTCCTTACAAACTTAATCAAAACAACAGACGAATAGAAGAAAAACTCTACTCACCCCGAAATGACTCCCGGGACCGCCTCCCTGTCCCCCCCCCCTGTACGGGAGCTGCGCCGTGGGAAGAAAGAAGCTTTCCGCCATAGCCCTACCGAGGCAAGGCGATAGGGGGGGAATGGGATGGAGGGATTTACACCCCACTTTCCAGGACGCTGCGGACAAAACAACAAAAACAGAGCTGTGGAGGAGAAAAAAAATGGTGAAATAAAAGAAAGCAGTTACTAGCGAGCGAGCAGACAGCGAAACCGCTTCCTTCCGAAACCGAAGTGCTACCAGCTACGAAGGAAAAGATGATCCCGGACGATTTTCTCGCTTTGCCCCGAATACGGGAAACAGAAACAAAAACCACAAAGCCCCAACGCTACACAACTGGAGGGGTTGGCTATCTGGGGTGGCGTGAGGGGAGGGGAGGGAGGGTAATGAAGGGCAGAGGTGGAAAATCTTGCGCACAAACAAACGGCTTCCCGGGATAGATAGAGGGAACTAATTAAATTTTCTCAAATGAAATGAATCGTTTTTCTCTTTCTGCGTTTGTGCTGCGAACTCCCTAAGAACTCGGGACAGTTCCCTTTCATTCGCCGCGTGTCTTAAGTAATTTTCTTTTCCTACCCTACTGGGGTTGCTGAGGGAAATGTTACGAGAGAAGGCAAAACAAAGAGGGCATTACGAAAACGTCCATCGCTCCCTTCGATGCTGTAACGAAAAACAAAACGATGGTCGGGAAAAGATTTTTCCGACCAGCAAGCATTCGCTACAGCGCCGAGGACGATGAGGACCGACCAGCAGGCGTGATACGTTTGCTTCTTGTATCGTCCCGGAGGCCATGATGATCTGATCCCCATCCCCGTCCCGCGTGTCCGAAGAGCGATGAAAGAACGAATGTCGGAGCAAAACTTCTTAGCTACCGTACCTAAACTTCATTTCATGTTCGTCGTATTTGCGATTTTCCATTCCCATTTTCCACAGCCTGACAGCCACCGATGTCCGGTCGACTGTTGCACCTCCCCCCGTTGGTTGCGGTGGGTGGGACCGGTTGGAGCAAAACAGCAGCAGCGCTTTGTTGTAATTTTGTTTTTCTGCGGCGTGGAAAACTTTCCGCGGTGAAGCTTTGTGCCTTTTTTCCGTCGTTTTTTCCCTGGTGCGTTGTTTTTCAAAACTTTTTCTCCTTCCCATTTCTTGGGGCAGCAAGATAATGCCAGGCCCAAAAAAAAAACCGGGGCAGGAGAAGGGAGTTTTTCCACACCAGCACAGCACCCGGTAGCCAGGTGCCGTCGTGTCTGAAGAAGCTTCAGAAGATCCTTCACCACACGCCATCCGCCCGATCCGGACGGTTCGCTACAAATAGAAGGAAAACAACAACAACAACAGCACCGCACCAGCTTAACTTTTGTGTTTTTCCTTACCCAACGACGCGCTTTTCAATCCTGCCGATCTTTATCTGGCGACGCACAAACGCGGATGACGCGCGCCCGACCGGGAAGGCTCGGTGAAAAGTGTGTGCAATTTAATTACACTTGCAAACTACGCCTGTGGGCAGTGCTTTGAAGATATTTTTGCGTGTGCGGGCGAACTTTTCATCTGCACCGTTTGGTGGGAAAAACAATCTCTGTAAGCCGAACGAATGGAGGGGGGAAACAGGAAAAGCATCACCCATACACAAAAAAATCAGTAATAAATTAATTCACGGTTAATGTGTGTGGTGTAATGAGAGGATCAATCGTCAGGTGAACACGCTGGTGACGCATTACTGTGATAAAATTAAAAACAACGCGAGGACACTTTTGGGATGAAAACAATTTGATAATTACAGTGCTACTGATAGAGCGAGCAGATTAATAAAACGGCAACTAGTGGATACATCTGATTGCGTTGGGTGAGTTTGTTTACATCACCGTCTTGGTGATGTTTACTTTTGTATTTACTTTGTAGTGTTCCGTGTTGAAATGTCAACTCTTCGTGAGACGGGTTAGTTTACAGCTGCTAGTACGAAACTTTAACGTGTTGTGCGATCTAGAGGTTCTTTTAAGTATTTTATTATTTTTGAATATATTTTGGAAGAATTTGATTCTGATCTGCTCTTGTCTAATCAATAATGAGTAGCAAAATGTCAAATATATTTCTAGCACTTGGCAGTACAAATTCCTTCAGCTAAAACAAGAGTGTAAAAAAAAGCATAACATTCGTTGCTCTTTTTGAAACAGTCTAAATGGATTTTATGTACCTGGAATAATGCTGAAAGTATTGAATAATTACCTTGCTTATCAGCGAATCAAGACTCCATCAAGCGACAGGCGTAAGCAAGGATATCGTACAATCATGAGATCATCTGCAATTGCCTAGCTGATTTTGAAGAGCAATATTGCTTAGACAATAAGGTCCAATAGGTTACAATGACTTCCAATTTTCTTGGTACACGATGCTTCTTGGATGGATATATCGTATGAAGGCAAAGCCTCACAGACTGAAAGATCTCTTAGACGACGAAGTCTCTTGATAGACGACCCCAGAAATTCGGCGAAGATTCTTAGAAGATGAGTTCGTTTGGAGCAAGTAGTCCTTTGTAGTAAATGAGGTCTTATGGATAGTGCCGCTTCTATTGCGACAGGTTTTCTGGGCAGACAACGGCTCATGAACAAACGAAGATCCTTAGAAAACGAGATTTCTTGGTTGAGGTCTTGTGAAGGCTGCCTTCATTGCTTATAATTTGCACCATTTTTTCTGGCATTTCTCAATTATTTTCCCTAGTCTGCAAAGTTCCTTCCTTGGTTTATCAATACTTAAAATTCGACTAGAGGTGCAAATGCTTTGCTCCAACAATGCACCATCCAAAGCAAAGAAAAAAGGGCGCCAAAAAATCGTTTCAATTTCAATCGTTAAACTTAAAACTTCGCGCTACAGAACATATTCTTCCACCTCAAACACATGTGTACGCACACACACACAGACACACCCACATACACATCACCACAAAAACACCCGAAAGGCCCCCACCAAATCAAGAAGTTATGTTTTAGCGAAAAGCGAATGTGGCCGGATCGCCCCAAGCCAAACGGGGAATGCTCACCTGTTGCAAAAACAAGAACGCAAAACGCACTCCACTCAGCCAAAAGTGAAACGATCGTCGAGCAGAATCGTACGAGGCCACCCCTCTAAAGGGAAGGATGGTGGCTTTTTGGAATAACTTACAGCGTGCATCAGTAACAAAAAAAGGCACCCTCTACCGCACCATACGCATTCGATTCGACTTTTTTTTACTGCTGTTGTTGTTCTGCTGAGCGTCGCAAAAGAAAATGTACGCGCCTAGGAACGACGCTGAGGGTTGAGGTTCCTTTTTGGTTCGCAAGTTAAGTTCCTCGCTTATCGCTTGCGGGCGGGCAAAGACGTGTTAAGGAACCGGGCATACCCAATCCCGTCGGCAGGCAGGATATGATGGGGTCGTACTTCCTTGCCCGGCCGTCGTTTTGTTTTCATTTTTCCACCCCATTCCAGCACGGCAAGCTAAAGGCTAAGGCTAAGGAAGCAAAATCTGAAACAGGAAAAAAGAGGGACAGCGCGTTGGGTTTAAAAAATGCGGAATATTATTATTATGCACCTTGATTTTTATGCTGCTGGCCTATGTTTTTGTTTCCACCCTTGACGTCCTACCGCTTGGCTCGTTCTTGAGGAGGGCCAGCAACTTTTCACCCTGTCTCGCAACTTCAACTGTTGCGTTCGAAGCGCCCTCGCAAAACGCCTACCTGGCCACAGCAGCAGCAGGGTCGCTGCTTCTTCACCCGCTTCCTAAGCGACGTCGTTCCTCCCCGAAGCCGAAGGACGCATTCATTAAAATGCGCGCGATTATCTATCAAAACAATGTGCAATGTGTGCGCTTCCAGAGATTCCGGCAAAGGATAAGCCGGCTGACGGTTCACAGGGAGGGAGGGATTTCTTTTGGTATGTGTGTGTGTGTGTGTGTGCGCGCCGTGGTCAGGTGGGCCCGGAACGGGTACGGGTACGCTGGGTCGAACGATCACACCCACCCCGAGGGCTTCAGGTTGGTCAGATCGTTCGAAGCCAGAGGTCCATTTTTCTTGCCCAGACCCTTACCCAGTCCGGCGTTTCCCCGTCCAGGACCAAACATGTCCACAGAAAATCCAGTGTCCAGTTGGCGGATCTCCGCCTAAGTCGTCCTGTGCAACAACAACAAAAAAAACCAGCAAAACCCTCACCAACCACCAAGGGGAGGAGACGACAACCGGGAACGAAACTTGCCTCGCGACTGGCTTTTATTACTGTTATCGTTCATATTGCTATTATTATTATTATTAAAAATGTGCAATTTTTTATGCAATTTCCGCCCTTGTCGTCGTCGTCGTGTGCAGCTGTATATCTCGGAAGGGAGGATTCGCAAGACTCGATTCATTGGTAAAGCGCAAGTGAAGGCAGTTTTCCTTCATTCGCCTGGCGGACGTCGTCATCATCGTCGTTTACATATTCGCTTCATGCAGTCGGTGGCGTATGCTTGCGTTCCAGCTTCGAGGAAAAAAAGGGGGAGTAAAGCAGTTATGGGCTAATCTTCGTTGAGGCCAAATTTTGCATATTGGTCAGTATGCTTTCTTCTTCATTTTTCCAATTGGTTTTGGAAGATCCTGGAAGGGAGCGCAAGAATAAAGAAGATATTTCTATGTCGGCGGGAAACGGATCCTTACCGGGTGAATTATGTTGTGCAGGTGTAGCCCGGCATGATTGGGGGTATAATCTTCCCGTGCGTTATTAGATCAACAATCGAAAGGAATAATATGCAAAACAGGTTGATTTCGATACTCGCCGAGTAAAAAAAACGGGATGATGATAGAGAAGGGAATGATTGTTTGGAAGAGTGTGTGATATGGAAAATTATAATACCAATAATTAGATTTAGGAAAGCAAATTTCATAAGATAAAAAATCATAAAAGATGAAGAAAGAGAGATAAGAAAATACAGTTTAATAAAAACAGAGTAGAAGGGACGGAATTTGTCTTATGACTCAAAGTCTTTATAAAAGAGCTGATCAATCATCCATGGTAAAATAGAAAATAAAAGTCAAGATTAAAACTTCACCAAATGAAAAATATTTTAGACAGAAGATTTTTCAGAAAATTGGAATTATTTCATGGATTGTTCTTATGGTGTTTTGTTTTTTATTGTTAAATATTTTTTTGAAGATTAAAATTTCACTTAAATTTTATCACCAAAGCATATTCCACTCAATCATTTTTTATAAAAGTGCATTACAAAACTGAAAGAGTTAAACAAAGACGGTAAAATATATTCTTTTAAACAAATGGTAAACATACAAAAATGAAGTGAAATTGAAATAAAAAAATGTATCGTAAAAAGATAAAAAAAAATTAAAAATTCGGTAAAAAAGACATAAAAGTTCAGCAATAAAAATAAACTTATAGAAGCTCTTCGATCCATTAAACCTCTTAAGAAAATTAAAAGTCCATTAATCAATCTATAAAAAATAGCTTAAGCCAATCAAACCCAAAAACCATTAAGAAATTTCATGAAATAATTCAAATTATATAAAAAATCCCCTCTCGAAAATATAAAAATTATAAAATAAAATAAAAACTAAAATAAAAAATGCAGCGAACAATTTAAATAATATAAAAATACTAAGCAAAAATGTAAGAATATAAGATAAAAGTTGAAAAGTGAGCCAGATTTGCTATTTTTAAATCTTAAATGTTTCGAGAATAGGACTTATTTTGCTAGCTAATTTAAATAAAAATGATTGTATTTCACTCAAAGCTATTAAAGACAGCCAATGAATCTATCTTGACAGAAAAGCTTTCTATTTAACCGATTTGAAATTCAATTTTATCTTGGTTAAATTTACTACCGGTAGTCACTAACCAAAATCTCATTATTGTCATCATTATCTACTAATAAAATTACAACTTAAATTTGATATTCCATCCTTCCCTTGAAATAAACTCCAAGAACTATTCTTCAGTCACTTGAAACCATAATTTATTGCATATTTCCTCATCTTGGGAGGACACATTAGCCTTTCATACCTTTCGTTCGATCAGCTTCAGCGGATAGATAAAAGATCTCCAGCACAACCAACATACAACACACCCCGTTTTTTCATCCCTGGAAGTCTTTGGAAATTAATTTTCCACCCAGCACACTAACGTGGAATGTAATTATCTTCCAACAAAATGTATTACAAACATCATTGTTTACCGTTTACGTTTCGGTTATAATGTATTCCACCTTAAGATTCTTTCCTTCGTTTCGCCTAACAATCCCTTAAGGTATTGAGCGAAAAACGCGCGCCATCTTAAGAGAAAAACCAACGGAATGTGCAGCATTGTTTAGTGTGTGTGTGTTTGTAGCATCCGTGCCGTGCGAGACAGCTCCGCAACAATGTTGTCGTTACTCATTGGGTTATGCTCATCGGAAGATGAGCCTGGCCGCCTTGGGTGGGTGTGGGTCGTAATAAGTCGTTATCATTGCACGGGTTAGAACTGGTGAGGGGAAAGCAAGCCATCGAAAGATGCTGCTGGCAAGCGAATTCCATAATATTGTATTTATTATTTGACGGTGTGCATAATTTAGCTTTCGCCAGCAGAGCGTTACCGCGTAGATGGTGGTCTAGGAAAACATCGGTCTGTCGCGGGTGTATGCGTGCTTATGTTTGTGTGGTTGTATGAGATGAATAATCCTTCTTCCGAGTCAGGTTTGTCAGCAAAACCATGACGACAGCATCACAAATTAGAAACCTCCCAACCCTCCATTCCGTTGGCCGTTCCGGCGAGGGTGTGTTGTCGCCCACCGGCATCATTTGTCCACCGCCACGCCATAATCCATAATGCATGCCGGCATGTATGCTTAATGCTCCAATGACTTCACTTTGCCCCTTGCTTTCCTTCTCCACTCCCTTGCCCCTTGTCAAGAATTACTATTCCTAGAAGATCCTTTTTAGGATATCCTGCCCGCTGTGCACGAGCGCTCGCTACTCACACTAGTTGTCACTGGCAGGGTCGGTTTCGCGATAGTAGCCGCTAGGCATGCTCGGTTGGCGTTTCGCGCTGGAATATGTTTATTAATTAAACCGATTATTATTACTATTCCAGCACGGTTGCTGCCAGCTCTGCTGTTAGTAATTCTGGCGAGGTGTTGCCACGAGCGAAGGAATATTATGCTGCGGCATGTTCGGTAGTGCAACAGGAGCGATCGTTGGGAAGGAATTTAGTAGAAATAGCAGTAAAATAGGTTCAATTTGCTATAATAAATATTTATTTACGTTTATTGAGAAATTTCTTCTTATTAGATTACTTTTATCAACATATTCCATATTGCATAATTAACTTAAGCCAAATATCTTGACTGAGAAATTACTCACATACTTCTTAGTTAGCTTTGACTTCTTCTTCTTCTTCCTTGGCACTACTACCTCGAGAGGTGTAGACCTGCCATTTCTGGCTTTCTGTGACTTAATTTTACCCGTAGTAAAGTAGCCAGCCCTATGTACGGAGAGACGATCTCTGGATAGGATTTGAACACCGGTCCTGCCGTGTGAAGACCGGCGCCGCTGTCGCCTCGCCTACCGGGTCGCCCTTATGCTAAGACTTGGATTGGACTGTATATTCTTGTTGAGTGAAGATTAGTTCTGTTCTATTAGATTGTTATCCAAGTTTGTTGCGGAGCTCATAAAAGGATCTAGATTTATGTACGTTTCCATCTAATTTCGTTACTGTTCTTTAACTTGATCTTAATCCATGGAGTGTTATGGGGCGAAGCATCGAGCCAAGCATCCAAAGACTGAGTTTATTGGATTAATGTTGTTGCCCGAATAGTGTCTGGATAATCACCCATGCCATGAATGGCCAAAGCACGATTTTTCATGTATGTTTGCTATTTTTATACGCACTTTTACATTTTCATTTTTTAGATTATTTTTTTAATGTGGTTTTTAGTTCTTTTAATCCTTTATTAGTAGATTATTGTATTTGAATCAATTTTTTGAGTAGTTTATCGTTTTTTGGTTTATGTTTCTGAATCATATATTATCAATTACACGAACTTTTAGGGTTGATTTAAGCCATCTATAAAATGAATTACAATGACAGTACAGCTTTTATATTATTTACACTTTTTCTTGGAGTTTTCAGTTAAGTCTTCCCTAAAAATTTTTTTTTAATTTCTTCTCTTGAAATATTGTTCTGGAATAAGGGACCCTTTCACGATTTCGAGAAAGAAATGTCTTCAACCCGATATGAATTGTATTCTTTTTTGTAATCTAGTTTCGGCCAGGCCATGCTTGAACAATATAAAATATGGATATACTGTCATATCAACAGTCTTTTATTTAGACAGGCCAAGAGACAGTTATTCGAATCTGCTGACATGATATTTTTACCTAGAATTACTATGGAAATATAACTCTGCTATTCCCTTCGTAATAACATTATCATTCTTTGTTTTTGACTCACCAATGTTATGATACGATATTCAATAGATACTTAATAAGATACTACCAACTGTTTTTTACTATTTGCTCTACCTTTTAAGATAAAGAACTCCCTACAAGATACGATACTTACGCCTATTGACAACGTTTAATGATTCGAATGATGTATAGATTCATAACTAGAAACATTCCTACTCCCTCGCTCTCTCTCTCTCTCTCTAGATGGCTTCCTATAAACGCTTTATAGCACTCATCCCCGAGCTACGACGCACTACGCACAGCATCGGCTCAACTCAATTTGCACTAAAATTGCGACAAAATGGTTCCTGGAAGAATCGGTAAAACACATAAAACCAACCCATCCACCCACAGTGCTGAGCTCCTTCCCATTTCCCGTTTCCTCCGCCCATTAACGACCATTCATTAAAGTGCAAAAACCACCCTTACATTTCGGGCGGTACACAAGGGCGAAAAATTGTGCCAAACGTCAAGCGTGCACGAGGGAGCATCCAAGAAAAAGGGCTGTTTGTCTTTAATCAGCAGTAAAACCCGAGCCGAACACGGAACCAACCTCATCCCCGGAATGGAACGCAAGCCACCGGTTAAGGGTGTCGTAAAGCGTACCCCGGCGTACCGGTTACCGGGCATCACACTTGCACGGTACGGAGAAAACTTTTCCTGCCTCCTTGGGCGCACGTTAGGACGTTGGAAGGAAAAGAAATTGTTATTGCTCCGCATTCGCTTTCGCCGCACAAAATGGAACCCATAACAGTATTTCATCCTCCGAAATGATCTACTCGTTCGCGCCGGTGCTGGCCCGAATTTTCCACCCTTTGTAATGACACTCCCGGTTGGGACCAAGAGGGAAAAAGTGCAGCAGTAAATTCTGGCATTTTATAGCCTTGCAGGTTCGGCCCTCTTGCGGTCCGCATCGATTCGATTCGTGGCAAGGATCCAGGGCAATCTAGGAGCTACTGCTACTCCATCCATTCACCCTGCAAGGAGAAGATACTGCCCGCCAGCCACCCGAAACAGTAGAAAGGATGGCGGAAAAGTTTTATGTAACTTTAATAAATCCCTTGTCCTCCCGGAGCCTGCCAATGCCCACCCGAGTCCTGACAGATTCCACCGGCAAGCATCGATAGTCGAGAAAAACGGAAGGGAACCGTACCGGAAAATTCTTTCCCGGTAGCATCTCACACACATATATATCCTTACCCACCACCAGGTCCGCTAAATCTCGGCCACCCATACAAGGATACAAGGGCGCGAACCATGCCCGAAAGCCGGAGCCATTGCCTCGGGAATCGCTTTTCGCGCACCTCGGGCATAAGGAAAGGGATAGCATATGACACCCAGGGAAAGGGACCACTAGTGAGGACTCGCCTGTCGACCGCCTTTCCACGGAGGTAACATAAGGAAAGAGATATCCTGGTACGGTCCCTGGAGGCTGCAGAAGAGTGTTGTGTTATCGCTCGAAGCAGTTGTACATAAGGCTCGGGGATTCTTGCCATGTACTCTCCGCTTCCGTGATGCATCCGACGCTGGCAGGGGTGGGTAAGGAAAAAAGAGGAGTTTTGGAAGAAGGAGGCAGAGCGAAGATTGCGCTTTTGCAGGCGTTGTAAAAACTCCATCCTCGATTGTGATTCTTCCACGTATGGTTAGTAGTAGTAACACGTGCACAAATTTAACCATGAAGATATTTTCACCAAAAGAGAGATGAGAGTCAACACAGTTTACAAGAAGATAAGCGTTCGAAATTCTACGAATTTTAATATCGATATCATCCGTTCCGACAACAATCCCCGAACTTTGTGCATAGTAGTAGTAAAACCTTCGCGTCTTCACTTCTTCCTGCTGCGCGCCGTACGGGGTCAAGAATTGAACTCTAGTAGACGAGAGATGGAGGTTGTGCAGCAGCTGCGCTCTTTCCAAGTACGCCACGGGCCCGCTCCACAGCGCCCAACGTTACACTGTACCAAAATGGTGCACAGAGAGCCTTGTGAGAGTGAGAGCCAAACAAACAGCGCTTATGGGCTTTTTGCTGCCGTTTGCTGCCACCGTGTGCAGTAGGGATTCAAGGGATGTTGTTGTTGTTTTTTCCACTTTTGTTTCCATCCACCTTGCCCTTTTGGGTTGCTGTTGCTCCCCTGCTTCCCGGGGACGCCACGGCACAGACAGATACCCGAACGGCTGCTGCTGATGATGCCCTTCCGCACGCAGCATCCGACGTGAGCGCAAAAGATGGGCAAAAGGGCGTCTGAGTGAGATGGTGAGCGCGCGCGCTCCGAAGCGACAAATAGCCAATAGCCGCGTTTTGCTCGGAGCAATACGGGAAAGAGACGGCTGCCTGTTTCATCGTCGAGTAGGCGTTTCCAGCACGCATGCCTCTCTCGTACGGTGGCAAGCACACGTACACGCTCTCTCTCTCTCTCTCTCGCTCTCCCGCACACTCTTCAGTGCCCGAGGATTTACGGCCCTTTCGGCGGACGCGAAGCAACCCTGCAGCAAGTCGGTCCCGGTGCAAGGACACCGGCAAGGGCCGGGAAGTGGATGAACAGCACCAGCCGCAGCAGCAGCAGCAGAGTAAAAAAAAGAAACACATACAGAAGGCGCCCGAGCATACACCCTGCAGCTTCACCTGAGCACACACTTTCGATCGATCGATTGCGCAGAGCATTCGTGCTGCGCTTGCCGTTTCCGCGGGTTCGTTCCCTGAAGGAGTAGTGTTGGTCCGCTGAAGCCTCTCGCTGCATCATCATCACAACACACAACGGTGTCTGTCGTGCGTGTGCCGTTTCGTTTCGTATCCGCGGACCCGCGTGCTGTGCGTTTGTCAGTTGACACGGGCCGGACACGGCGGACAGTTCGAATTGCGCCCTCCGTTCGGACAAACGCCACGCGACCTAGTAGAACCCGAAACCGTGCTTACTACCGTGGACGTGTGGACGTGTGTGTGTAGTACAGCAGTAGTACCCGGATGTAATACTGCACCCTCCGAGTGTCGATCAAACAGAATATTGTGGTGAATCTATCGTTTAAATGTGTGCTTGTGTCGGTGTGTGAGTGCCAAATAAAGATGCTCAGAAATTCTGAGAATCAAGTGTCAAAATCACGGCACCCCGCTGAGTCATCCTGTTTTGCTGTTATCAGTGCATCCAAGTAGACTACACCAAATTTCATTTTACGACGTACTAGATTGAATCACTGCAGAGTTATCTACCATACTATCTTGCGAAAGAAGGATACCGAGAACGCTTGGAAGTTAAATCTCAAGAACCAAAGGTGTGTTTTCTCGTAATGTTAATCTCCTCGGCAGATCTCCTCCAGCAATACTTATACCAAACAAGGTGAACAACAGCACGAGCATATGGTGGAAACAATAGGGAGTTAAACAGCAAATAGCGTGCCAAAGCTATCTTACCAACAGTTTCCATCAAAACGTCTCAACTGACGGCTAGTGAACGGGACACGCGCAAATCTAGCGACCACGTCTGTACGCGGCACTCTTGCCACTCTGTAACCTGTCCCTCGTACTGCTAGACGGGCAGTCAGCCTACCTTACACAACACCTTAATCTCCCACACTTCAAGCTGCATTACTTAAGCGTGATACTTTAATGTGCCTTTTCCAGCTCCGAAAGCCAAGAGCGCGAAAACTACAACAAAACACACCACCACCACGACCAGACATATCCCGACCGAGAGCACTGGGGAGATCAAATCGGCGCTAAATTGGATGCATAAATTTGTCGTGATAAAGTGTATGTAAGTGTGTGTGTGTGTGTGTGTCAGTGAGTTAGAGGTGTGTGTTCTTTCACAATACAAATTTTCCCACTAGCCATCAAGTACAAGAACTACTGCTGTCGAGTTGTGGCCATTCGGAAAGCAGCGTGATTCTCAGTGAACGTGATTAACAAGTGAGACTATTCGGAAAACCTTTTACGTAAAAAAACAAAGCTCAGTAGCTCAGTTCCTCGCCACACCGCAGTTCCCACGTGTTGTAGTGAGTTGTTTTGTTGCCTGTGCAAGAAGTGTTGTGTCAGTCAAGGTGTGTGTTTAAGGACTATCGAAAGGTGTGCGAACCTGTGCGCGTGTGTGTAATTGTGTGAAAGAAACTGCTACATTCGGCGTAAGATTCACCAGCAAAACCGGACCTTCGGACAACCAGGACCAGCTAGCTAGAATATCCTCTGCGACATGATTATGGTATGAATAGTTTAAAGCTTCCATAAACGCAAATCTACTTTTAGCGCCTAAAGTTATGCACTTCGTCGTTCAATACACACTTAAAATATCGCCAGAAAAGACTTTAAACCCCAAACATACTCCAAATGGAATTCCGTTCCCACGATACGCATAGTCCTACCGCAGTCTATCACGAAAACATAGCTTCCCACGGCTCATTATCATTCCGAAACCCCAATGCACGAACAAAACAAGCCTTCAAAAAAAATCAATCAGAAAACTTAATATCGCATCGCATGCAATCGTCAGGCGTCCAATAACCGATAGATTGGATGAGCTTTTGATCCTGGGATCGGTTGATGCCCCATTGCTAACTCTGTTTTTTTTTGTGCTGTTGGGTTCTTTCTTGCGAAAATGCAACACACCAGCACCAGAAACTACTGCTGCCCGGCCAGTGGAAAAGGGAAACGTAGAAAACAGTTAAACGTCTAGAAATTATTCAAATTGCTATCGCCCACGGTTATTCGGGTGGTTTGGCAAGGTGAGCAACTGTTCTCGTGTTCTCGGCGTTGGCTGGGGTGTTGAAAAGCTCGGAAGATATAAGGTTAAAGAAATTATGGTGAAACATGTTCATCAAAGGTTATCTGCTAATGTAGCATTAGAAAAAAAACCTTTCGAAATGCCTTGCAAAATACATTATGTCCATTTAAGACATAGGAGTAAGTCGTGTTTGTTTTATTTATATGTTGAACAGAGGTTGGCCTAAAATATTAAAGTATATTAGCTAGTGCGTTTGAGTAATGAACGAAACCTTATAAATGTCTATCTGTCAAATTTGTAAGTATCCTAGCACACAACGAAGACGTTAGTTTCTGCAATTGCAGATACATAAAAGTCTATAGTCTATAGCCCTTTTTAGCGAAATCTTTTTGAAATCTCGCATCATGTAGCCTGGCTTTATCATATTGAAACGGCCAAATTAATGATGATTAAAATTGCTCTGCAATTATTTATTTAATTTTTTTTATCCATTACTAATACAAAACCGATGAGATCCTTCAGCTGTTTAAAGCTGTCAGTTGAAGAATAGGTTATCAGAACAAAAATGTACAAAAGAAGTCTGTGACCATTTACCATTGAAATCATTAAGAGCGATACACAGCATCTTTAATGAAAATGTTGATAGACTCAGAAGTTTCCTACCATCTCTAGGATGCATGTCAACGGCACAAACATCCTCTTTTAAAATGTCTTTCATTTCACATCGGCAAACATCGGCGGGATAAAAGTGATCATTAAAAATCTTGTCCGCGATGATTACTGGGCCCAGTGCACGCCATTACCTTTACTCGTAGCTCCGGCATGACTCACCCTGAATCGCGACATTTCCTGCGATTCCACGCATCGTAACATTGTAAGTCACCACCCTGAAAGCGTCCATGTTGTCTGTTCATTTGTCTTCCCTTCATTCGTCGGCTCGATTGTGCATGATACGTGTGTTTGTAGACTGTGTACTTGTTTGTTCCTCCTCGCACTACCCCCTCGGAGCTGTTCAATTTATCACGCTCATCATCATCACCACCGTCGTCAGCCGGGCATCCTACCAACCTATCGAAGCGAAGTCATCCGCGTGCGTCGATCGATCGATCGAAACGAATTCCGGTTGGTTGCGCTCCGGCGGGTTGGTGCGTACAGACAGGAGAATCAACAATGTACCGAAGAGGCTAGCTCCATTTTCGGTTATTGATTTGTTGCCTGGCACGATTTTTCGGTGATCGTTCTCGTACGCCACCAGCAACCAATCCGGAAACGTCACCAATGTATACATACACCCTTCAGGAGGGGGTTTCGCTTATATAATCACTTTACAGGCAGAGTTTATGTTGCTGGAGTCCGGGTGGAATTTCGCTCGGTGACCAGACCCGGCTCCCATAAAGCAAACAACAACAACACGGGGCCAAAATACATTTCGACACTTAGAACTGGTATCTTGAAGCGGAGCGGATGTCCAAAGTTTGTGGTTTCGTTCCCGCCACGCCGCCGAAAGCCCTTGGCCCCTTTCCGGCCTCCGATTTTGTGCTCGGACGATGTAGCAGGGCACCGCAAAAAGGGAACGGGGTAAGGCTGGTGGTTTCCCTTCCGGTGTGCTAACCTTGCCAGTGGCGGGAAAAACTTCACGTACCATCGACCCGAAAAACGGGTGAACGCGAAGGGCCGGGGGGGGGGGGGCGTGTGCCGGGGCTGCCATCAATTAGTAGCTGCTGCCGGCTCTGGCGGTAAACTTTAACGAGAAAAACCAGTATCCGGCAACGCTCTGGCCGTGCAAAAGCTTTTACGTACGCATCACCCCGAACGACGGCGGTGCGGTACGGCGGTGTGGAGGGGAATGGGTGGGCTTTCGCAACTCCGTGATATCCGAGGCAGAGGGTTGGTCTTGTGGTTTTGTAAACCTTGTACCCGTGTGCTAGGGGTTTTTGAAGATGAAACATAAACGAAAGCGTACACATTCAAGTAGACGGTTCTTTAATGAGCACGACCGAGCAGCGAGGTTCGGAGCGGCACAACATTCTATTTAAATTCCTTTTAAAGGGGCTATTCTTGTCGTACACATTTCAAAGAAATAGGTATATAAATAATGTTTCCTTTATTTCAAAGACATCTTGAGCAGGACACAAGAATCTCATCACAAAAAAGGACCCATTCCGTAGAAGTGAATCTGAAAGCTGTGATAGTATCACTACGGTTTTTTTTAGAACTCACTCCCGGCATCATAAACGCAAGCAGTGCGAGTGGTTTGTTTCGCTGTCGCTGACTCGATCGATACACATTTCCCGGTGCCGCCGGGGTTGTAGGGAATACCATTTTTTCCAGGAACGCTCTTGCGCAGCTTTCCATCCATACAGCAGTTCCGTTGGCGTTGGGGTCGTGCTGACATTTGCATTGACACTGATACAATGCGTGCGTGTGCGAGGGCCTGCTAGTGCACTACTAACATGTGCACATTGGGTGTTTGGCGGGATAAAATTACAAATAAATGAGAATTGATACCGACAATTACTTAAAGACTATGGAGTATTTAGCTCAACTACTTATTCTATAATAGATGTTGTTTGAAAGTCGAAGAATAACCAGTGCATTATTTATTTTTTTAACGGCTTGGCCGAGTTGCATGTATAATTGACTTGCTCATAAAACACAAGTATAATATACTTCCTCTAACTTCTACAAATATTATATTTGATAGAAGTTCTGGTAGTAAATATTTACAAAGTCTATTTTAATTTGAACACTTATCGAAAGTTTATTATTTAAATTGACTACGCATCGTTTGTCTATAAAAATTGATAAAACTAGCTGTACTTCAACTTAGAACAAACCCATAATTCCAATGGTTTTTACTACAGCAAATAAGCGTAAAACTTAAATGCAAACGATAGGATTAATTTCGAAATTCTGTATAAGCTTCATTCTGTGACAGATTTTTATTTGTTTTTTTTTTCGTTTATTTATAGAGGCTTTGGGTCTTTGAGACTTCATTCGCCTCTAAATTCTGTGACAGAGATATCATATAAACCTATTTTTACAAATGCCACACACTGACTGCTTGCTTTATGATCGTTTTTTTTTTTTTTTGTTTGTTATGAGTTGCTTCGTTAGATAGCCAGCCCAATAAATCGTGAATAAACTCCTTCTATTAACTACTAAGTGCCATTAAGTAATTGACGCATGATTATTTTTTTACAAATCACCAAAAACATCATAGGATGTAATTTTTTTCTCATGGAAGCTCTGCGATTCTGCTTCACATTTATTCACAAAGATTTTTCCTCAGCAATCTACAGTAGCAAGGCAGTCCGGTGGGAGAGGTGACAACGATGCCGGTCTTCAAACGGCAGCACCGTGGTTCAAATCCCATCCAGACCCTGCTGCCCGTACATACGGCTGACTACTTTACTCCGGGTAAAATTACGTCACTGAAAGCTAGAAACGGCAGGTCGATGCCTCTCGAGGTTGTATTCCATCGAAAAATCCACCGAAAAATAGAAATCCATCATAATTGATTCTCGTACACTGAAATTTGACAACACAACCGCCCACTGTGCAGTGCCATAATGGAACAATCAGCTAAAGGCTTAGAAATTAGTATTTTTATTGCTGCTCTCACTCTCTCCTGTATGTGTGTGTGTGTGTGTGTCTCTCTCGCTCACTCGACATCATTTGCATATGTATCAGTAACACCATCCCCGAGGCAATGATATGCGTGCGTGCATTATGCAGCACGGCCGATATCGATCTCGGGGGGGAGCGGGATGCTAGTAGAGCAGCCGACGGTTAGCTAGCAATTGTCGCACCGATTAGTGGCGGTACGATGGAACTAACCGTGGCACCACACGTTCAGCTGGACATGACAAATGAGTTTTACTGTGGCGCTTGCAAAATGCAAAAGGTCACCGCCGGGAGTGCCGGGAGACGCGGAATGATTGTTTAGATAAATCGCTTCTGATCTCACATTTCCATCAGTGCATCAAGCATCAACACGCTGTAATGCAATCGGTGTAAAAATAATCACCCACCAACGATCGGCCTACTCATCGGTGGGACAATGTAAAGTCACACCGTTACGCCCGTTCTCAGTGGAGCTTAATTTTACCACTTCATTATTTAATGGTCCGATTCCAGCTTTTTTCCTGTTCCACATGAGTGCGTACAAATTTAATCTAATCCAAACATGGTTTCACACACCGTACCACATACACTGAGGCACACACATCAGCTTCAGGGAGTTTTTTCAGTGTGTGGGTGTGTGTGTGTGTGTGTTGGGTGGGTAATATGTTACACGCACCAGGGTAATGAACACATCATCCATAAACCACACAAGGTAAAACGGTGCATGATTAATGTCGTTCGATTTGTTGCGCCCCCGTTGCAAATGGCTGGCGCAACATTGGTTTCCAGCCGCAGAGAAATTGGTTTCAATGTGCGGATGTAGATTTTGTGGCGAGTGGAGCGTATGAGTCCTTTTAGGATTTTCGTTCCACACAAAAAAACAACCAACAGGCTCAGGAGCGAAATCGATTCTGGTTTAGCAATAGCGGTGCAGACTGGAACATTCCTCATCGATTGATGGGGAAGATGTGGCCATATTTTTGACGCTCGTTAGCAGGACCATCACAGCTCGAGATCATCTGTTTTGCTGTGATTCATCGTACAAGCGTCGTTTGGGGTGAAGGCGGGTTAATAACTCTTTTACCCCTTTTCTTTCCGGTGATGAGTCCACAGTAATCTTCCGTAAATGTCCATTAGCAGCGTACGGTTCACCAACGCAAAACAAAGACGAAACAAAAACACACGTGCGCTCAACCTTCCAACCTTGATTGAGAAATAGGTGACCCACCTCTACTAGAATCTTACGCGGAGTGCACTCGATTCTAATGATGGTGTACACGGCGCGGCAAGATAAAGCTCATTTCCTGTTGTCAATCATGCGGCTGCGCACAACTAATAATCAATCTAAAAATCGTTTCACCCTTTACGAACACGGGGAAGACGATCACAATTCGGATCGCAAGCGTTACTGAAACGAAGTGATTAGTGGGGCAGGTCTCTCCATCATTGGGGTGAGACTTTTGCCTTTCTCTCCTTTTCACTGCTTCCTCGATTGAAGTAAACGATTAAAAGGCATCAAAGACGTCCCAGTGACACCCAAACCGACGGATGAGCTGGCCATAGTTCAAACGACATTAGGCTCGGAACGATCGGAAATGATCGCTCAGTCAGAGGGGAAGAGCTTCTTTCACTATTAAGTACCGTTTAGCCGTGAGTGAAGGCAGGCCGGGAGATGGATGGGAGAAGGATCCTTTGTGGGAAGGTTATGATTTCGGGAATTCAGTTATTGGGGGAGTAATTATGAAGTGCATTTTAACGTTATTAAAATGAAAGGGAGGATGTAATTAAGGATGTAACAAAGGATTAGGTAAAACATTTTAAAAGGACTCTCGGGATTCGTGTGCAAGTCACAAGACTTTAGAAGTTGATCAACTTTTTTTACACTAATTCTACTAGAACGAACACAAGATCGAAATTACTTACTCCATTTTCTTAGAAATTCTAGAAGCTACGAAAATAAAACCTCCCCTGTATTACCCCTATATTTGTTTTATATTTTTATCTCATTTTTCATCTCTTTTCATCTCGTCAAACTCCTATTCTCAACAGTATTTTTTTTGTTTTTTCTTATTTATTTTTAATTATGAAATCATTTTACGGGGTTTTTCAGTTGATAAGGCAACAGCATCCATTTTTATGCCATGCTTCTTAGAGGGAATGGCAAACAAAGCTAGTTGAAATTGAAACGGCTTCAGGTAATGGGGCAATCAAACACCTTTGTGATGTCCACAGCATCCGCAGATTTGTGATTGTGATGTCCACGGCTTATATTCTCATGGTAGCTGTTGATATTGCTCGCAATTACCCGAGCGCTGAAAGGACGTGTACAATATCAACGGTTACTATGACAATATATTCTGAGGACATCGCAATAAAAGGTATTTGATTTCCTTGTCGTCTGAAGCCGTTTCCATATCAACTAGCTTTGTTTGCCAATTCATCGAAGGAGCCTGCCATAAAAATGGATGCTGTTGTCAAAATTCCTGTATATTTTCCATTTTTGTTGTTGTTATTTTTGTTATTTTTTGTGTGTGTAACTAAATCATATTTAAATAATCTACTTTGCTGTTGGAGTTTCTCATATCTATTTATTGGTTTATAGTTTGATAAAATGATATTCTTGGGATTTTCACCACTTCCTGTGTTAAGTTATATCACTTAGTTTTATATTTTATTGTTTTTATTATCTCCAGAATCTTTTCTTTATTTTGTAAACACTTAGTCTTGTAACTTTGATTGTCGAATATATTCCAAAAACTGATGTTAAAGCTGTTTGTGTTCAATATTTTTAATTCAATTCAAAATGCTATTTGAAGCGGCCCGGTACGAAAGCGGCGCCGGTCTTCACACGACAGGACTGGAGTTTAAATCCCATCTGGACCGTTCCTCCATAGTGAGGACTGACTACCCAACTATGCGGCAACAAATAAGTCTAGTAAGCCACAAATGGCAAGCATGACCTAAGAGATCGTTAGGCCAAAAAAAAGAATGAAATACTATTTTGATTGTTACTAATGAAGTACAAAATAGCACTTTAAATTGGCTCTTACAATGAAGCATGTTTCTGTTAAAATGTATATAAGAACTTCCACCTTCCCCTGTAACAGCACCAAACCCTTAAGAAAGCACCAAATTAAACTGATCATTAAAAGAACCCGAAGCATTCTGCCCGTCCCCGGGTTTATGTTATCAATTATCAACGTTCTCCCCTGCCGGTTTGCTTTTTATTGCACTCGGCGAAATGTTTGGTCTCCATGCAGCCAAAATCAAAGCGCGCCCAACCAGTGAGCGATAATTTGCCTCGGAGTGGGCGATCGCACACTTTTTTTTCGTTCGCCGGTTTTATGGTGCTTTTGTTTTATGCTGGTGTCGGTTGGGTTCGGATCCTTTAGCCGGTCGCCTTCGATCATCCTTCAAATCTCGAAAGCTCAATCGGTTGAAGTTTGCGGAAAAAAACTCACGCTACACAGTCAAACGTGGAGTGTGCCGAGGATGATGTGTTGGCATCGCTGGCGTCGTGTTCCTTTTCAGTTTGGAATCGCTAAGGCACACCACCAGCAACGTTGAAAAAGGACTCAAGAACAGAAGAAAAAAAATCCTCAACCAAAAAAAAACAAGAAGATTGTTGCGTTTGTTGCGGCCTTTTCTCGCCACTTATGCCATCATCTCGCGCTGTCCATACCTTTTAGTCACGAAAGGCTGTCGAAGTACGAGTCTCGACTCACAGCCAGTCGCAAATTCCTAAACGCAGTCTCTGGCCTGAAGTCGAACTTATTGCCATAAAAGCGAACGTTCGTACAAAAAAAAACGGAACACACGAAGCGTAAAGAAATGGAAAGGAAGCTTTGAAGAAAAAAACAAACAGACTGAGCATAGAAGAGAGAGCGAGAGCGCGCCTGGCTAAAGGGATAGCAGCGCCAAGGAAAAACGTGCAGCAAGCAATTGACCCAAATTGTGTAATTATAAAATTCTTCAAATTTGTTGATGCGCTTCGACAGAATCTTCGTCGCCGTGGTATGTGGAGATTGTACCTTTCCGGGCAAGTCCGTCGAGTCCGTCGAACCGATCGCCGATAGCTCGTGCGAAAGGAGTTGCTGCAACGATAATGTGCGCTTGTCATCAGTTAGCTTCGAGTGCAGGCTGAAAGTGAATCATAATGCTCTGCTGTATCCAGCAAACGATTAGTTTACTTAACACATTACGTAGTGCTCGCGTCTCAGTCTACAACACTTTGTACGGTACGGGTGAAAAAAAAGGGAACGCTTGCCCACGATCACATACGAGAAGAAGATTTCTAATGTCAGACGGATAATACAAGATAACAGTTGTGACGGTGTGAGGCCAGTCCTATTCCTTCAGCCCGGACGTATATGATCGATAGCTAATTAGTGTGTATGACTTAATAGCGGTCATTAGGATAATTAATGAGAGAAGCCGTTGCCCGATCTGCAAATGTCGAGGGTAGGGTCAGCATTTATCATATGCATAAGCCGTCATACAGAAAGGGGGCTGTAAGGTGAGTCTACTGAAGAAGTGAAAGGAGGCTTGGAAGACACCAGGTGATAAAGAGTTTTGCTGATTGCTTTGATGATACGTTAATAACAAATAGTGTTGCACAAAGATTATTTGTCAAATTACATTCGTCTTAGTTTACATTTTGGGTTGGAGCTCGTATTTACCATATGTGGATCGCATTCTTCTTCTTCATAGCTTAACGACCTATTTTAGGTCATGCCTGCCATTTTTGGTTTATTAGAACTTTTTATACCGCGTGGTTGGACCGTCAGTCCTCACTACGTGGGACGGTACGGACGGGATTTGAACCTCGATCCAGTCGCCGACTAAAGTATTTATGTACGTTTATCAGGTTGACGAATACAATTTCAATTACATATTGAAATTCTTATCTTTTGCACGTCAGAATTGCTTCGGCCCTCCGCCAGGGGTTTCCCCTGACTTTGGATAATAATCTTTTGCCTGAAATGTTTTGTAAATTGGCTAATGGCTAATGATTTAATTTCTCGTCATTAACGTAATTAAAATTCACAAAGTCGACATAGGTCGACATAACTGACCAATGGCCAACACTACGCACTTAACGTTTGGTTTACAATACTGTGTTCAGTTCTTAAGTATATATGATTTGCAATTATCCCAGATAAATCGTTCGATCAATTTATTCGACGACAACAAAGTTTACTACAAGAATGCGTGCTATAATTTTCCATGAATTATCTTAAAAATTGTTGATGCGACAGCGGCCCTGGTCTTCACACGGCAGGACCGGGGTTCAAATCCCATCTGGACAGTTCTCCCGTAGTAAGGACTGAGTATCCAACTACGTGGTATCATTAAGTCTAGTAAGCCAGAAATGGCAGGCATAACCTGAGAGGTCGTTAGGCAAAGAAGAGAGAGAAGTATATGTCCTAAAAATATTCTCAAATAAAGCAATACGGCCAGGCCGTTCTTTACGAATAAAAAAAATATTCTGTTCAACTCTCACGATTTTTTTCAATAACAGACTTGCATTATAATCCTCTTCTTCTTCTTCTTCCCTGGCACTACAACCCCGTGAGGTCTTGGCCCGCCATTTCTGGCTTTCTGTGACTTGATTGTACCCGTAGCAAAGTAGTTAGCCCTACGTACGGGATCAAATCATTATAATCTAAGATCTGGAAATTTCAACCTACAAGATCCTTCTAAATAAAAATTTTAAACAACCCACCTGCTTCTTTCATCTACAAACTGTCTTAAACCATCCACAAACACCACCAACATCACCTGCGAACGATTCGAAACGCCTGTTAGTAACTCAATGCCACTACCGTTCATTATCATCAATGAGCAAACCGATACCGGCACAGACCGAACGCCACCTTCCGGCAACACACGCATCGCAACGGATGGCTCCGCACGAATCAATCATTCCTGGCGTGGAACCGAGCTTCGAAACCGATACACTGACAGCCGGCAACGATCTTGATCCTTGCCGGGTTGACCCCCTCAGCTCGGGTCGTCGAATTCTGTGTGCGCCACACACTACTCGGCTCGGCAACGTTATTTGTTAAACCATAATTATATCGTTGAAGGATGTGTGGAACGGTGAAGAGTCGGTGCAGGTTCGAGAGACAATCATCACTAGACGCTAGAGTCTTCATAAACAGACATTCAAAAACCAAGAAAGACTTGCTGGATGGAAAATATACCGGCTTAGAATCGGTATCATTAAAATGTTATTAGTTTTTTCCCCTAGCTTTCGATAGATGTAGAGCGATGATCGAAGTGATACCGTCGATCTAGTGCTAAGCAGAACGTGCAACCGTCCTGTGGCTTTGGTTTGGGCGTCGGTTGGACGGCACGTGATTGTGCTGGCACCACCCCGTAAAACCACAAACTAATAGCACCCGTGTGTCTGACCAGCATTGGCACAAGAAAAAAAAAAGCCGGCTTAATTCGTCTAGAACGAAGCTGTAAAAACTTTAAGATGTTGGGAAGAGGACAGCATTAAACAACAAAAAAAAACCGCCCGTTTTCTGGCGTCCATCGAACTCCACCCGTGCGCGAACGTAAAACACCCAGCATGAACTTCACCGCACCGGTTTGTGGTCATATTCTACCAAAGGGAATATTCTTCCACAACCCGGGACGATACCTCAAGATGCCGCCTCCGAAACGAAGAGGAAAAAAAAGCTACAACTGTCTCAACGCAGCACGGTCCGGGCGAAAGATAAATAAATTAAGTTACATCACGCTCTTTGGCGTGATCCGAACCAAACCGCAAATGCCTGGCTTTCCATTCAAATCTGACCCTGGGCCTGGGTCTGCCTGTTACAATTAACCAGAAAGCGGAGCAGCTTTCATTCAGCGAGCTTAATTCGATTCTTTCATTGCATCCATTAGCACTTTCCTGCTCTCCATCCCTCGCTCTCTCTCTCAGGGATTCATTCCCTGGTTTGTTCATGTTCCCGGTTGGATTGGGCGTGTAATAATCATCCGTTCTAGGATCTCCGGCAGGGGATTCAAACACACCTAATGGCGGAGGTAGTACATCACCTTCATTCCTTTTTTGCATAGAAATGCACAAGACTAGCGGTGCAGCGAATGCAGCTCATTATGGTGCACCGTGCATTCACCGACCGGCGAAGTGACCACAAGTCAGCGAAAAAAGAAAACCCGGGGCGTCAACTACGGCCGGTTGCATTGTCGACGAGCGCACGCCACAAGAGACGCCCCGAGCGTGACAAATTGAATATTGCTAGGCGGTTGCATAGTACGATCCCGACCCTGTCAGACGAGATAGATCGCTTGGCAAACACTATTTAAAAAAGAAACTTTGATAAGAATAGACCGCAGCACGTTTTTTTGCCGTTGCGAATTCATCGCCTCCAGGTACGTTAAGAATCAAACACAGCGCCACCCATAATGCTAAACGATTTGACCTCAACTGGGCGCTCTGCTGCTTGGAGGAGCTGTTGGTGAAGCACCTACTCGTGCTCCTGGCAGGGGAAGGTGTCCGTACCAGCGGAATGATTTATGTGCACCCGAGCAATAAACTTTGGCAATCAATCCCCAACCACGGGATAAGTAACATATTTGTTTTACCGTTTCGAGAACTGTGTGTGTGTGTGTGTGTGTGTGTGTGTGTGTGCTGTGTTTTTGTTTTCACCCTCGTCAAGAATCGTGTACCAATCATGTACTGGTATTCTTAACCCGTCCGCAGCATAAATCATTGCATTTCTTGTGCTCACATGTGCTTGTGTGCTGCTCATCTCCGCTCAACAAATCCATTACTTCGCCACTCGGTGGCCCCGTGTGTCTCATCGATGGGAAGGATGGATTTTGTTGGCAGAAGAAGAATTGCTGAGGGATAAGCCTTGCGCTAGTGAGTGAGTGACTTGGTGGAGGGAAGTTATGGATCATACCCTTGTTTTTTTTAATCATCCTCTACACGGTGTGAGTCGAAAAAGTGGAAGCATTTATTTGCACCATTAACATCTTTTGCTGCTGGTGCCACCCGGCTTCAGTAACAGAAGGATCAGTATGCGCCGCTCGCACCGGAGAGAGAGAGATGATATCCCTGCCCCTAGTTGGCTTCTGGTACTTTGTGCAACAAGAAGGATACAAAAATGGGGAAGAAGAAGCGTGAGTTGAAAATTGATTTTTATGAATTTAGTTTGGAGTAGAGAATAGACTAGTGTAAACAAGTGCAGGGCAGAGGAGTTAACAGCTAGTGTTTAGGCCCTCTAGCGCGGGGCAAAGCGTATGGCGTATGATCTTATTATTTTTGAATCGTTTTTATATGAACGCTTCTCATATTTAGGGTATCGAAATTCCACCCTTAACGTAGGGACTTCTAGCTCAACGATACCTAAATCGGGTGCAAGCCAAACCACCTCTCTCCATCCTATTCTTTAGAGTCCCAAAGTATTCTTAGAGCTAGTGGTCCTTCAATATCTCATAATAAAAGTTGAATCATAATTGGATTTGAACCTGAGATCTAATAATAGATATAAATCAAATATCTTAAGCATTGTACTCTCGAGCACCAACAGAAGTGATGCGCTACATTTTTAAGTAAAGCTTCTAACCTCATTATTCAATGTCCTGACCAACAACGAATTTCTTTACTTCGTGTACAACAATTTGCAAAAAAACCATTTTAAAAGCAAATCATTATTCAATTAGCTCGTTCTATGCTAATTTGACCTTTTACTTATTAACTTCGTAAGTAACGCGTTTGCAAACACGGCAATTCCAAAGCGATATTCATTTGCAGCAAACCTTGAGACTTAAACGAACCCAAATACCTGCCAGACGGGGTGAAAACAGCAAAACAGGATCAAGCAAATCAGCGTTTGCTACCACCTTCATCTGTAGAAAGGTTTCTTTTATGTAAGTGCCCTTCAAAACAAAACAACAAACGTGGCCAGTAAGAAGAATGACACCGCTCTAAAACTATTCCACACAACAACAACAAAAAAATACAATTTCCTGTGTTTTTTTGTGTGACGGTGTCCCACCGCTGTCCCCACCAATGTTTCGGACCCGGGAGCCCCCTGGAATGTCCGGGCCCGCTTGCCATGTATGACCATCTGGTTTTGACTGGTGGCTCACCACCAGAACCAGAGGGCACGGGCCAAACACAACACCCCACCCTTTGGGGGGGGGAGTGCAGTGAAGACCCTTGGCCGGTGAGTCCGCGAGCGGTGCAAAAGTTATTAAATTGTGAAGTACGAAATTAATGACTTTTTTATTTTCTCTCCCTACATTCGAACTGCGTTGTAGCGCAGCGCTGCGCCGGTTGCAACAACAGCTGAGTCGAACCGAGTGTCTGAAGACGTTTGTTGCGAAGGGGCACAGAAGTTATGTCTGAAAAAGGCTGAATGAAATGGACAACGCGAATTGTTCGTTCCCAGTTTCCTGCCTTCCAAAAGACAATTCAGTTTTAATGGAGAACCGAAACACAGACACTGGGGGAAACTCATTAAAATATAGATTAGAGAAATACCACAACTTCGCACAAATGCCCAAATTGGTGCTGTTTCTTCGGTTTATGAGCATGAAACCGTTGCAGTACTGAGTGGCATCCAGCGTTTCCAGTTTTTCGGTTTGATATTAGAATCCGCATGATCGTTCCTGTGAGCCGATGAGGCACATTCTAGAGCCTCAAAACACAGATCAATGAGTTTGGATCGCGAGGATCTTCTCCATCGTAACGAACATTTTTACAGATGTATGATTTATGTGTTCCAGCCGGGTTGTGTTTTCCTCCCCTCAACAGCATCCTTCCCTAACCCATCTCCCCCCGTCGTTTACGTAGACTGAAACTCAAAACAATCCGATTTAAATTTACGACCTCATTTAAGCACGAAAAATCATTAGTTGACCCACAAACCAAATTTCCCGCCAGGATTCTAGTTATTCGTCGCGCCACAAGCTTTATTACCTATCCGGCAGTTGCAGGCTGGAATGTTTGTAGTCCATTAAAAATCTCGGTCCCCCTTAAGTCCGAGCCGGGATGGTTTTGTCCAGCCCGGGGATGACATGCGCAAGCACCTAACTTTAGCGTAATAGGAGTACCACTTAAACCTACGCTACGAGGGCTACAATTGTGGCCATGGCTTTTGTCTTTCGCGCGCGGGGTTACCGGATTTTCGCATTTTGTTTTTAATTTTTGCCCTCGTGCTTTTTACCACTGCGTTTAACTGCTGCTGCTGGTGCATTTTTAATCTCCATAAATTATACCTCGCAAACGTCATTGCAGTCATTGCAAGACGGGTTTGGGCTGCTCAGTGCGAGTGCGGGCGCTCGCGCGCGCGCATTGTAAAACTCCTGCTGCTTTTGGTCTTTCGCGTTTTGCAATGCGCGGCCAATCATAATTCCTCGGTCATATAGCCGGAGCAGTTGCAAACAAAAACGTTGAAACAAAAGGGAAAACGCGAAAACAAAAACCACTCGCAATCCTTGCGCACTCCTCCAGATCGTGGTGGAATGCAGCAAAAACATGAAACCGTGAATGAAACGACGGGGTGCAATTATGATTTCCGCACACACCAGAAACCGGCCGAAGAACGGCTTCGGCTCCGGCTTCTTGGGCAGCGCAGACTTCAAAACCTGCCAGCCTCCGGTACGCGGCGCTGTCTGCCGAATCCTCCAGATCCGGCGATCCTCAAACCGCGACACGATCAGCACCGAGAGTGGTTTAACGACGCGCACCGGACAGCGTTTTGCCCCAAAACGATGCTAGTGTAACCTCGGTAGCATGCTACCACTAATATGTTAGTTGAAAATTACACCCTGCCCAGGTGGTTTGCAACTCCGTGGGGTTAAGCAACGTTCAAATTCCGGTCCGGCCGCCACACCGCACAACCAGATCGAGACAGGCGAATTACAGACCTGGGCTGCGTACGGCACGTACCAAACAGCAACAAATCGGAAGCTGCATCCACCTCAGCAGGGGAACTAACGGGCTGCTCGCTGGCCAAAGAAACAATTTATATCGCAAAAAAAAGGGGGGGCGCTTTGGGGTTGCAATTTAACGGAAGCACTGTGGGTATGCGTTTAAAGGATGGACTTGCCACCCTCCCTAATTCGATCGAACGATGAGTTTTGCGGGGATAGCAGCAGCAGGCTCGTTAATTGAGCTGTACGATCGATTTACCGATCTCATCAACATTCCTACTTGCTGGGAGAGTTTTTCGCGCGCGGACAAGGGTGCGTAATTACGATAATCGCATGGATCGCGTTGTATTCCGGGGGCATTAGTCATACTTAAGCGGTGGGTCTTGAAATGGAGGCACCGAAGGCTAATAAAGCGTGTGCGTAAAGTAAGTGTTTGATTTGTTGAGGGTTCAAATTAATGTAGGGCATATAGGGAGTTTAATTCAATTAAAACTATCGATGGGAATCGGTCCTGAGTATAGGGAGATTGAAAATGGCTTATGTTTTTGTTGCGGTATTTCTTCGAGAATGTCTTCTTTTTTTAGAGATTATTATCTCTGGTTCTTCTTCTATGATTGCCTATTTCACATTGCGTCAGATGGATATTTTAGCAAATTTTATACTGCTAATTTTTTTCTGTGGGGCAATCCGGTTGCCGAGGCAGTAGCAAATGCCAGTCTACACAGGGCTGGACCGTGGGTCGAATCCCATCCAGACCGCCTCCCCGAATGCTGGACAGCAAGTTACGAATCACTAGAAATCGTAGACTCCACGCATGGCTCAATGGCTCTACACATTACTACTACTTCTTTATGGTCCTTTACTCATCTTCTTCAAACATATCATTAATGGTTCAAGAATATGTTACAGATTTATGATGATGGTTACCTATTTTAAAACTTTTACATACTTTTCTCTAGCATTTTGTCAAAGGTATGCCTGTGGTTGTCACTTACAGAGCGTTAATATTTACACTATATGGTCAGCATGCTTGAGTACTCATTGAAAAGTCAATACAGAAGTCTTTAAATTGTTGTCCTTACAACAATCGTGGCCTTGGAAAAACAATATGAATATTATTTAATTATACCACATGCTTTTTCTTCTTCCTTGGCACTGCAACCTCGAGAGGTCTCGGCCTGCCATTTTTCTTGCTTGCTGTGACTTAATTTTACCCGTAGCAAAGTAGTCAGCCCTGCGTACCGAGAGGCGGTCTGGATACCACATTAAGCTTGCAAAAAAAAAGCTATAAGTTGGAACAAATTGCTGTGCGTTGTAGAAACACTTCTCAAATTATCTTGAGAATAAGCTAAAAAAAATGGCCCAGTGATAGATGCGACAGCGGCGCTAGTCTTCGCACGGAAGGACCGGGGTTCAAATCCCATCCGGACCATTCCCCATAGGACTAACTATCCAACTATAGGATATCAATAAGTCTTTTAATCCAGAAATGGCAGACATGACCAAGAGAAGACGTCATAAGGCCAAAGAGAAGAAGAAGCTAAAATTATCTAGAAATCAGTTAACAACTCTCGCGATGCTGCCAAAAATATCCAGATTACCAACAAAATACTTTAAAATAAAATTTTAATAAAGGCTAAAAGTATTTGAAAAATGAATAATATTTTTAAATTGAACATCTCTTTGTCCAATAAATAAAATTGAAACATTGAGAGGATTTTTCTGCAAAGAGTGGGAAAAGAATTTAATCTGAAGTATAAAATAATAGTCAATATCCTTGTTCTACTCTTCTTAAAGTCTAATCTGGCGATGTGATTCATTTCTTATTTCCTTACTTCACCAATTTGCGCCAACGATTTTCCTATTTCCAATACCTTTATCCTCATTACGCTAATAATTTTTATTCTTTCATTTTAACCACCCATAAGCGCAAACTCAGAACTTGTTACATGCTAACTAAGTGTTTTGTTTGTTCTAGGTAAGCCGGCAATGAAAGCATAATTCACGAACCAGACCACCTAACACCACTCGGAACATACGAAAAAAAAGAACATCCAAAGCGATTGAATGCCTCGTGCCGACCATCGAATACAAATTCTTACCTTGCGTACTTCGTGCGCGTGATTTGGCACGATAGAAATAAAGCAAAATAATCGGTAAACAGTCGGTGCGTGCGCCGTCAGATAAAAAAGGGAGGGTCGGAAAGGACGAAAGGTTACGGAGGAAAAATCGTGAGCTGAAGAGGAAGAGGATAAGGAACACCCAGTTTCAGGTGGAAACCGAGTAAAGGAAACCGTGGTGTGCAAAGCGCTGTGCGGGTAATCACTGTAATCGACGCGTGGATTAATGTGTCCAAAAAAGGGGGGACCCAGAAACACGTGCTTTAGAAGCAGATTTCACACAAGCAACCGATTTCTTTAAAGAATCGCTTAGCAGACGGTAATGGAAGTGTGCAGTGTGGGAAGAGTACCCTTACCTCACGCCACAATCGGTTGAAAGATAAAAGAAAACTGCTCGTCTCGTTTACCAAAACCACAAACAAGCTAAAAAACCGCCGAAAAAAAAAGACAAACAACCCCGCAAGCTAGCCCCTAGCTCTGCCCAGCGCAACGTACAACATTGGCAGCATAACTGCCGCCCCCAGCATAAACCTTAGCGGCCGTAACAGCCGCCGTCGGTTTGGCCGCCCCACAGGAGCATGACATTTCGCTGCGTTCCTCCGTACGACGCTAGCGCACAATGGGTAAGTGTTGAGCTTGCGAATGACAAACAATGACGGAGACGACAAAATGGGTCATCTCGCTTTCGCCTACGGGCGCGCGCGCTTAATCTTTTTAGCTTTATCCCCTACGGTTTTATCCCCGGGTAGCTTGCGCTACTGGCAGATAGATGTCTCTGCGTGCAGCATCGGGATGTAATCTCCCTGGAGGCTGTATTTTAATGGGAATGGGGGAATATTCTCTTCGGCTACGAAACTGAGCCTAAACATTAGCTTGAATATTAACTCAAAATTATATAAGGTTAACCTGATACAATCATATTTGGTCTCGAAGGGAAAGAGAGAGAGAGCGAGATGCTATATTTTTGTCATTGAATTTAAAGCCTTGGAGTTTTTATTTGTCTGACCGTGTTCATATGAAGTTCGATCTTCTAGCTTCATTTATTATTTTACAACCTGATCTAATTGTTATATTGGCTATACAAAAAAGTTATGTAAGATAGATTTTAGTATGTTACAGAGGATACTATAAATCTCCATGCTATAATATCTTCAGTGCTCAATCTAAGTTACATTGAGCAGTTAATAAACTTGACTTCAAGTGTCTCACAATTGATATTTACGTATCAAATGCGTTGCTAAACTACTTATTGCATCGTGTTAAGAATCGCATAAGTATTGCAATATCATCCTTTGTTTTATTCTTTTTTGTAAATATTCAATATTCAATTTAAAGCTTTTACATTACCAGTTATACCGATTTGACTAAAAATAATTAGTAAATACTTAAATTGTTTCATCATATCCTTTGAAGAAACTCGAGGCACATTTTCCCGATGTTTTTGCTTAGTGTTATCCTGAACCTCTGTAAAGACAATCAACAAAAAATTATTTAAGTTTAAAAATAATTAACAGAAAGAGCCATGATCAAAACTCATCGGGATTTCATTACCATAAAGAACCATAAAGAATGTTTATTCAACCGTATTTAACAGTCTTCTTGAAACTACACTCAAAAATATTATCGATTTACTTAATGGAAAAACATAACTACAATACAATTTTAAACATTTTTCGCTTAATTTAGCAAACACAAAGGTAAAATTTCAATAAAGATATCCACTACAAGCTTATATTGACATTAAGACATCGATACAACGTTCATAAACGGTCTGCCCTATTACCAGCAGCCTACAAAACTGTCATCACAGTAAGCGCCGATAAAAATTTCTTCCCAACAAAAAAAAAACCCCACTTGAAAAAGCTTGCGAATACAAGGAACAGGAAAAGAAATGTGTTCCCACCGTGACAGAGAATTCTCTTCCGGTTCCCGTGTAGTTTCTTTCACCAAAGCCACGGGAGGAAACCATTCCGCCGCCCCCCTCCACCCCAAAACCTAAAGAAAAGATGCTACCCGTCGATCTTCGAGAACTTCGGTTAGGTATGAAGAGCCAAGCATGTTTGAGTTTTGGGACGATTCGTGTCATTGCCGATTGTTGGTGAAATTTTTACGAGAATGACCAGCTCGTTAAGGTTTCGGGAAGGGGGAAGGAACCCAGACTTGAATTGAAACATTCGTTTTAAAACGCACCAGGGTTCCGGGAATGTTTATCCCTGGTCTTCCCTGGACCCACAAACATACTGAAGATCTTCATCAGAACCCCACATGAAAAGAAAGTGCCCCTCCGAGAGCATGGGGCACCTACACGTTACCGGGACGACCTGCTGCTGTTAGCGCATTACTACGGGATAACATGAATTTTCGCATCACCACCCTTAATTCCACGAGCGAACGGCCCAATAAAAGCTAATTTACTGGCACATTCGAAATTATTTACAGACTTCCAGTCTGCCAGTGTCGGTGGCAGTTTCCCTCCGCTATCACTCTCTCTCTCGCTCTCCCACTCTCGGCACTCCAAGTTCACGACCAGCAGGTTTTTGGGATGTCGCGCGAAAACTGTCCAAACGAACCTTGCGCCCAGTGGATTGTTTTGACATTTCTGATTGTTTCGATCGCTCGTTTTTGGGCGAAGGAAATAAAGTGAGATAAATGGGCAAACGGTGACTTCTTCCACGCATCAGTAAGCCAGTACGCAAGCTCAATTATCAATCCCATTCACCAGGACCGAGATCACCCTTTTAACCAAAAAAAAAAAAACTGGGACCTGAACTAACTGTTGTTAGCAATAATAGGTTCCACACACACCAAAACGGGCTCGTATATTCGCGAAAAGGAAAAAAAGGGGGCACCCAAACCCCCAGTCGGAAGGAACCGGCCAGCCCAGATTATATCGCGCACACTTGATCTCGTGGGGTAATCAAACGTCCGCCCCGAAACAAAAAACTCCAAATATCTCCAATACAGCAAGCAAAAACTCACCCCAAATCAAACACCCATCGAGCTCCGGGCGTGTTGGGCTTCCCCGCTGGTTTTGATGGACCGCTGGTTTCGCGTTTAAGTGTCGCTCGGTTCTGTTTCAGATTGATTGCCATTTCGAAGCTCCGGGTTCCAAATCTTTTGGCAGTCAATAAATCACGCTTCGATCCCGGTCTCGGCGAACGAGGTGCTGCTGCCCGGTTCCTACGGAAGTAGGTGGATGCGGTTTTTATTTGACAGCTCGGTTCGGCCAAAACAACAAGCGGCCGTCGTACGTTCTCATGTCGCAGCGTCGGCTTGTAATTACCTACATGTTTATGCTATATTTCTCTTTTTCTCTCACTTTCGGTGCTTATTCGTGCCCAATGATCCCCATGTTTGACATTTAGCGAGTGTAAGGTGAGGACCTGAGGGATTGTGTTGCAGCCTCGTTTTTTACATTGTTGCGGCATTGGAAGAAAACTGTTTCACAGTGACAGTGCGTTTGCGCTTGCGTACACGCGGGCATGGCTTGCTAAACGAGTGCACGATTAGGTTCGGAGGGGTTCGGGTGTGGCTAGGGGGATCAAAAGCACGTACACGGCACCAAAACGCCCATTGTATGTAGAATATGACATAAACAGGTACTCCTAGATTCGGCATCTAGGTTGATTCGGCTAGGATGGGAAGGTGTGAAAACGATGTTCAAAAAACACTTCCCAATGTACTGTGTTTCTGTTTTTGTTTGCCAATGTGAGGTAGAACAGTTTTTTGCAGTATTTTTACCTCTGTAGGTCATGGCTGGTAAGAAATAATATAAGTCATTGCAAGCTTTATTTAAGAACATACCCGGATGTTGATCGTCAACTCTTGATATGTTTAATCAACTCTCAAATTTCAGATATGATTCGTTTGTTCTTTTTTAGTTTATTTTTGTCGTGGTCCGGGTTTTGGTTTATCAGTTTATTATGTTGAATTTTTTTTAAATTTCCCTGATTTTTTTTGCTTGTCTTGATTATTCGTATGTACAAATATTTTAACAATGGTTGTGGATATATCTCTCCGTTCTTCATCTTTCTTCACTAAACGACCTCTTTAGGCCATGCCTGCCATTTCTGCACTTCTGGAACGGTCCAGATGGGATATGAGCCCCGGGATCCTTGCGATATCCATTAAAAAGAAGAGAATTGCTTACCCATAAAAATAGTACTTATAAAAATTATTTTAGGATGCCATAAAATACTATTTATAAAAATGCTATAAAATTATACCATTAACTCTATTTTATTCTAGACGGAATTCTTTATTTAATATACGTAACTTGAAACGTTTCATACTAACAGTGCATTTAAGATCATTAAAATTGTTCATATGTTTTAAACAATACGCAGCTTAGGATACGTAACATTGATTTGGTTAATTCCATCACAACCGTAAGAACTTTAACCAAGAAATCATAGTCGAGTTTCAAACTATTTTTGGGTTCTTTCTTCTTCTTCTTCCTTGCCACTACTTCCTTGAAAGGTCTCGACTTACCATTTCTAGTTTTCTGTGACTTGATATTACTCTTAGCTGGATCCGGCGTACGAGGAGGCGTTCTGGATGGGATTTGAACCCAGATACAGTTGTTTAAAGACCGGCGCCGATATCGCCTCTGCCACCGGACAGCTCCAACTCCACCATAAGTTTTTATGTTTCTTGTTGTTGTAAACTCTAACATCAAACTTGAATTTAAATTTTAATTATCATTCGAACAAATCTAATTCAATTCTTCCATAGCATTTTCAAAGATTCAAGCGAAAATCTAAGATCATTAAACAATCGACACGCTCGTCATAGTACACTTGACCAACAAAGTCTATTATTCACTTCGCAAATTAATAGCAAATCACAGTTCACCAACATAAAAGCGCAAGATTCGTTCCACCGACGCAAACACCCCGTTCGCAGTATCGATAGACTCAGGTGGCGATTGCACCTTTGAAATTGCAAAAAGGGATGAAAAATGAATGACCACAAAATGAACGAATTGTTAACGGTATAAACGGTCGCTTCGTCCGATTCGTCGAGGGAGCAATGATCCATGCGAGCATAAGTGTACCTCAAGCGCGCACACACACACACATTGATTGGGTCACACTGGCTTCACACCCTTGTGGGGTTGTGCTGTGTCGCGCACCCAACACCCATCCATGAAAGCAACTAATAATTTAACGCGTTGCTAGTGTTAGAAGCAATGGAAAAACTCCCGCACGAGAAAATGGGTGGTTTTCCGACCAATTAACCATTTATGAGGGTGGAGCATTTCGTGTTTGGTGCTATTCGTGTATGTGCCTGGGTCGAACTAGAGGAAGTAAAAGCTCATCTCGATAGCTGAAAATTAAACACCCATCCCTAATGAATTACGAAGTTTGTCAAACAATCAGCACCTTGGAAGTGAAGCATGAAGCACACGCACACGACCTGCCTGTATGTGCTTATACGTGTATATCTATGCCCTCGTTGCCTGCTAGTTGTAATGGGCTTTTAATTCATGTGTTGACTCCTTTTAAGGGCTCATAAATTATTTGCTAGCAAAAGCAGCAAGTTTGTCGCAGAATGGACAGTGAGGGAGAGGGACAGAGCGAGAGGGAGAGATCGAAAGAACGACGAACAAAAAAGTCCACACGAGGTGCCAAAGATAGTGTGAAGGCCTAAGGTCCCTCTCCTTCATCGAAAGGAGCACCGCTACGGTATCGATGGTGAAGTTGGCTTTTTCGCACACCTCCACCGAAGCAGTACGTCAACGGCTTACTTTTTTTTCGTTTGTGTGCTTCGCTCCAACTACAACCCATACCATCCACACCGGGATCCAGTTTAAATGTAATTTAGTTCTTTTTTTTTGTCCTTCCACCCATCCGTTGCTCGATGCGCGGTATCGTAGCTTGGAGACAGTTGGCGTAAAAGCGATGGGGCTGGGGAGTTCATTAAGCATAAAAGCAGCTCTTGGCAGATGGCACCGTAACGCAGACGTACCACGTTCGAAATGGTCATGCAGTTAAAGTTGCTCATGGCAGGAGGGCCGGTGACCACTTCTAATAAACTTCAAAAGCAATCTAGCCAACACGCGGGGTCCGGCTGATGGTGGGAATTGGTGAGATTTTCGATCTAGAAGCAATCATGCCTGGGACCCCTCCGTGTGGCTGCAGCAATTCGCATTCGCGTATTCACAAATTAAATTCACCCGAACGGGTTCGCAGAAATGGGTGTTGCCACGCGTTGGGAGGACAGCTTAGCAAAGCTGTAGAGCACATTAAAGGAGGTCCTGCTGTTGATTGAAACTAGAGCTAGGTGTATGAGGCTAGCTGTTTTCAATTAGTCTCAACACCATTCTTAACTCCAGACGACTTTCAAGCGTTTTGTGATGAGTTTCCACAAGATTGTTTCCTCTTCTCAAGAAATAATTAACTAATAAAAATTTCCCGCACTAACACGTCGCTTGTGTCGATTCTCCCTTCGTTTACCCACGTTTGGCCATTTAGAAGCAATCATCTCGACCCGCGTACAAGCAAGCCTAATACACATTACTAGACAAATAATGATCTCAAAGTAATGATCGTACGTGCGAACGCTTCCCCTTACTTCCCAGGGTGGGGGACATTAATACAGCAAACGGCACGGCTACCTGCAGCACGCCAAAACATTACGGTGAAATTTTGGCCACTTACCAAGTGTAAACACCCGAACGAAAACAAAAAAACAACCCTCGAAGAACATACACCGGGAATGCGATTAAACCCGACGAATGCGATCAGCGCACAAAGCTTCAGCAGTTCCATTCGCCAGGAAACTGTTCGGAATCGCTTGGCTTCTGCCGCGCAGTCCAAGTTCTTCCTTTCTCTTTCTGGCTTCTCCTCACAACCTCACCTTCGAAACAGCGCCACAACACACCGATGACCATATTTCGTTGTGTCATATTTATGTTTCATCGAGGTGCGTTTATTTGCCATGTTTTTTGTGCGCTTCATTTGCGCTCTCTCTGTTTTCTGTATTCATCCCTTTTTTCAACTGCTCAGGTTCTGTTACCCATCATTTTGTGTGTGTCTCTCTCTTTTGCTCAAACCTCGGCTGATGGCAGACGGCAGGGGTGATCGAGCCGATTGGAAGTGGAAGGTTTCCATTTACCTGTTGTTATTAATTTGAATGTTCGAACGAATGGGAGAGGGATCGCGCGCGCAAAAAAAATACAACCCCCTCCCTCTGGAACGGAAAGACCACCGAGTTGATGATTACAAAATGAATTTTCTGGCGGCAAAAAGAGTAGTTCCTTTCGCTTCGATCGAGGGCTTCCCGTTCGATGAATGAAACGCGAGGGATAACAATAATTGGCACCCGACCGGAATGGGAACGGTGTGCGGTGGGGAATTATGCCGATTCCGATACCGACATTATTCTCACCTTTAAGGCTAAATATCACATATCGTGAGCGAATTTTATGAATGAAAAATCCCCCGACCCCGAGCTGTAACAGCGATGACATCGGGTAGGTCACATGCACGAGCACGGCAGGTTCGTCGCCTGCATTGCAGTCTTTTGTTTTAACGACCGATGGTGCTGGACACGCTCGAGCTAGTTTTTTCGGCACGGCGATGCGTTTTTTGGTCGTGTGGTTTCTGCTCCCAGAGCCACAAATCTGCACAGAAAAGGCAGAATGGCAGTACGACCCTGCGTGATCCCGCCGGGCCTCCGTTTGGTCGCCGTCACCTTAAATGGGTTGCGCCTTGCGAAGGAGTACGGTGTCGAACGGTTTCTATTTACGCGGTCACCCATTGCTGCTAGTGCTGTTTTGTGCTTGTGCCTGTGCCGCTGTTATTGCCGCTGGCATTACGCTCCTAGACCGTACAGGGAACACTTTGTTTCGCCTGCCATTAGATGGGCTGCTAGCGTTCTGCGACACTACAGATACAGAAAAACGAAACAAACCGGATCGGCTAAAATGACCAACTAACTCGCGTGTGCGCGTGCTCGTGCGCTTTAGGTGTTTTTGTTTTGGTGCGCTCGAACTCGCATTCAAGACATTCTTTTGTTGCACATCTTGCGGCCTCGATCGATCGATTTGGAACCTTGGGTGGTACCGACGCTATAGGACGCTTTTATTTATTTTACCGATTTTATTCACTGCCTCGCTTGCGCTACGCTTTACGTGGAGAATGCATGCGACAATAAAACGGTGAACCCACCATTGCTTGCTGCTGCTATCATACCGTGGAAAGCAAAATAGTGTCACAGGACTGCTTTACTTCGGGGTGGATATTAAAGTGGCGTAGTGTTCCATTTATGCTATCTAATCCCCCGCGCGTACGGCAACCGGTGCACTATGAAGCGTTAATTAAATTGAAATGTCATCTTCATCTTGGGCGCGTGCCTTCGTGGTGTTGGAAAAAAATGTTTCACTTCCCTGGGGTAATCGTACTTTTGTCCCAACTTTATGGGGTTGATTTCAATCGTCACATTCCAAGCACCAAAACCCACCTCCATATTCCAGCAGTTCCCAGTTCACGTAATAAGACTGTGATCGTCGCTCGGTCGCCCGAGCACCAACCAACCTGGCAGGAGCACGATCGTCCGCTTATCGTGGCAGCGATTTCGCACGACGGTCAAAACGATTTTTAACCGTCCGCAAAGCACACGGGAGACCTACCGTCTTTTGGGCACTTAAATTTGACACTTTCCCCTGCCACGATTGCGGGATGCGCGTGCCCGTAACCAACGCAACCTAACGGGGACGCGCTCCGAACTTCAATCGTACGTTTATAACGATGCCGGATAGTGCCGCGGTACGATAATTAAGTTAAAGGAACCGCGCTACAAATAAACTGCTTATCGCACTCACTCCCTCTCCCTCTCTCTCCCTCTCTCTCTCTCGCTTGCTCGCTACGTTTGCCCCAGTGATGGGGGGGGGGTTTGTGTGTTTAAGGGTGGAAAAAAAAAAGCTTCAACGTCTTCTCAAACGAGTCCAAATATTCCTTTAATTGCGATCTCAGTCTTTTCGTTTCGTTTTTTTCTTAATGAATATAGTTTTATTTCGCCACCGTTTTTCACCTGGGCTCAACCCGGGGAAGTTGAATTTGCGTACGAGCATTCGCAACTCGGTGCATTTGATAGCGTTAACGTGGACGCTTGCAAACTTCTAGAGATACGTACGTTGGTGGTGCGCTGTTTCGGTGTGAATACACAGCAGCAGCATGATGTTGCAGGGAATACAGTGCCCGTGTACCAACGACACCATATGTAGCCTTGCATACATTAGCATTAATCGTTTCGAGACTAAAACACATTGCGCTTCCTCGCTTAATTTGGGTAGGTCCCGGTTGACCCACAGAAACGGGAGCGACCCGCCGAGTGATCTGGAGTAAGTAACGCTTTAATAGAAGCTCATGACACTGTATTTGGGGTTTCGCGTACGACAGGTGTATTGGATGTTGGGAGGGTTAATATCAATGCTCCTTTGAGGTGTTTTACTTATTTTATTTCGATGTTATATGATCTAGGCTTTTTTACCCGTGATTGTGTTCATGAGTTGACGTTGGAAAGCTCTAAACATTGAAGGTTTGTAGGCACACTGAACAGCTCAAACTAATCTGCTACTTCAATGAACACTTCACAAGACCCGATGTTAGATGGGACAGAGGCGCCGGTCTTCACACGGCAGGACTGGGATTCAAAACTCATCTGGGCCGGTACATTGTCAATAAGTCTTGTAGGCCGTAAATGGCAGGCATAACCTAAGAGACCGTTAGGCCAAGAAAGGAGAAGAACTAATATGGAATAATTTTAATCCAGTTTTATCCAGGGGTGGTCCGGTGGCCGAGGCGACAGCGGCGCCGGTCTTCACACGGCAGGGCCGGGGTTCAAATCCCATCCTACACCTACGGGTTGACTACTTTACTGCGCTTAAAATTAAGTCACAGAAAACCAGAATTGGCAGGTCGAGACCTCTCGAGGTTGTAGTGCCAAGGAAGAAGAGTTTTATCCTAACTTGTATCCTAATCTTCATAAAATCATCCAGATATTGTTTAAATATTTGTTTCATTATAGGAAACTTCTTAATTATCTCGGCAAACCCCCAACAACTGTCCTTCTCAACCTTTAAAATGTTACCCTCTATACAATTTTCGCCTGTGTGGGTTACCAAAAATCCGATACTCTAGCGTATCACACCTAATCCTACCGTCAAAACTCCACTTCAACCTTTTTCGTAGCTTTTTCTTCAAACACCATCTCCAACCATCGCACCTAACAACGCCTCGCCTGTTATTTTAACACACATTTTTCTGTCACCGGTCGGGATCGGTACCCGAAGAAGAGTGGTACAGAAATCCGCCTCAAGTACGCGGCAACGTACCACTCGAAAGCATCACTCTCGAGGATAGAAAAAAAAGTTTCGTTCGCAAGCACAACGCGCGTCTAAGCGCAATTGTATCGCTTGTACGCCCCACGCGCTATCAAATGTTGCTCGGTGCGGTTAGTAATGTTTTGGAGGCAGGTTTGTCTTCCGCCCAACCGTGTTGCTTCTCACCTTGACCAACCACCCCCTCCCCCCTCCCGCCGGGCTATGTCTAGTGTACACTTTCGTAATGTGAACCCGGGCAAAAGGAATTACAACAAAAATGTATCTCTCTTCACTGGCACCCTACAATCGCACACCCCGATAAGTCTTCGATTGGATGTGTATATGTGGGTCACACTGGCGCACACTGGTATGACCTCTCGCGCGCGCGCCCAGGAAGACTGATCATACCGCGTCATACCGAGAAGTAAGACTAAAAAAAAACTCATGCGACGCCCGCCAAAAGCCGGGCATGGTTTAGCGCGTATGAAGATTCCCACGGTTGCCGCTCCCCTTTCCCCCAAGCCGCCCAACCCGTGCAGGTTGAACACAATTGAGTCAATTTGTCACAGGTGAACGATCGATCAAGTGTGTTTTATCGTACCGCAGCATAAGCCCGCTCGTGCGCCACATGCGCATGCGAGTGAATCGAATCTCGCCTGTCTCGGCCGATCGTGTTAAGCCTTCCAAACACACAAAAGCAGCACACACGAAACCACGAAACGACCGCACGAGAGAATCACTCTCAGTGGATGAAAGCAGCAAGAGCAAGAGAGAGAGCAGAGCAAAAGGCACAGCATCTGCCCATGCCGCGAGAGCCAGATTCCTTTCAGCAGCAGCATTATGTAGCACCGAAAGCACCTATTTGCTGAAGCCAGCATAAGAGCAACGCACGCAAGAGAATCTTTGGCACGTTTGCCAAGAGCGCTAGCGACGAGCCCGACCCGACCCACGGGGGTCTCGGACGGCCGGATAAAAAACGCTCCGGGGCTTTGCGGTTGACCCGACGGCCACTAGTTTACATGCGATCTTTCGATCGTACGCACACGGCGTGATCGGTTGTTCGCGTTTCGCGTGCGTTTTTTTGCAGCAACGCCCCGGTTTTTGCTTCATCCTTTACCCATGCGCTATTTGGCACCTGCCCAGCAAGACATCACTTTCCTTCCGTGCGTTGTGAGAATCCGTGGCGCAGATTGTTTTTCGTTTCACAATTAGATTTATCATTCTGACGATGTTTCGGCTTTTTTTTTGGCTGTTGTGAGTGAATGTGTTTGTGTGTGTGTTTTTGAATCGAATTCACACCGGTTGCTCCTTTCTCCGGGCGTGCTAATAAGTGTTATCTTAACTGCTTCCTCCTAAAACCGATCACCGGGACGCGATAGTGTGCCACGCTGATTTGAACGGGTTCGTCGCTCGATTTTCGATCTCGCGTTGATGTCTTTCGTTGCTGCTATCGCATGAAATCTAAGTGCCATTTCCGTGTCCGTTTGTGCTTTTTTTGTTAGTTTGTAGTTAGTTTATGGTGGTGCATAGTTTTCTGCACAAATGCACACATACAAATTCGGCCATATTTATGATAGAAAGAACGCGTTGGAGCCATCCTGCTGCCATGTGTAATGTTTGTGGTTCGAAGTGAATTAAATGTGCCTTATTTTATTACCGGAAGCTACGAGCCGTCGGTGCATTAAGCTAGTTAGAGCAAGTACCACGCTGTATCGAATAAATTTGCCATTCAAACTATTTAAGTCGCTCTTCCATTGCTCGATGGAGTCGCATGGTGATCTGTTGAGCGCTGCGTAAAACTAACGTGAAAAAGCCCTTCGACCTGTGAACTTTGCGTACGATCAGCGCACACGATGAAGAACAATAATGTACCGCAGCATTCCGAGATCGCCAATCTTGGACAGCAACCGCACCAGCACCAGCAACATGACCCGGGTCAGATACAAATCACCGACCTGCGGCATCAGTCTTTGAACGAGATCCTGAAGAGTAACATGGAGATCATGAAACCGTCCGGCCATCACGATCATGATCACCATCACCACCACCAGCATGCACTCCACACCCTCCACCACGGGTACGACGATCACCATCCGGGGATGGATTGCACCGAGCTGATCGGTACGGCCGGTGACAACAACAATAATCGAAGAAGTGACAGCAACAACAACCATGCCGCGGAAACTACCGTCACCTCCAGCCAGCACCAGCAGCAGCAGCTCAGTCAACGGGGCATCGCTCACGGTGGCAGTCACGCAACGCCAGGCACTACGACCTCCTCCGGGACCGCTGGTGCCACCGGTGCCGCGAACTCCGTTGGCGACTGTGACGATGACCTGAGCAAAAGCCAATTGATTTTGATTGATGATGAGCGCAGTTCCCTGCACGACGATGACGACGTAAGTTCGATCCTGATCTCGGACGCGTACACACACACACACACACACACACACACACACACACACACACACACACACACACACACACACACACACACACACACACACACACACACACACACAGAAATACTTGCTTTCATTCGTAGTAGGCGCGTTTGGCACTTTCTGATTTATTCGCCGCTTGCACACGCGCGCAACAGCAAGCCGAGACGACCTTTCAACCTTTTTTTCTTTGGTTTGTTCCTAAGCTGATCGGGGGTTCGTTTCGAGCGCATTTCGACGTCTTCATCTAGGGATGAGGTGTGATTTGCATTTGTGATGCAGACACTATTCACCGGGGACACGATAGGAGAAAAAGGAATCGCTTGATCACGTGCAGAAGCAACTTAATCTGGGGCGGGAAATGGTTAATCTCGCCAGGAGTGTCAAAATTATTGCAGTGAAACTAACTAGTGGAAATTATGGGTTAAAGGAGTTTTAAAATTTCTTTCATCATTTGAAAAATCCTGGAGAAAACGTTCCTTAAGAGTTCATTTATTTGTGTTCATTCCTTGGTAATTTATCTACATTTTTATCAAGAGGGTGCTAAGCAATTTTTTAAGTCTTATTTTTAATTCTGACTTAAATTTAAGCCACTAGCTCTTCTTCACTTTTCTTCTCCATATTTTTATTATTTATTATTTTATTTATTTATTATTTTATTATTTTATTTTATTATATTATTATTTTTAAAATTCTGCTTCTCTGAGTATTTTTTTTAAAATGGTCTATTCCATCATTTAAATAATAGTATTTATTATTATGAATTCACAATTTGAATAGTTTAATGGTTAATTTTTCTAAATAATTGTTTTCATACAACGTTATCACATTGATCAACCAGTGAAAAGGGTTAAGTTAATGCTTCAGTGATTACTTTTTTTGCGATTCGTTTGACATCTCTGGCGCTTTGATCTACTAAATCATGTTCACTCGAGCAGTTTTTTTGTTTCTTCTAAATATCATTTTTGCTATCCTTTTGCCTCTCGCTTCGCTGAATCAGTCCACGGTCGCCATTCCTCCCGAATTGCTCCATTCTTTTCTGCCTGCCTACCTCACTTTCAATCTCGTATGTTTCCAAATTTTCTAATCACTTTTCATCCAAACGAAACTCCTTCCCTACCACACGCGACATGCGATCGTCCTTTGTGCTTTAATGTTATTTTCTGTCTTTCTTTCATGTTACGCTTTTTTCTATTTCTGCACAACCATCTCTCGTTTTTTAGGAGGCTTGCTCCCGTTTCTGCTTCCCACCGTCCGTCGTCACCCCGTTTATCAGATTCTCGACATTTGTGTAGATCGATCGATTGTCGATGATTTTTAATTTCCTCCTCTCACCGCGCTACTCCTCCTGCCTGCCTTATTTTGCTTTTCTATCAAGCTCTCTATCCCTCTCGGGCATCCAGTTCAACCCTGGTAGCATGGCAGCACGGAAGAAAGGAGTAGCGAAAAGTATCCACCGAAAATAAAAACTGCTCCCCTAAAATAAAAGAATCTTGCAAGTAATCCGAGCTACGTCAATCATTCAAGATTACTGAATTAATTATTGCTCCCTCTCGTTCTCGCACCATCTCTCGCTCTTGTTCACTCTCGCACGTGCGTTAGGAACACTCGGGCTCGACGGTGAGCCCTTCGACCACTATGTCGATTTCACGCAGCATTGAACCGTCGGGCGCTTCTTTTTGGGGGAGGCTAGGGTACTGAAACTATCCCTTTTCGGGAAGGAAATCGATCGCCACTCGAAGACGCTCGACTACGCATTGACCCAATTTCTCGATGGAGCATTACAGATTACATTTCGACCCCGGGCGCGAAGGCTCAAGTGCTGCCTCGAAAGGGTAACGAAATGGGGCTCGTCACGCCCGATTCGGTGGTGGCGTTTGTTTTAATTTGTTCGACAACCGAACCGAACTGCGAACCACCGATTTAATCAAAACATAGCCTGCGATGTGACGGGCTGGGCTGTAGTGCGCAGCGTTAGTTGAGAACATTGTTTGGAGACATTGTTATTTAATATCTAGGTCTCAAAAATGCTATAAAATATAAGTAGATGCTATAATTAATGCTTTAAGAGAAGAATTCTTTCAAGACGGTAACATTAACAAGACAAAACCGTATAAAATTGCACTATCAACTTCTTCTTGAAACCGTAAGACAACCAGCACAGGTATGGAGCCTTCACACGATTTGTACCGAACCGTTAAATAATTTGCTAAAAAAAGTCTCCCCAGAATCCATTGCACGATTCATACGAATCATGCAATCGAAGCGTGGCGTGTTTCGACGCCTCACGAGACAATCACGGAAATTGTCGCCGCTCGCTGTTCTGCAAGCGCTGCGCCAAACGATCTTCAAATTCTTCCGCAACCACCGTGCATAAATTAATATCAACACTCGCGTGATTTCACAGAGCAAGCTGCAAAGAACGACCGCAAAGCGATGGAAGCGAGATGGGAGGGAACTCACCAACATGCCAAAACACTTGTTCTCATGTAGTGCTGTTTTGCTTTGCATCGTTTGCTTTCATCATTCCATTCGACCTGTTCCGTTTTGGCAACACTTTTCTTTCCTCATGCTATTTCAAAAGTTTTTTTTTCTCTTTTTCGAGTGTGTGTGTGTGCTGTACCTTTTTGACAGTATACCTTTTGGCTCGATCGACTCGATTCGTGAGGACAGGAAACGTTTTGTTTTCTTTTTTTTTTTCTTCGAGGGCCACGAGTAGGTCTAAAACTCTTCCGTTTTGGAACGGTCCGAACGGAATACGAACGGAAAAAAAACCGCGCCAAGAAAGGTTAGCAAAATTATGGATCCCACAAAGCGACACCAAAAAAAAAAAGCATCCTACAAAGAACGAAACGGCGGACCCAGCGGTCACGACGATGAGGTGCTTTGAAAATCGGAATCCGGAATCCTCCAATTTATGTGGCACCCAACATCATGTCAACTCACCACCGCAGTTTACCGGCGACCTATGGCGTTTTGGGATAATGCTGGCCCCTGAAGGGGGGACAACCACTCACACACACACATGCATTTTTGGGGGATCTCTTTTGCGCTCCGTTACCATTCCGTCCGATGTGCAAACTCCACCCGCAGCGCATTAATCGCATCCTACGTAGCGGGAGGCGACATAACATAAACAGTTTTCGGTAATCTCATTACAACCGATTTGGCCGATTTTTTTTTCCTTTTTTTTCGCCTTTACACCACTTGCGCTGATTTTGTGAAGGAACGGGAAACGCTTAGAAAGTGTGTGGCCTACACATTTGCCCCTTGCTTGTATTAAACTTTTGCCAATCCCCCAACAAAAAAAAAGCCGCCAACAGGGGCGTACGCCAAACATAACCAGACAAAAACAGTGTCAAGTGTTGAACGGCGGACATAATGTCAGTATTTGAATTCACTTTAACTTTAACCTGTTACCTTGAGCGAACTTTTTTTTATTAAATACAATGTGGCAAAAGCGACAAATAAGGAGCAGATAATACTGACGTGTATTTAAATACAGTTCAAACGATCGACAAATACTTTGTCGCTGCTGCTTTATTTAATCGCTTTAGAGTTGTTAATCCCGAGAGAGGATATCTTAAGACACATGTATAATTAAACACTTCGATAGCCATATTTTAGACTTTGTTTGTGTTGAACTGTTCTGCATGCGTTTGTGGCTGTTTATTCACTGTGGTCATTCGTGTTCATATTCTACCTTAAGTAAACTTTATTCTTAACATTACGTTAGCTATTTATTAAATGTAACAGTAAATTTCGAAAAAATATTTAGCTATAATTCTTTTCACTCTGATAATAATTTTAGTGTTTTTTGGGTTTAGTGTTAAAAATAAATGTTTGCAAAAAGAATTCCAATCCAACCGATATAGAACACCACTTTAACTACCGCTAACTTTAAAGATAGGTAATTCGGGACAAAAGGCTCTTTGTCTCTTTTAACAACTCTTTTTTTAAAACAACCTGAATTTTTTAAATCCTATCCCACTCAATTTAGTATCTAGACCTGGCACCAATAGAATTCTATCTATGTCGTTTGTTGCGCTAAGCCTTAGTGTCGTTTGTTACACTAAGCCTTGTACAACAATGATCCTTACACGATAATAACAAGGTTACAAGATGAAGGTCTATGATGAGGCCTTATAATACCAAGTCTCTATAATTACACCTAGATATCGGTAGACAAGGTCTCTTCAACTCCAAGAGCTCCTAGAAGATAATGGTTGGACGACAATGCTCTATAGTAGATGAGCCCCGATACGAGGTCTTGTGATAGTCGAAAACCCTTGGGCGACTATCATAATAGACGACAGTATATTGTTAAAAGATGGCTTTAGACGGGTGAGATCCCTTGGACGAGTTCTCTTGTTAGTTAAGGATTACTCAACAAAGTCTCTTCTCCTATAACATCTTTTAATACACCTTCGATTAGGTGGTCTCTTGATAAGGTGAGATTCCTTGAAAGTATAAAAATCATTAAACGACGAGCTCCATATGTCTAAGAAAGAAAAAATTAAGAGTTGAAATGAACCTAGAAGCTCTACTCTGAAATCTGGATCTACGAACTCCAAAGAGAAACTTATATTACTTTCTTGCCTGATATTCGTTGATAAAGATCATTCGTTAATTGGTTAATTTATTTGTTATTTAAATTTATAAATTTTTATTAGGGTTATGATTAATCTTCTACTCTCAGAGCTAACTTAATACAGACAGAATAATGTACCCTCGTCTGTTTATCGAATCATTCCGTCGTACGCAAAACTAATTATCCAACTGCAAGTAAGGCCAAACCACGCTGTATCTTAACTAAAAAAGAAAATCACCTTCCCAAAAATTCCGGTTTTATAAAACACAATCAAAGTCGATCTCCTTTACGGCTTGTAATCATCACATCGTTTGCTTACATCGTTAAGAGATCAAAAGTTGAAGACAAGCGTGCCTGGCACAACCGTCCCGCCCCGTTATAACGGCCTGCTACCCAGCCCATACAATGTACGCGCGATCAATCTAGCGCGAAATTAGGACAGGCTAAGCGACGAACCTGTGACCAATGCATACACGCACCGCTTACGATCGGCGCAATCCTCACGTTAAGCCCTTTATCGCAAGGCGCCGAAAAACATCAAACAACAAACATACAGACGGGGGACACACAGAGGCAATACCAGCTTGTGCTGAAAATTGGACGTAATTTTTATTTCCTTCTTTCCCTGCCGAACGCTGAAAAGGGAAATGTGAAAATCACTGAACCATTCCTTCCTCTTAAATCCCCCCAACCCGTGCCCATCCCCCACCGCCACCCTCTCCACGCATTCCAACATCGGCCGAAGTTCTGGTGACCCAAATTTCAAGTGTCGATTCCAGCGGCTCAATTCTTGCCGATCCGGGATTGCCACCGGGAAGGGTTTTTGTTTCGCGATCGCGATACCCTTTTTTTGGGGGGGGGGGGGGAGTTTGCTTCTTCCCCGATCTCGGTATCGCTCCCACCATCCTTACTGAGTGGGATTTTAATGATGAGAGGTTGCTTCTTTTTCTCGCTCGCTTCGCACAATCCTTAACACGCACCGAGCGCGGGGACAAAAGATTCCGCAACATTAACGCCGTCATTCCTGCCCCCTTCGCCCAGGGAATGCGGGACGGGGCGCGCAACAGGTTGCAACCGATTCTTGCCAACAAAAATCAGCTGTAAGTGCTAATAAAAATAAAAATGAACACTTGAACCCATTCAAAACACATAACACCGAACCAGCAATCCTTGTGGCCGGTTTCTGCGGTAGCCGCAGTTTGTATGATCGGTTTTGTGGTGTGCCGATGAGCGCAGAAAGGAAAGGCTGAACCGAACAAGAACCAAAAAAACAACCTGCGAGTGAAAAATAAAACTGTCAAATCATTTCTTCTTTTGCGACTGCTTTCGCTTTGCAAAGTATGAAAAAAAAAACACTCACACACAGCGCACATGCTGAACAAAAGTTATGACAAGCAAACGGAGCAGAACTCCCGTCCTGGTTTCGGCCGAGAGCTGATCCGGCCTGTGCAATGTTGTGTGAAAAATGCACAAAAATTCCTTGCCTTTCGTGGCGAGGCCCAAGCTCGAGCTCGTGCCAACGGAGGGTTTTGATTGTTCGGGCGCGATACCGCCACCGTGGGCCATTAATTTGTGGTCCCAAAGCCTGTGCAAATAAAGCGAAATAAACAATAAAAATAATTACAAGTTAATAATAATTTATTAACCGGTCGGTCGGTCTGTGTCGCCCTGTGTTCTTTTGCCGCACAGTTTGCGGAATGTGCCGGTAACGGAACCCCGCTCCGTGTCGGAGGTCGCCAAAGCGAAGGAAGCGACCGCACTTGCCGGTGGGTCAACTCTTAGGAAGGTTACAAAAAAAGGGTATTCATCTCTTCGGCACACATCTTTTAATTGCACAACCGTGACAAAAAACGGAAAAATAGAGGACACGCAGCAAAAGAATTCATCTTTTTGTTTTTGGTTACTTCCATTCACTGTTGGCTTTCCCAAACAGATCTGTCACGTGGTTTCGTGCAGCCCGAAAGCTTCCTCCCGGTGCAAGATTTATGACAGTCCGCTGCAGTTTAAACGATGCGGAAGAAATTGAACTGAGTGCAAAAACATTCATCCGATAAATGCTAATTTGTCTTCCGATATGGTACCGCCGCTACGGGGTGAAGCTCGTGTGACAAAACACCGTCACCATCTGGTTGGTCGGTTGGTTAAGTGAAGATCACTTGCACATAGGAGGGAGTGATTGATTTTCTCACGTGCTTTTTTCCCCCGGCTTTGTTCTTCGAATATTGAAGATATTTTCGTAGAAAGCATTCAATAAAAGAGAACCATTTGCTGTCTTTTATCGGATAAAGAAAATAAAACTTTCATATAAGGGGTTTTTTGGGGGGGAAATGTGCACTTACTTGGCCAGCGACTGCTGGCTGGAAGAGATGAAAGGAAACAGGTCAACCTGCTGATCAAAACTTCAGTTTGGGCGACTTGGGCCAAGCAATAAAGGCAAGTAATTGGATGATCATTTATTTTTCTCTTCACCGCTGCGAGTGAAGACAACGCAAACCCTCTCTTTCGTGCAATCCTCAGTGATCAGTTGCGTTTTGATTTTTGGGAATGGGAATGGGATAGGCCCTTATTGCTGCTTTTTTCCATTTCGTGCCATTAATTATACTACTGCGTCTACTGATAGTCTCCGGTGCTAGTCCAGGCAACGAATATGCCCCCTCGGACGATAATGCCTACCGTTTTCAATGGATTCATTTAAGCATCCACCAATTTTTCTGTGCGTTGAAAACAAAGGGCTCACACGCAGCCCTTCTACAAGTGACACACGAACAATCGCTGCGACGACGACGACGGCGACGACGATCGCTTACCGAAGCATCAATCGTCTGAATCGTTCTGCCAACGAGATGCCAACGAGAAGGTATGAAATGCATTCGCCCGTTTTTGTTTGATTGATCTCTCTTCAATAACGACAGTCGATGAATATGGGGCAGCGTAAGAGCGAAACGGAGTGCATTCTTGAAATGTCCTAAGAAAAAAGTACTGGAAAAAACCCAACTCCACGCAACAAAGCCGAAGGGTGGAAGTCTTTTGTTGGTGTGTGGAAAAAATTGCCTGAAAAGGGGGGGTGTGGGAAGGGAAGAGGAGGAGTGAGGGTCAGTGGGAGCTATTGGTAGTTGTTGATTGATTAACGTGTAAGCCTCTGCTTTATCACACGCGCGTATTAACCTTCGCTGCAAGCAAGCGGCCCTTTTAATCGATAGACTTCGAACGGCAACAAGTGACGAACCTCCCGAACAAACGGCGCGGTTTTATCGCGTGAGCTTTTCGCTCTCTCTCTCTCTCTCTCTCTCTCTCTCTCTCTCTCTCGCTCTCTCCATACTTAAAAAAAGCTTTATAAACGGATTCTTTCACCAGTTCATCGAGCTAGACTAGCCTTTCAAATGAAGTGACCATTTTTCATCATGCTGCTTGCTGCACGCGGCTGCCGTTCGTTGGTTGCGCGTGCCGATCTCCTGCTAGACGACACTAGGCACACCGCACCGCATCTCGTCTGAATCGGTTTTTCGGAGCCCCAATGTTCATCTTCTCAACTTAATTGCTCACAGGCGATCGGGTATGGTGCTTTGGATTGGGTTAGTACACAAAGCTGAAAGCCGGGCTTGGAACACATTGCGTTTTGTTGTACCAGTTTGTTTCGAGCGCCCTTTTTTTGCTTTACTTTCGCTCGCTTAAAAATGTTTTGTTTTCCTTTAATTGGTGTACAACAAACTCTTCGGAACTTGGCGCACGAGCGGCAACACCCAAAACTGTAGAAGAAATAAAAAAAAATACAATCGATAATTTAAATCGATCTAAAACTGTTTCCTTTACACGACCGCTGCCCGGCGGTCGGGTGAATGGTTCATCATCCACCCGATTCCTTCGTTTGCAGTTCAAACTTTAACCACTCTTCGTGGTGCGGTGTGCGGACGACAGCACGAAGGGCAAGCGAAACAAAATGTAGCGTTAGGTAAGGCGCTTTTTTAATTGCTGACCACCTCGCGAGACCTGAGTCGGTCCGCGGCTCGAGATTTGGAGCCGAGTTTCGGACTCGTGCGCGACGCCGGACAACGCACCGGCCCCCCAAACCTCCCTGGTTTATGGAGCAAAGTTTCCGATTCGCTTTAATCATCGCCAATCATGAAACGTTAAACTATCATTCGGAACATTTTGCAGCGCGCACCGGCGGCGGCGTCAGCGCATAATTATAGCCATTAACCCGAAACCAAAACCGTTTGTGTTGCTTCGGTCGCTTACACGCTTTTATTAGGGTTTTTTTTTTGTTCTGCCTTGACTATCTACTACTAGGGGATTTGTTGAATGCGGGTGTGCGTTTTTCTGTTGAAACTATTAATTTCGTCACAATGAGGCGCCCACCGGTGAAAACAAGGCACCGAAAACAACGGCCGGTGTCGGGGTAGAGTGTATTAGTTTTAATCGATTGGAATTGTTTAATGTCGAGTCTCGTTGTAGCGATTTGATTAAGGTTGTACGCTGTTTGGTGTGTTGTTTGTCTGCTTTTACGTCGCATGCTTCCCTCCTTCTTCTTTTCTACATACTCGCGTGCGTGTGATAAACCACTCTCCAATCAACGCGTGAGGTTTGGCTCGACTTTTAACTGTCTTTCATGTTTTTGTTTGAAACGATTTCTTATGCTTTGACGTACATAATTTTGACCTAAAAATTAAGCTGTCGTGTTAGGAAAAACTCGTGACATTTTGTGTTTTAGCTAGGCGAAAACTGTTTTCCAAATGGAGAGTTCGTTACTGACATGCAATTTTGCTATATTTATCACTGCGACATCTACTCCGTTACCTGCTTTCGTTGGCCGTTTTATTATATTTCTTATTTATTTAAGTGATTTTTTATATTTTTCTTTTGTAAATGGTTACTTTACAAAACTACAACTTTTTTATTTTATTTTATTTTATAAACCCAACACATTTCTTTTAATTCCACTTATATATCTGATTGTTAAGGTTTCTACTGCTACCTCTTCTTAATGTAATCGAGAGACCGGATATTGTTACCAAATTTCGTAGCTAAATGAGAAAACTGCCAAACATTCGGATGAATGCAATTTCCTAATTCAATTCAAACCTTTACCATCATCGCGTTGCGTTGCTAGAGCACGCCCCTTGCCAACGCGCTGATGCTTCCCTGCAAAGAACAGCTCTCATTCGCTCTCATCACACACCTTTACCGCTGTATGTACCTTATGCGATTTTAAAACCTCCCGTCTGGGTGCTCCTAAAAAACCTCGGAAAACAATTCTGAGGGGTTCAATGTTGCTGCCTTCCCATATCCAATCCGATGGCGTCAGGCCGTCTGCTTGCCTTTGATATGTTTGTGTTTGTGAGAGACCGACCGAATGTTTCTGTTTGCATTCTCAACTACGCACTATGTTTAGTTTTGTGTCGCTTTTTGCTGCCCTAAATTACGCCCAGCTTTGGTCCTTCTATGGTGGGTAAAAAAAAACTACATCCCCGGCACAAACACCGAAAAACCGGCTTGGCAAACGGTAGGGTTCTTTGCACGGGTAGAACCCCTTCAGCTGTCGGTCGGCTGATGCCTTGGGGGCAAATAGCTGCGTCGATTTTTTTTTTTTTGCCCGTTTGCTCCTGTCTCAGGAGAACCCCCATTCAGAAACAGCGCTCTGGTAGGTTCTTTCCGACCGAAAAAAAAGAGATGCTTCTGTTTGCTTAGTGCGCACCGAACGATTGCTGAAGCATAACTGAAACATATTGCTAATTGTCTTCAAAAAAAAACAGGGGGAAACCTTGCTAGCTCCGTTTCGCCCGGTAAGGGATTTTTGCATTTGATTCGCCTGCTTTAAATGGAATCTCTTTGCATCTCTCGCTCCTTCCTTTTTTTTAATAAGGCTCCTTTCATCGAATCATCAAATAAAGCCAAAATCTGTGCGTGTGCGTCACGAAAATAAAAAAAGCCCGAATCGTTTCACTTTAACGGGATGATTCGCATGCTTACCTTCTTTATAGACAATCGCAATTTCATGACGCAGACACACACAGGTCTGAGATCAAACAAATTGCATCTAATGAAGCGCACCTAACCTCAAAACCCTTTGTCCCATGCGCAGCTTATCCGGCCCGGCGCAAGGATCCTAACCGGCGCGATTAGCAATTATTTCGCACAGCCAAATCCCGCAACCACATTCCACATTATGCGCGCACAGGTCTCGCGGGAGATTACCGTTTAGAAGAACATTAATCATCCGGACCAACCCGGGCCGGGGCTGCGCACAAACCTCCTTGCACGAAAAAAGAAAACGAAAAACGAAACTCCCGTCGGCTACTCCCTGCAAACGGAGATCGTTAGTGGATGAAGATGGAATTCCGTCCCCGGCCATCGGTTCGCTGACGAGCAGCCCCGATTTCGTACGATCGTACGAAATGACACAAAACGTTTTATCAGACCCGCGTCGCTAAGATTGGTTTAACCGAGGAAGCAGGTCACACATACCTCATCGCACATCGGTCACGATCGATTCGGTCGCGTAAATCGCGTTTCGCCGGCCGGCCTCGTTACCCGAATAAATGAGTTCGCATTCCAGAGCTTTATTTTTAATACGCTGATGGCATTCCCGGTCGATTCAATGATGACGGCGATGATGATGTCCCGAGAGCAGTTTTACACGTACGAAACATTCCAATCATTAGTTGCTGCTTGGGGTTTTTTGGCAGATCATCCTGCAGAAGTGTGCTTCTATAAATGCGCTTTGTTTCACTGGTGGGATAAAGGTCACGTCTACAACCGTAATAAGTGGAGTTCAGTTATTTCAGTGCATCATGTTCTGGTTTCTATTTTTGGAACACAAGATAGCAATAATTTCATGTTTTGATTGGTATATTGGTTTTCAAAGTAGGCCATTTCAGGATTTTGCTCTAATCAAATAGGAATTGCTTGCACCGAAAAGTAGGCCATTCAAAAACTTTTGTACAAGATTATAGTGATGTTAGAAGTAATACGGATCAGAAATGGCATTATAAAGTACTGCTATGAACTACAGGTAGAACGCCTCAGTCTTCAAGATAACTATGTCTTGTTATTGATTACTAGTTACCTATAAATTATGAAGCATAAAAAGGCTGTAAACCCCTTTAAACTTCCATGGATGTCACATTTTTTTTATAATTATAACATCAATCAAAATCGAGTATCAACTGACTGCAGCTACGAAGGTTACTTGTGATATTTGAGGCAAATTTTTGGTTGATATGCTGGTCAGGAAAGACTTCTTTTACTTTGGCAATAATAACCTCGAAATAAATCTAAAAACGTACATGCAAACCTTCAATTACGGTCTCTTGACTGTATTGACCATAGCAACTTCAAGTCAACTGTGTCAACCAACTGTCTTGCCTGCACGGCAAGACCGTCCAAAATGAATTTAAAAAAATCAATCACGCTTTACTATTTCAACTACAAATACAAGAAATTAAAAAATAGTCAAATATCAGTCTATTCCTTTTAAACCGAGCGTTAATACAACAAAAATACCAATTTGAGGTTCGTCGCTTTTCCGCCCTACAAAAGACTCACAACCAACACGAGATTATAGCACATCGCACTTTATCTCATCTCCTTCACCAGCTGATACTGGCTTCGGGAGGATGGTGAATCGCACATACCAAACCGATCCCAGAACCAGAAAGGTTGAGCAGAACGTGAAACGGAAGCAAAATTTAGATATGTACCAGCAGCAGCAGCAGCAACGTGCACTTCTACCGACGCCCCGAACGCAAAACTTCAAATAAACTTCGCATGATTACGGTTGGACCATTGCTTAACGTGCCCCGTGTCCCGATAGCGAGCTCGCCCGGGTTGGATATATCGGGCTCACTATCGGCTTAACCTCGTTCCATCCGACTTACATTCGCATCGTTCCCTCCACGGGACCGCGGGTACTATAAAAGTGCAGTCCACATCGCAGCGAATCTGGACCGGAAACCGCGACAACCTGTGAGCTTTCGACAAGGGCGGTAGGGCGGGGTGTTGCCGGGGGTTTATGGTGCGGGTCGAGAAATAAAACTAACCGGCCCGCCGTGCTCGGCCGTAGAGGTGGCGCGTGTGCGCTCAACATTTATGGTACCATCCACCACGGTCAATCGATCGCCTCACACTGGGCATTGGGAGGGAAGGAAGATGCGATGGCCGAACGGAAGGTGCGGCAACATCGGTGCGAACTGTTTTCTCGCAATCGGCATCATTCGTGCTGGTGGACGGTGGAAATTAATAAATTATTTTTGCTTTTTTAACGAATAGGGCGCCCGCTTCCTTTCTGTGCAGATTATTCGTAAGCTCATTCACAACCAGGTGCTACTATGCACTCACACATCCGCAATCCGATCGGAGTATGAATGGGAAACGGTGCGACGAGTGCTTCGAAGCACAGAAAACGAACGATCGGAAACTGCTTCCCAGAACGTTGTCCGAGAGACTATCCGCCCGATAGACAACGAACCTGAGCCGGAGCGTTTGCTTACTTTCATTCACCAACATCTTCGGTTGGACCTTCGCCGTTGCTTCAGTGTGGTTTCCTTTTTTTCCGAAAGCCATCCCAAACTCAAACCATCGCATGCAAATGAACCTCCGTTTGGGGAGGAACCCACTGCTGCCACCGGATATCCGATAGCTATTTTTCATGACATTTTTCAGTCGGCGATCCCGTTTCTCGTGTCCCATCGTCTTCGCCTACCTTGGAACTTATCAAACTGCTCGATACACACCATCGCCAGCACACCACGGTTCCATCTAAATTGCCCCACAAAACAAAACGCTAATCGATCGGTGGAAAGAAGGTTAGTTTTGACAGAAAGAGTGTTCAAAAACGGGATTTTTGTATTTCTTTTTCATATTTATTTCAACTCCCCATTCCCGATCCCGTTCGGGGATCGAAATCGAACGTTATCGATACGATGCTAGACACCCTCTTCCGCTCAAGCCCGTCACTTCTCCTCCCTCTCTCTCAATCTCTCTTCTCCTTGAGCGAACGCTGGGAAAGGGAGGCAGATGGAAACATGGAGAAACAAAAATCGCTGTCAATTAATAAATTAATTGGTCACACATTAACATTCGCTGGGAACGCACCGACCTGTGTCGTGGATCATTTCGAGCGATCCCGCCCGATCCGGAAGCCGCCCGATCGTCATCGTGCGTAAGAATGTGGTGGGAAACGTGCGACCCCCGGAGGATATTTTGTCATCTGTCGGACCGTCACGTTCGCTTCGAGCTTTGGGTATGGATTGGGGTGCTTTGGCAAGCGTAATCTGAGACTAGCTGGGAAGGGTGGCGTTGCATTGGCTGCCGCGAGTGTCCTTGCACAACAGGGATCGGATTGGAAGATAGGGTGTCAAATGGAAGACGACCAGACGAGAGCTTCTGCTTCTGGAGTTTAAACTATTTTGATTAATAGTTGTGATTAAATTTCGGTCACCGTTGTTGGGGTGTTGGTCAACCAGGAATGAAGGAACGCAAGTTAGCTACTGTTCTAGGGTGCTTAGTGTAGTAAGTTTATGATACTCAGAAACGAATTCTTTCAGAGTCAGGTTGAAACAAGGTTGAGACTAAGTAATTTGCTTAGTATTTATAATACTTTGGAGAAAATACAGCATTGAGCTGGCATAATGGATCGTAAACAAATAAATACTCGTCCGGGGACAGAGACTGTAGCTGCCAGGTCTTCATACCGGGTAACGGGTATCGCATCCCGTGCAGACCACCTCCTCGAACGCAGGACTAGCTATCCAGCTACGGGTAAAAATAACTTCCAGGGAAGTCAGTGAAAGCCAAGCTTTTCCGAGGCCTCTTGCCACAGCCTTCAAGACGTCAATAAGAGAGAACTCTTACATATCTGACGTTACGAGGACTTGGAATCCTGCAGAAGCTCTTAGAGCTCATCATCGGAGAGGCTCCTCCATTCACCATCCGTGACACACAGGGTTAAAACTCTTTCCGTGTATTTTTCGCTCAAGTGCGACTAGGAGGAATTGGTCGATTATAGACCGAGTCCAGCCTTTCTGGATATTGCCCTTGCGTAAATCAATATCTGATAGGGTTCAACTTATGCATCCCAATCAGGCCGCTTCGCCCAAGGACGCTGCTTGACGTAGAGGATCGCCGAACCCGTTTTGGTACCTTTGATCCCTTTCTCCGTATGTGCCGTGAATATAATTGTATCAGTAATCGTCACCAACTGGACATGTCACGCGCTGCGCTTTTAAATTGTATAACGTATTCCGTTGTCCGGCCTTAAAACTGTTAAGTGTGTGTCCTAAGAATTAGGCTTCAAGGGGGCCCAGCGTGGCCCGTTGAATTATAATGACAAGAAACAATAATCAATGTCTGTTAGCAGGAAGCAGGTGGTACCTCTATAATAAAAAATTGTCAAATCCTGCAGAACATGTGTCCTAACAGCTAATATGACCTATACTGTACTGATCATTTATGATCGTCGTTATGGCAGACGGTAGTAGCAATGTTCACGCCTTCAAACTTTCTCTTCATGAGTATAACACTTATTTTAACCCTATTAAACGACTACCTCTTTTAAGAATTAAAGACCATAACTATTTTATGGATTACAATGTCCAATGTCGTGACGTGCTGGACCTGTCTATCACAGCCTGGTCAGTGTTAGAGCAAGCTTAAAGAATTATAAAAGAGTTTTCTTGCTCTGTAATAAGATCATTGTTTAGCTTATAATCACTTTCTCCAGAGTTCTTTAAAGACTTACTTACTTCCTGTAAGGACTTATTATCTAGAAAGAATCCTAACAAATGCTTTTATATCACTGCAGTTTTATCTGATGTGTAAGCCTTTGATACCAGCAGGTCAACTTGTCAACTCAACCCTCCCATGAATGCTCTTTGCCCTAAAGCTCAACAGCCCAATCTGATGCTCCATATTTGAAATATTTTAATTAAACCATCTTCTTCAACGACGAACTACCACCCGATCCTTCAACCCTATCGTCTTCAAACACCCCCAATACCCAGGAGTACCTTTCAATACCTTCTCCCGGGTACGGCTCACACAAACCCAGCCACCTAAAAGCGTTGAAATTAATTACGCTTCCTAATGCTTCTACTGGCCGATTTTTCAATCAGCACCGGGTGCTACAAAAATCCGTCAAATCCGGCGCTCCAATGCGCCAACGCGTCCCGCAATTCTACCAAACACGACGCGGCTCCTACGAGCTTCGAGCGTCTCATCTGAATCAGGCGATAAAAAAAAAACAGCTCTCGAGAAAAGCCACGCGTGGTGACCGCCAGCCAGGTTCGGTGTACGGTCACCCGAATAGTTTGACCTGAGCATTTCATCTCCCTGTGGCTCGTAGTGCAGGCAGACAACGCGTAGAAGTGATTAATGATGGAATTGTATTAAACATGATTTATATTCAAATCCGAAAATGAAGTTCGGCTGTGATTTGCTTTCGGGCAGGGGCTGTCCGTTGGCCGTGCTGCTGCTGCTCGATCGCATTATCTTTGCTCATGTCACCAACCCCCGGGGCCCAACCAAGACGACGGTGATGTTGGTGCGGCCGACGATGATGATGATGATGATGATGATGCGAGCATATTTCTACCCTTCGGAGGCGCGACTGCACGCGTGTCTAGCCACCGCGGCGAACTATGTTTCAATTTATTTCACTTTGTACTTGTGCTCGCTTTGGCTAGGCCTCCGCCAGATCGACCAGCTCGTGGACAAACAAATTGGACGATCAAACGCCACCAAAACGACGCGAAAGAAGTCATCATTCGGTGACGGCGAACGGGGTCTTGTTTTAGTCGCAGCGCCGATGCGAGAACTTCTATACCGCGTCGGGTGGGATAAATTTTTCATTTTATGTTTCGCTTTTCCCCGCTCTGTTGCTCTCGATTCGATTCGATCAATCTGAGCTGCTGATGCGGCGGCAATGTTCCCACTTCGATGTGGGGGAAAGACACCACCCCACAAAACAAAAGAGGTAGAGAAAGAGCGCTTCACCAGCGAATGATCAAATTAAGTTATTATCCTCTACAAACGAGATTGTTAATGCGTTTTTTGATCGCATGTTGGGCTGGGAGCAACAGGTCGAACAACTGTTTTCTTTTTCGATTCGGTCGATTGATGCTTTGGACGACCACTTTTCACATTCAAACACATTTTATTGACACGCCCCGACCAGCCCAACGCTCTGCAGAAGGACATTACGGCGTGTGCCAGGATACCTGCACACCGTTGATGCTCCGTTTTGTAGTTCATTTATCAAGCTCGGTAATAAACCTAATCCCCTCGAGCGGACTCACAGTACTCGGCGCGATCGGTGAACTTTTCCTAACGGCTTCTTCGCCCAAATTTCGCTCGAAGGAAGGCTTGTCCGACGTGCCATAGCTGTGACATTTAAGCTTCGAGGAGGCCACAGTTTTATTGTGTTATCTTTATAAGCTAACCCCCTTAGCTCCGTGTTACTCGCAGGAAATTAATTGTTTCACACGCTTATGTTCGTCCCGGGTTTGCGGTTCGGCTTCGGCACTTGCTGCTCTAGCGAGGAAAGCAGCAGAGTGCCTTCAACGCTATTAACATAAACATGTTCAGCTATGTTACGCGGATGCGGATCCTTTTGCGTTTCACCCCGTTCTCGTCTACCCCGGTCGGCCGGACCGTTTCGTGTTGGTAGCGATTGACCGAATTGACTGAAGAAGCCACCCCAGCGCTTAATTATCAACCTGCGTTTCGTAGTCGCAGTCTGTTTCCAATCACGCGAAGGAAGCATAAACAATCGGCCGACCCAGCGTGGCCACTGGGTGGCCACGATGTTACTGTTTTCGCTTCTTCCTTTTTCTCCCTCCATCTCTCTCTCTTTGTCTTTATTTAGAGTGAAATTTACGAGTGGGAAAAATCGATTGCACCACCACAAAAGTTTAACCGAGGGAAAATTTATGTACGAGGTCGCTCATCTAAAAATGAAGATTTATTTGGCACCAACTCATCTAGCCTTTTGCCTGTATAGAGCGGCCTAGTCAGCTATTCGATGCAAAGAAAGTAGATTTCGTTGCTCCGTTTTTCGTTGAGAATAAAAAAATCGCATTTTCGCTATTGACCTACGGTATTTCGGGATGCGAACGAGCGAAGCCCTTTAACCAGGTTTCGCAATTCCACAGCTTCCCATCGCGCACACACACACCGTATTCAATTTCATCGGTCGCCCCAAATTTATAAATCGGTCTCCAAATTATGACTAATGCGTGTGGGGATGATTCCTACACCCTCAGCTTCACGAAACGGCGCAGGAAGTGTGTGTGCGGGGAAGGCTTTTTTTCTGCGGGGCGAATCGCGCCTCTTTAAAAACCCATCCGGGTGAATTGATTTTACAATTAATTTTAATCATAACATGCCATTTCCCGTTCCTGATATGCAAAAGGCTTTGCTTTTTGGAAAAAAAAATTGCGCCATCGTGCGAAATGGAGGGCTTGATGGAGAACATCTAGGACATCTATGTGTTGGGACGGTTTAAATTTTCTCACGATTAAAAGCGGAACTATATTAATAGCGATATCTGTTTCTTTTTGACAAGTATTTATTTGATAGTTTTTGTTGAATTTTCCAATTTTTTATTCAACTTTTTCTAGTTTGTTTATGGTTCAAAGAATATATTATGGTAAAAAGTAATGAAGTGTCTATACTAGCTACGAACTGTCAAATTTGACAGCTGGAAACGCAGTATTGAACATTGATTTTAAGATTGCTAGTACACGCAGAGGATACTCAGAAATTCTGAGGTCCTAAAGTCCGAATATGAACCGTGACTCAATCAGACGCGTTAGAGCATTTAGTAAAAATTGAAGCTGAAGTTGAACAAAGTTGAATACACTTGTGTATTGAACGAACCTTGATTTGTTTCTTTCTGTTCATCCTATATTCTCTATATTAAAGCAAGTAACTCATTGGGAGTGTTACGGATACCTAGAGCGCTCATTAACCTTCATTTTAATGCTAGCTGTGAGCTGTCAAAGTAACCGGACCCCACAGCGGTAGTGGCGCTTATCCTTACACAGCAGGTCGGGATATCGAATCCCGTCCAGACCGTCTTCCTGTACGCTGGATCAACTATTCAGCTACAGGTAAAATTAAGTCTAGGAGAGCCAAAAAAGACGGGCTGAGACCTCTCGGAGAACAAAGAACAAGAAGTCAACTGTCAAATATGACAGTATAACGAATCTAGGTTACCTATGATAATATTCTGAGACAGTTTACTTCAATCTTTTTCGTACTAAAAAAAACAACTGTCAAACTTCAACAAAAAAATTACCAGAAACCGTTTTTCGTCTTCAAGGTCTCAATCACTATCTGACGGATTGTGGATACACCAAATAACAGTTTGACACACATTCAGTACAATTTGGAATTGGCAGTTAAAGATGGTATTTTGCATATCTTCGTACTGATCGCTTAAGTAGTCATACCAACCTATCTCAGCATCAAAGGGATGAATTTCAATATGATCGTTAAGCTATCGGGTTGTTTCGTCAAAATTGCAAATAAATACTAACAAGCCTTTCAAACGCGATTCTCCCCCGTTTTCTTGCCAACGCAAAATAACACCTGCAGCGTTTTGCTACAAATTTGTTTATCGTTTTACATCCCGTGAACGGTTGCTTCACGCGAACATCTGATCGCACTTCAAACAAACCATCAATTCCAACACACGCACGGCACGCACTCTTGGACGTTAACCCACACCAATTACCTCCCCTTTCCATCATCTCACCGTCTTTTCGTCCACAGCCCAATGGCTTTATCTATGACAATTTATCGATCGTTTTGTCTGCATAGTGCTGCTTAGTGGTTTTTTTGGTTTTATCCCGTGCTGAAGTACGTCCAAACCGCCACACAAAACAATGATGAAAATTAATGTTTACGTTCGCTTTCGTCCAGTGTGTGTGACCTCACCACGGTGGGAGTCATCAGTTCCCATCTCGCCGTGAAAGCTTTTTTTAAGACCGGGAAACCCATATAACCATCCAAACTGTGACTGCCTTCAAAGATCCATATGATGGACGGGTTTTTGCGTGTATCCAGTTCAAAACCAAACAGATCAGATCTGGCTGCTTGTTTTCTGCTTTGGGTGAGCCAACTGGACGGGAACCTAATCCTAAAGTAACATTCCCCCAAAAACAAGGCAGATCCTCCTCGCGTGATAGCGAACCACTCCGAACGTGGTAAAGCTTCCCATTTCAACCTACCCAATTCCGTTCGATACGATCGCCCCGCGTGCGTACGATCGGGTCACATTTTTCACCCACCACGTAAATCGAAATGGGTGAGGGAAATTTATTGGTCATCATCCACCCGCGAAACCGTTCGAAGCCGCTGGAAGTCGTGTGTCTTCGAAACAGCTTCCGAAATACATGACAGGCAACGCGGACCGAGCACCGCCTCACACACATTCCGAGCGGGGGGGGGTGAAGCATCTCCGTCGCTCTTATCTTGCGAAAACCCGCTTTCCGGGAGTGAGTGTATAAAATTGTCTTTAAATTACAGTCCAATCGCGCTCGCTCCAGCCTAGAGAGGGTTGTAAAAACTACTACAAAAGCCTTTTTATTGAACAGTAATCCATCATTTTAATGGCTTCCTTCGGTGGGCCATCGATCGTCCGCTCCGTGGCGATAGATCCTGCCGAGGGCTGGCGAAGAGTCAGTCGGTGCGGTGAGAATGAGGTGGGCGATGAAACTTACACCATCGCACCCATCATCTCCAAGATTTTGTTAACCCTAAACGAGCTGTTCGAACGGTTAGAGCGGTTTATCGCCGATCTAAATAGTCCTGTGAGACGTATTATTCCCTTTTTCTTGATGCTAGTTGTACAACACATTACACCCACCGGTTTGCCATTTTTCACCTCACCAAAGGCATAAAGCATGTTGGAAGTTGTGGACATCACCTTTCAGAAGAATTGAGAAAAAGAGTTACAAATAGCAAGAAGAGGACATCATTGTCGTTGGCTCTTATCGTCACCTGTATGTCGTCCGGCTGGGAAGAGCGAAAAAAAAAACCCCCGAAGGACATTATTCATCGCCCAAAAGGATTCAGCCGCTTGCAAACATTCTTCACCCAGTGTGTCAGCAGCATTTGTTCGACTGTCCGGAAATCGCTTTCGGGTGCTTCGGTGCCGAGAGCTTGCTTGCTCGTCCAACACATCCAACAGGCAGGATGCGATACCGTGCTACAATGTCATCGAGGATACACAGAGTTCTTCCTCTTGCTTCAACTGTTATTTTTACTTCCGGAGCGAGTCCTTTAATATACGGAACGGCTTCCGCACGTCTTCAAGCACCAGAATAAAAACCCCTTTTATAATAAAACGTAGCTAAATGCATCTATTTAAACCAACCAAATCAAATAAATGCATTCCACTGTTAAACCATCATATGCTGAATATGCTTCTCTTCTCTTTTTTCTCTTTCTAATTCCAGACACTCACACCGTCCCTACAATCACAGCTGGTAATTGAATTAATTAGTTCCATTTAATCACTCTTCTTCACCACTCTTACTCGCCCTTTCTTTACAATTGTTTTCTTCTTTCTTCTTCTTTCATAACCTTTTTTTAGTAGTGCAGGCAACCATTACTTGCTTGTTTTCATAAGTTTTTTTCTTCTCTTTTCAACTCTTCATTTTCCAAGTGTCATTTTCATCTTTGCCTCGCCACTGAGACTCATATTCGCTCACTTTAATTCGATGTGTAGCTTGCTTCTCATACTCTTACCGTTCCGTTTTGCTATCTTTTTCCTTTACTTCTTTAACCCTTACTCTCCTGCTTTACGCTTACGCTTAAAAGGAACAAAATGAAAAGCTGTGCAGTGTCCTTACCACCCCTTTGTACGGTACATGACACCGGTAACCCCCTTCGGTTGCAGTTGCAAAGATGCATCTTTTCGCCAACCATCAGGACCACCCTTCCGGAGACCGTTTCGTTGGCTCCTCCTCCTAACTCCTGACCGAAACTGCGGGGTCCGGTCCTTGGCAGGGACCTCTCGCCCATTGCGAGTGTATGTGTGTGTGTGTGAACTGTTTCGGTTCTCCGCAGGCGGTGCTCACAAACACGAGGCCCGTGGTTTGTGCCTTCAGGGGCAGTAAGCCAACGGTTTGGGTAAAGTTTTTCCTGCGAGGATTTCCCCATTGTGTAACCTACGCCTCGGTGTTTTGTTCTGCAAACTTCGGAAACAGATGTTCGGCATTGATTGTGCTTAAGTGGTGATATAACAACGATTATTCAATCAGGCGCCAAAGAAAAAAAAGGGGGAAGCCATTTTCCAGCGCGTTGATAGGTTTGAGTGAGCTGCTTTAGAGGGAAATTGAGGGCCTTCTAACATGGCTTCTAGTGCTGTTCATTGAGACTCTGAGCCATGAAGTCGTTATGAAACGAATTTCCAATAACGCTTCCAGTTCTGCATCAGTTATCTAACGCTTTCCGATGCACTCTCTCACCCTTCCCAGGGTCAACGTGGAGCCTCATAACAGTTCCACACACACACACACTTCTTGTCAAACCACTCCTAGCCGGACCTCATTATCAGCCCCGGGAAGACGAAAATAAAGGGAGGAAACTACCGAGCACACAAAACAACCGAAAACCTCTAAGCGTCTGGGTGAAAAATGAGCCACAACCCGCGTGAGGGTCAGGTCTGGTGCCGCTGATCCACCCTTCGGAATGGATCCTCCATTAACCCACAATTATATTCGCATTCATCAGCCGCAGCCGGCCCAACGCTGGCCGGGGTTTTTGTGCCAAAGCGCAATTAAACCGCGCAGTAGTGGTGTCTTCTTCGGACCGGATTTTTCGGGCCAGCGTGTCCGGTCCGTTTGCCGATTCTTGTCTGCGCACGGCAGACACGTTTTGGGACGAGCCGACCAAACTCACCTGTTACCCTCGGGACTCGGTTACGATCCGTGCGAGCTTTCTCCTGCGTGGTGCGCAGACTATTGGACGCAGAGTTATTTTCCTGGCAAAATCACTGTCACGCTTCAAGGTGGTTCGGGTTAAATTATACAAGCACGAAGCGATGTGATTCTGGTGCTAAATGGGTCCTCTTGTCTATATTGACTCAATTCTACAGAGTCGGGTTCATATCTCAGTATTGATTTGGTTGACAGCTCTGATTGAGAATAGGTTGGAAACGACCTTAACTTATAGGATAATTGAGCTTTAATTAAATCATATAACATTCATTTTCTTCTGCTGCATATTGCCTAATTTTAGGCGCTCACAACATTAAAAGTTGTTAAACATTTCTTCTAAGCAATTTTCTTCTTAACGGATTTTTAAAAGCTTATTAACCTGTTAAGCTCACAGTTTTCCTGTAATAAAACTACACTTTAAATGAAGTCATCATCATCGATTAAATTAATAAAAATATCCTCCTACCTCGTACAAACAAATCGAACCCATAAACTACATCCATACCGATCTGTTTGGATCGTAAATCTGCTAGAAAGTGATCATTATTAATTTGGTAAATTATGTCCAACATTCCTGACATACCAGCTTCAAGCAAAACAAAAAAACGACCAAAGCTTCATCCACAAACATGCAATCCTTACGCAAAAAGCAGAACCATAGTAACCAAGAAAAGGATGGACAGAAACACAGCCAAAAACAAGGCTCTGCATCGTTCATCCAGGAATGTGGCCGAGGCGCACATATTATATGTCCTTTTTTTTTTGCTTACCCCTTGATTTGACTGGTGCGTTCGCCTCATCAGCATAATTTCGGTAGCGCAGGTCTCCACCCTGTGGAGCTGCATGCATCGCAGCACAGCCAGAAAAGTGCATACTACCGAGAGGCATGAATTAAAATGCCTTCCTTCTTTCGGGGTTTTTTTGTTTCTTATTGTATCCTTCATACGCACACACACGCACGCTCGAGACAGACACATAATTCGTGTCCTTTTCCTCGTGCGTTGACGTTGGCGGCTGCTGGCAGAGGAGGAAAATCGCTCGCCGAAGAAGAGCGATTTCCCTTCGGCAAAAATCAGCCACACGACAAACGAAACGGGAGGGAATTTGAAAATTTCATCACCAATCTTCGTGTTGGTGCGAAAGAGATCCCTTCGTCTGTAAGTGCGAAAGAGAACGAAGCTAGGGAGCATAGCGTCAGGCTAGCGGAGAAAAAGAAATGTCAACGGCACCTTTCCGTCACGCGCGCGGAAACGCGATTCCGTTGCGAGAGAGAGAAAGTGAGAGAGCGAACGAACGAGCGAGCGAGATGAAGCATAGGTTTTGAGCATAATTTTGTGAGAGCATGGACGAGCATAATGGGTGCGGGATGGAGGTTGCCCGCGGGAACCCGACCCGAAGCCAAACAAATCCGTCGCTACCGATTTTATGCTCAGTTTGCGTTAGATCCCCCGGCCGTTATGATTGATTGTGGGGAGATGTGTGCTGGTGAGATGTCCTAGCCAGACAAAAGGGAGGCACCACGGAATCACGGTACAGGCGCGATCGTACTGGTGTGCTAAAGTTGCTTTACTGATGCTGTGGGGGTTTTGTTTTTCTTCAAGTGATAGTGTTCGGAGTTTGAGAATGTTTTGAAGTGATTCCATGCGAAGTCAGAGAAAAGATCTTCCTGGAAATCGAACGCAGGATCCTTTCTGGTGTGCTTTTTTTGCTTGGTGATTGCGTGTCAGTGTTGTGCTTCCGTCTCAGTTTCGTGACCGACGTAACCTACAACCCGGAATCCTGATCACGTACACGATCATTTGCATCAGCACGTGTTTGAAGTTGTTTTAGTTTTTTTGTGTGTGTTGTGACTCGCCATGTTGGTGATGGTTTGAAGTGTGTTCCGATGGTGTGTGCCGATTTGCGTTACCCGTCTGCGGTTTGACGTTGCCGTCGGTGAAGTGTATGGTGCAATTCGTACATTATCCACTTAGTGAAAATACAACCGGCAGCAGCAAATGCACGAGTGTGCCGGTCAATGATTGAGCATAATTGAAAAATAATTAGACCTTCATGTACGGGCACTTCGAGCAGGTGAAGTGCGTAGGAAAGGGAAGAGGTGGACAATTATCGCATTTAGCATACGGCGGAAGAATTTCGGCAACTCGTACCGTGCCACGGTGTGTGATACAAGAAGTTCGGTCGTGTTAGGCACTGCTGAAGGATTTGCAGCTACTTGAGCTTTCTTCCCGCAAAAGGATTCTCGATCACGATCGATCACGATAGCGGTTCGATGAATTCTTTTCCGTAGCTAGCAAAGCTATCACTTAATTGCTTCATTGCGGAACGCGTGCTTGACACGTTAAACGCCATTTTACGGTTGGTGTTTCCTGCCCAATAGAGATCCTACTTAGCCCGGCCAGCCTTATGCCGGCGGGTGTTGTTTGGACGTCGGGTGGTCGGGTGGCTAAATGCAATTATTGCATTCAAATGCACTTTAGCCTCCGGGCGAAAGTTGTGTCCTTACCGGGCTTACACGCTGACTAAACACTTAATAGACCGGTGCAGATTAATTCTATTAAATTCCAATTTGTCCAATTTCACTTACACGCCTATGTTATGTGACAACAAAGGTTACGCAAACGGGAGGGATCTTTCCTCATCTTGCTGATGTAATGGTTGAGGAGAAATTTTCTTTAAAATAGCGCAATTTAAATATAGCCAGAGTGTTGACAGTACCCGACAGGAGATCAAAGGAATTAATATAAATTGTTTTAAATATTGAACCAGGAACATTCTGGTAACGGCACCAAATCACTTTTTTTCGAGAAACCAATTTTATGCCTTTCAATTTGCTGCTATTCGGCACTAACACACTGATGTCGAAACTTATAGAATTTACATCAAAAACTAGTTGAAAAAAGGTTTATTTATTTATACAAACAAGTTAATCCTGGTCACGGCACCACACCGAAATGGTAGAAGAACCTGACTTTATGTAGTAGTTTTTTTTATCTTTCAGTGCACGATCGCAATAGATTTTCATTACTATTTGTAAAGTGAAGTTATTCAAAAAAAAATCTGTCTAGTGTACATCATGGCACCATTTGTGAGCAGTAAACTAATCCATCAACATTACAATCGTTCTCCGCCTATAAACTTCCACAAACGCTTCTAAAAAGATCAATCGGATTAAACCGACTCAGTGTCCATAAGTGTTTGCAAACAATCGTTCTGCGTGAGTGATCGTACAGCCTAAATCGAATTTCTGTGGCGGTTCCCTTGTCGAAAAACCAAACCCAATCGAACGAGAAAAAAAGCACCAAAACGACCTGTGCAAGCGACGAACCTGATCCAAGATGGCACTGGCGTACGTGGACATGTCATCCGTTATAGAAGTGCAGGTAATGGTCAGCAAGTGGAGTCCGTTGCGTGCTTCCAAGTGAATGCATTCTTATCAACGATAATTGTATTAATTAAACACATCAGCATACCCTCACACACACACAGTAACGTTGTGGGGCGAGAAAGTAAGAGAGAGTGTGATTTTTCCGATCAGAAAATGGAGCTGTCACTAGGTTTGAGTTTATGCTGTTCGAAATTGCTGCTCGAACAGTCTTTATTTGAATGCTCTCTCTTGCCATCACCGAAACAGCGGGAAGAGTCTGGTGCACAGCCCAAGCCCCAAAACTCACGGAAATGGGTGTCAATCCGTGCATCAGGTTCGCTTTTCGTTTTCGATCGCCAGCCCACCGACAGTCACATGTTCACTAGCACATCAACAAAAAAATAGCAATACCCCCTCCCGGGTTGGCCAATTTTGGGGAGTTTGATTGCAATGTTTATGACCTCACCTTACGGGCCCGGTTTCCCCGCACGGGTAAAGATAAGCGGCGGGTGGGTTTCTACGGGAACAAGGGTTTTAAAAGCGAAAAAAAAAAACAAAAACCAACCTACAACCTGGCGATCGCTTCACCTTAACTACGAGATGGAAGCACGTCAATAAAACTACCACTACGCCGGGGCGGGGTGAAAACAGCGAGCGTGAAGGGACCTGCGGAGGCTTTCACGATAGATTTAGATCAAACGGGTGTAAAAATGCCAAACGCGTCCGAAAACGAATCCGGCGAAGACAGATTTTCGTCGGAAATGTGATAAAAGTGAGGTTATCCGGCTCGTTCACGCCAGCCCCCGGTCAACGGGCGCGGCGGTTAATCAAACGGAGCGAATCGATTCGATCGGTGGTGGTGAGCCTCCTTCTAAACTCCCCACTGGCGCACCCCCTGGCACTTTTCCCCCAAACGGCCACCAAATAAAGCATGTTAAAATAAACAAAATAGCGATTTGGGTTAACAGTGGCTATAAGCTGAAGCGCTTTTGGCCACAGCGCGATCTGGTAAATTGTTTGATGGTGGGTCCTGTAGAAATCAAGCGGAGGAACTCAATTTTATGCATCCTTGGGTTTTTTTTTGTTTTCTTTGGAGTTATGGCGCTTCTCTGCTCTGTGCCTACTGTTGTGATTTACACACATGAATTTGAATAATTTTTACAACATTCTTTCATACTCAATAAAACATTAATTTGAATAATTTCTGCAGCTTGACTTTCTGCATTTACAACTGGATACGTGAAGCATTTGTTTGATTTTTCGTCAGTTTTTATCAGTTTTTGTACTCACATAAGAAGTTTAATGTTTTTTTGTGTTTGTGTTTGTGTTTACGCCGAGGCGACAGCGGCACCGGTCTTCACACGATAGGACTGGGGTTCAAATCCCAGCCTCCCCGTACGTAGGGCTGACTTCTTTACTACGGGTAAATGCAAGCCACAGAAAGCCATAAATGTCAGGCCGAGACCTCTCAAGGTTGTAGTGCCAAGGAAGAAGAAGAAGAAGAAGAAGAATGATTGTTATGTTATAAGCACATCATTGTTTTATTTATATTATAAAAGTCATCTAGCTCATTGCGTCCTACGTCACATCAATTAGCTAAGAGATAACCAACACAATGTTACACAATGATATAAAGCTTAAAACATAATCAGACCTTCCCAGAAGGAAAGTATGTAAACAAAACGAGACGACTTTAGGATCGTTTGTCTTAATACAGAAAAATATCTGATAATTATTAACAATAACTCTTAAAACGACAATGTTGCTAAAGGAATGGTATGAATGAATCATTTTTCATAGAGGTTCATTTAAAACCGAATAACCGATCGATCTAAATTCAACAATGCATGAGCATATTATTTTGGAACTTAAAAATGTACTAAGCCAATTATATATTGGAGATGTTTACACTTAAATTGTTATGGTTTGGCTCTACAGATTCAGCTAAATGCGTAAATTTGCTTTACTTTTTGGTCCTTATACGTTACATGAAGAAAATCCATATATAACAATTTAATCGCCTAAATGTATGCAAAGCGGACTACAAAAGTTTCTTTGACAGCTCAGTGGGGTTTTTCATACCGTATTGTACAACAAATGTATAAAATTTATTCAAAATATTATCTTTCTTATATCACTCATACTCATTATTGCTGTACTAGATTCCGTTCGTACTACATTCAATTAATACATTGAGCTTATTGTTGCCTCACTATCATTCAATTTTGTCAATTTATGTTCTTAAACATCCATTAAATGTTAATTGTACATTCTAAAAAAAAAACCCAAAGCTAGTCAACTAATTTTTAACACCATTTCTGATCTTCTCTCTTTGCCCTTTCTTCACACGCAGGAGCGGCTCACTAGTCATGGAGGCATAGGACTGTCGAGCGGAAGTCCTGCATACTCAGCGCACACCGGCGGCCACACGGGGAGAAACGGCCCAGCGAGCGGACACAGCGGTAGCCACGGCGGTTCACACGGTCCCGGTCCGACCATGCATCACCAGACGCTCCAGTCCGACTTCCAGCCGCCCTACTTCCCGCCACCCTTCCACCATACCACCCAAAGCCCACCGCAGCAACAGGTACGTTTCGGAGGCTTATGAAAACAAATCCAGAACTCCTCTCAAAATTTAAATGTTCTAACGTGCCATGCACTGCCATCTTTACCCCAAACAGAACCACGGTCTCGACTATCTCAGTACGGATCCGTACGGGCAGCCACTGTCCTCGCTACATCATGCGCCCCTGCATCACTACAATCAGCTGGCCGGGCTAAGACCGTCACAGGAACAGCTCGGACTACATCGATCTCACCGCGAGTCCGAACTGCAACAGCACGTGGTAAGTGGTCGCTAGATGAAAAACAAAACATCGAAGCCTTCCCTTCCGTTCTCCTTCAGTTTCGCTTCGGCAAAGCGTGTTCGGCACTCACTCAATCAAATCACCGCTCGAACGAGAAAAAAAAGCTTCCCGAAAGCCGTCGCAATCCTATCACAGCGACGGGGCAGCCGGTGGTCATCACGGGCAATAAAACAAATCAACGGTGATTTCCTTCTCTCGCGCTGATTCTCCGTTTGTCAGTGCTCCATTCGCCTGACAGCCCTCCAACACACACACACACCCTCCCACCCCTTTGCGCCTAAATCCACGCAAACAAACCGGATAAATGAGAACTAGAAACGAAATCGACAAAATGAGATCACACATTTTTGTTAATTAATTTTTATAAACTGCTGGTGGTGGCTGGTGCTGATGCTCGAACTTTAACATCCTCTGAAGCAGCTCGATTCTCGGTGTCCCAATTCTCCTGCCCTCTAAATTCCTCCTCCAGCCCCCCATCTCTTTCTCCCCAGCGACAGTAGGGCGAGATGATTAACTTAGCCGCGCGCGTACAGTTTCGATCGACCGATCGGCTGAATTGAGCCATTTCGGTTGATCGGCTGGCGCGCCGAGGGCACGCGTGTCCACGCGCTGGCAAATGGAGGCAAATGTTTTGTCTTTCGTTTTTATTACTAACATCATTATTTTTAACGCCGCCGCTACTACTTTGGAAGCTGGTAGCTTCCGAACATCGGCGAAACGGTCAGTTCTCGATTAAACTGTCGCTTTCTCCCAAATCCAAAACTTCTTCTTCGTCTGCCAGCCAGCCGAACCAGCCCGGGGTTGAACGGGCAGGAATTATGAAAGTCATGTTGGGCTTGTTAGGTCGAATTAATTTCTTTTCTTTCCACAAAAACAAACACAATCACTGGGGACGCTGGACACCGAGTGGCGGCCGAGACCGAAGCCCCATGTGTCCATACATTTATGAACCATGTCATGGGGGAAAAAGGTCCATCGCATCGTAAGACGAGTGCCAAAAAAAAAGTGGAGCGATGAAAACAAAACCCACCACCCACCGGTTTTCCTTCCCGATTGTACAAAACATTCCGAAGCCCACAAGGGCCGTAAACGGCGGGGAGAGCGGGAGCCGAAGTAGGAAAATAAACTTCCAGCTAAACTATTTCCAGCTTCCGAAGAAAACTCTTCTACCCAACATTTCTTCTTCGCTTCGGTTAAGCAGATAAACACACTGATTTCTACAACTGCTTGCCGTATGCCTTAAACATTTGCCTTTCGAGAAAGGAAATGCCCGGCAAAGGAGTTTTCCTCCTAACATACCCAACGCGGAACCCAACGTAAGCGGATCCGTTTCGCGGGTTTCCGAGATTTTAAGGATAAATAGCTTCGTGACCGTGTTTTTCCTGCTTTCCCTTCCTCGTATCCTATCCCACGCACACATACACACAAAGCGCGAGAGAGAGACAGAGGGCGGGAGAAATAACTTCCACTAAACTTTCCCTCACGGAAAATCCATTCCCATACTTCCGCTGCACAGCTTCCCCTTCCAGCGTACAGTGGGGCGCGTGCCGGGCGGTTTTTGACAGGAAGAATGTCAACAATTTCGTATCATAAACGAGCGAAATATTTATCAACTACATGCTCATCCTTTCCCGGACCCGGTGTACGATGGCGATGGTGAAGGCTCGGTTGCAGTAACAAACCGATCGATTACGCAGAAAGCCACCGTGCTCGCGTCGGGTCCTTTCTTGGCTGGTGAACGATTTAATAAAGTCGATTAGCGTCGCGGTGGTTTTTACTTCCCACTGTTGCACATGGCAGTGGTGGCCTGTTTTTTCTTGTTGAACATAATTTCTCTCCGTTGCGACTATCCGCTCGATACACCGGAAGGAATTTTCATAAATTTCCGATTGACGTACGGATCGATATTGGGCTTGCAATTTTTTTTTTCGTTGCTTTTTTGCCTCTTGTGGGTGGAAAAAAAGAGAAGAGGGGGCAAGATAAGAAAAGAAAAGAAGTCGCGAAGAAGATGGTTGAATCCTGAAAACACCCCTTTTAAGTAGGCAATAAATCAGTAATCATCTGTTTATTCATAACAGTGGCTTTATTTATGTCGTGCTGAGTTTCTTTTAAAAACTGAAAATTTTAAGGCTTTAACTGCAAAATTATTGCACACAAAGTAACCTTCTAAAGAAACAGCTAACAGAATCCTGTTGGTTTCAATCGCAAAGTAAATTTGAAGTGCAGATTGCATACTTTTGAAATTTCGTTTCATAGTGTGGCTTCAAAAATATGCTTATTTTAAAACCACATTAATAAAAAAGGGAATTTCTTCTTCATTTTAGTTAATTACAGATTAACTTACTACCAAACAAGTTGTAATTGAGGTAATCACATTCAACATACTAAGTCCACATGTACTAATCACATACCTTTAGGCGCCTGTAATTGTTCTCAATAACGGATTTTAAACACGTGCACGTGTTATTCATTACAGCAGCTGCTGATATCCAATTAACTTCAACCTAATAGTATAGGACACTTGTTAAAGATCGATTTTTCCAGTAGTTCAACTTCTGATTTGGCTACGAGTTTTGTTTTAAAGATAGTCATATTTATTGACACAACCTATCATTGTCCTCCAGTTATGCAGCTATTCCAAAGTTATTGCAACTAACGGACGTTCTTCAGATAGAAAACATTGTCTGGCCAATTACATAGTTTTTCATAAGGATAGAAACTGAGGTAGCAATCTCCGCACCGGTAGCTTGCCATGCAGTTGATCGTTTTATTCGCTGCATATTGTAAGGAAATTCGAAACTCAACTGCAAAGTCAACCGAGTTATGTAGTTTTATGTACCATTTGATATCCTTAAGGTTATGTTAAATTGTTTTTTGACTTACTTACCCAGTGCCACAACCGCTTCGTGGTCTTGGCCGATTGCAACAATCCTCGATACCGCTCACCGTTTAGCGCCATCGTCTGCCAATGCATCATCCCGGCCGTTCTGGCGGACGTATTAACGCCATCACTCCATCTCAATTTGGGCCTACCAAGCCTCCTCTGTCCTTATGGTCGGCCTAAAAAGTCTTTAAGGGCTGGGTCGTCCGATGTCATTCTCATGACGTGACCAGCCCTCCGGAGCCTGGCGAGTTTTGGACACAGTCCATGTCTCAGAGGCGTATGTTGTCTTTATTTTTTTATTTTTTTGTCAATTTCTGAAGAAAGTCCTTACAGTATTGCTTAGTATTTTTGTTTCAATTTCAAAAAGTCCTGTACAATTAGTGCACATTTTAAAAGATATCGCTATTTAATCCGCCAGAGGGGAGAGAGAGGTATCATCATGTTTGCGGTGCTTGTATGAAAATCTTCGGTATATTGTTGGCGATCTAATAATGGATTTATCTGTTGCTGAGTTCGAACCTATCGATCTTCTTGTCAACTAGCTCCAGTTTTAATTGAATCCATTAATTCAATTTATTTTTATATTCAAGTATAATTTGCATTGGTGATAGTCACTTTCTATATTGACTTCTTGGGAATTGCATACTTTTAGGCGCTTCGATTTAAAATTTAAAAAATGAACTAAATCATAGCTCATAACAATATAAGGGCTATTTTTTGAGCTCCTTACACAACAGTCAGATGAATTTTGTCAATATTACCAATCACCAGAAGGATCATCTACATCAAGATTTACCTTTCTTATCTCTCTTCCCGAATTATTCATTTAAATAATCTCACTTAAGCCCAAAACACGCCCAAACGCTTATCTAAATATCTGTTCCCTTCTCTTCCAATTTTAACAGACGCAACTGTCACACGGCTTCCCGTACTCGGACCGGCGCAGCGACTACAGCGGCTCGATCGGATCCGGTGCCGGTGCAACCCGGCTCGGTGCCCACGAACACGATCCGCTCGCACTGCACCAAGCCCTCCAGAGTGCCGTCGACGATGGGCAGAATCCGGTGATAGACGAGAACGCGGGCTTTATGAGCGATCTGCCACTGCTCAAAAGTAAGTACCAGCTAATAATTAGCCGACATCTAACCGTGGCTCTCAGCTTTGGGTGTCGCAATAATAATGCCATAGAACACGATCCCTACCCAACCCTCCAGGAGATGCATTGTACGCCGGTAGGTACAGTGTGTTGCACAGATGGGCTGTCCTGGATGCAAACAACGCAACAACATGCCACTCGAATTTGACACCTTGTCAGGGGCGAGAGGAGCAACCTCGCCTCTGCTCTATCACACCCGCTTCCAAGCCGAAGCTACCGTAAGCTCAGTGGGAAGCATCAGCAAAGCTCAAACTACCTAATTCCACCGCTCAGTGTGGAGCCTCATATTACACAGGCGAGGTACGGAGAGTGAGTGAGAAAGCCAGAAAAAGCCTCGGATAATGGTCCTTTCTTGTACACCTTTTTTTGTTTTGCTACTCCGACCCATTCATCCGACCTGACCCGAGTTCGGGCGCGTTCGAGAGGTTAGGCTTTTATTAGGGTCTCCTGGAGATGGCCTGCCCGAAACCGGAGTCGTCGTTTTCGAGGCGGCTTTGTGCAAGCAACGTGTAATAACACCATTTTGCAATAATAGTCCCATATCGATAAAGACCTCCGCCATGTGGCGTCTCGACCCTCTGTTTGCGCCAACTGATGGTACGCTACCTTTCGTCTGTGCCAATTTTCCGAATCTTTTCTCACTCTCTCTCTCGGTGATGTCTAAATTAAGGTCCACTTTTCCAAACGTACCTCCATTAAAGACGGCACGGCAACCAAGGCGGCGGAGGTTAGACCTGCGCTGGGGTAATTAATGTTCGATTTGATTCATTCGGTACGAGTTCAAAGCCTTGCTGGTGTGTTAATGGTCCTGTGCTACAAGCTGTTAGTTTCCCGGCTGAATGGGAAAAAAACGGTACTGGGGCGCGTGTTGTCCAGTCCCCCCGGATTGCCGTTGGGGAACCGATGCATCATTCGCCTGCCGCTTTATCGTACAGCGATCTGGGTGCTGTATCTCTTCCGAATGCTCTTCCTGTTGACCAACTCCCTTTCCGGGGTGTTGATCTTGGGCGTGTTTGGGAAGGAAGTGTGTCCATTGATCGAGATATCGGTCGTCCAGATTGGACGCGGCGAAGGTCTCGATGACACTCGGCTGACAATATTAGTATGCTAATGAGAACGGTCCGTCCGATCGGTCCGGTCCCGATAGGTTCGGAGTGTCGTTTCCCGACACAACCGGACCCATATATAAGTCACTCGCTGCCAACGGCATGACTCATCCACGCAGCGGTCAGCTGGCCCGGGATGCATTCTTCATCTCTTCACCTGCGCAGTGCGCTTCCCATTCATTCATAGAACCAGCACCAGAAAGGATGAAATATTCGATGCATGCGTTTAGCGAACGATGCCCTAGACTTATTTATTGATCACTGACGCACTCATTAGCATTTTCACTTCTTCCCTTCCCGACCAACAAGGGGAAAGATTTACTGCATGCTTGCATTGACCATTTCACCACCGGAGAAAACGGGGGCGGGGGCCACCGGAATTCGGTTGCCCTTACGTTTTCGGTAGCCGGGAATGTGCTACCGCGCACTTTTACGCCATCCGAAGGAATGCTCACAGGAATGAGTTTTCTGCAGGGGGTCGGCCCGGGACCGTAATCCACTTTTGGGTCGGCAAAAACCACAATCTGGTCAGGTCTTATCGGAACCAGATTTCGCTAGATAGCGGCCAGCTGCCAGTTACCCCGTTAGCGGTAAGACTTGCCGTAATGACACTTTTATGGCCAAATTCCAGGAGGAACAATCCTGTGTTTTTGTTTTCTTTTCTTTCTACGCAAGGGCGTAATAGCAAGATCTCCATTCACGACGCTGTCGATAGTGGTGTTGCTTTCCTGGAATGCATCAAACGCGGGGTCGTAAGGTTGTCGCCTCCTGCTTGAAGTGGTTCCTATCATCCACATGGATGTACCTATCAACACCCATCATCCAGTCTTTTGCTTTGCCAGATGCTAAACGGCCGGGCGGAGTGATACGATCAAGCTTTCCTTGTGTCGTAGTCTCTAGCGAGCTACTACGAGCACCGAAACGTAATGAATAAGAATTTGCGTGTATCATTGTGCAGAAGCTGGAGCCCAGTACGTCGCAAAATCCCGACACTTAACTTCTGCTGTATCTTTGTCTCGCACGCGCTTCTAGCTAAGATACGAAGAACTATCCAACCCCATCTAGGTGATATCCACACCCAAAACGACGCACAGCTCGTAACGAACCGTTCCATCCCTTATTCCGGCATCGCCCGGTGAAATAATCTCACCGGAGCGTTTAAATTAAAAGTGCACGATAAGATCTGTGCTTGCGTGTGTGGACCCGCCGTTCCCGCCATTTAGTCTTCCTGCCTAGAATTGGCTAATCGGCGTCGGCCGTCGGTTAGATTTAATGTCCGTGCAGACTCTTCGTTCGCTTCCTTCCCGGTATGCGGTAGCGAGATCTGTAGAGTCACTCCAAATTGGCAAACGATTGTATGAAAACAAAAACCTTAGGGAACAGAGTGAGAGAGACAGAGAGAGAGAGAGATAGGGTAGGGCAACGAAAAGCTGACGAACCTGAAACCTCTAGTAAAACGACAACGATGAACTTCCCAAATGAAGTGTGTGTGTGCTAGAGGGATGGGATGGTTTTTCTTAAAATGGTTGTGGCGAAATCCCGGGGGGGCGCAGAAAAGCGGTAATACTCCATTTCGAATGTTAGCCAAACAGCTAAACGGTTTTCCAGGTCAAGTCCAGCTGCGAATATTCGTCATTACCCCTTTTGTCAGATTGTCGTCGTCTCATCGCACCGGACCGGATTTAGACGTTGATGTCGTTTATTTAACCTCTTCTTTACTAGCCGGCTCAAGGTATGCAAGGCTTAGGCGAGACGTTGCGGGCCGCTCGGTGTTCCCTTATTTGGGTAGGAGGAGATCAGCTGACCCTTTGGTTTGTAGGTCATACTGTACCGGTGTTTGTAAATATTTTACTTTACACCTGTTGATGAGGCTTTTGAAAGGGGGAAAAAATGACTGAAGGTAGTACAATTTTTCGTTGGATACTAAAAATAATATCCTGAACCAATTGGCATAAGGATAAATAATGATATAATTATTTTTAATTAAGCTTGTCTCACCTCAGACTCGCTTCGCTCTAGCTCTTAGTACTGATCACGTAAGGATAATCACAACACACTCTCAAAAACTTATAAGGTCTTTCATAAAAACAAGTTGACTGAGATAATTGATTATAAATGGGTATATTCTAATTTTAGATAAAGAGTCGAGGAATCATTAAGATCAAGTCTCTTGAGTTGATTGACAGGTTGATCATAAATTGATAATTTATGGCAGCATCAACTTTGGCTGTGAAAGTTCCAAACTCATCTAGTTCGATCCCTTGATGTTGTACCGAGGGGAATCAATTTCAAGTTTAAACCACGCTCTAAATTAGGGATGGGCAGAACGAACTATTTGCCGGATTAGATCTAGTCGACAGCGCTCCGATGCCGGAGTCGAGTCCGGATCACGATTCCGCCCTCTGGGATGATTTTTTTCCTAAAATGAACGAAGGGGTGCAATCTGGATGGGATTTGATACCCCGTGCCGGGTGACCACCGAAGCGCCACAAACATACAATTGCCACACCGAACAAAGTTCAAGGTAGATTCGTAACTGGAACGGAGAGATGTAGTCCGTAACCAAAATCCAGTATTAAATCAAATATGAAACCGGATTCATAAACGAGTCCAGAATCAAAACGACTCCGGAACTGAAAACGAGTCCGAAACTGATCGGAATCATTTTTTTGCAGATCGGATCAGACCCAACATTGCGTGGAATCGGATCGGAATCGTGATTCCGACCCGGAGCACCCATCTCTACTCTACTAAATGACTCAGGAATATTGGTTGTGTCGGTGCTCACTATGGGGGAACGGCCCAGATGGGATTTGAACCACGGGTCCTGCCGTGGGAAGACTGGCGCCAATGTCACCAGACTACCAAATTAGCTATTAAACCCAATGATGAATGTCAGACCGCATTAAAGGGCATAAGCTGTTGTTTATGGTTAATTTAACTTAGTAAGTCCGGGAAACTTTGTGCTGTTAGAGCCTTATTAAATTACCTGTTAGCAGGTTAAACTATTAACACAAGCACAATTAATTGCAGATATTTCTCTTTTTCCTTCGATAAACTCAGACCCTTATTTTTTATACACCAAGACTTGTCTATTGTATATGTCATGACCTTGTCTCTTGTCTTATCCATAGTCGAACTCATTAATCTTAATTCGCAATACACTGATCATCTGGACCGCTGATAAGCTTAGTTTAGACAATTTTTTAGAAGAATGTCAGAACCTAGGATGAGATACTCCATTTTAAGTTAGTGTAAATAACCTGAAGCCTCTACAATGTAATAACAAAGTACATAATATAAGGTCACACATTTCAGTCAGTGTAGCAACCTTGCTGGTTTATAACACTCCAGGAATGTTCCATCCGGAATAGCTTCTCTAAAATGTTTCGACCCTTAAAATATTTCCTCAAACAACATTCACCCAACACTGGTTGGAAAATTCTTCCCATTTCCCCACCAAAGTTACCTGCACGCAAGGTTCAATGTCACATACCATCGCTAACGTTATTCTCTTCTTCCCTTCCACCCCACAGACTTCCCCATCACCGATATCAAAAAGGATAGCAGCCAAATCAATCTCGGTTCGCCGAGCGACGTGTTCTGTTCCGTGCCCGGGCGGTTAAGTCTACTATCGAGCACCTCAAAATACAAAGTAACCGTAGCGGAAGTGCAGCGCCGACTATCACCACCCGAGTGTCTGAATGCGTCCCTGCTAGGAGGCGTACTGAGACGGTAAGCCATTAGACTCGCTTTTCATCCCCTTCCCGGGATGTACGCAAATAGACGCGAATAATTAAAACGTTAGCGGGAAGCAAAATGAACGCAACGCGATTGTTCGTAATTAATTCATCGTTAATGATATCACACTCTAGCAAAACCAACTTTACTGTTGTCCGCGTTACCGCATTTCTCACGTACTTCCTCCATTCTATCATTGCAGAGCGAAGAGTAAAAACGGGGGACGGTTGCTGAGGGAAAAGTTGGAAAAGATTGGTCTGAACCTACCGGCCGGTAGGCGTAAGGCGGCGAACGTTACCCTGCTGACGTCGTTGGTCGAGGGTGAAGCAATCCATCTGGCGCGTGACTTTGGGTACGTGTGTGAAACGGAGTTCCCGGCCCGTCAGGTGGCGGAGTATCTGTCCCGCCAGTACTCGGAACCGCAGGAGTCGTACCGGCGGAAGGAGCTGCTGCTCAACACGAAACAGGTTAGTTGCTATTAATTTTAAGAAAATTAACGAGAATAGCTTCTCGATCATGATTTTGTAGCGCCTCGATGTATGCAATATAATGTCGTTTAGTAGCGTATTTACATTTATTTGCATACTTTTAGGCGCATAGTGAAACATTTACGGTTTTGAATGTAAAACTAACGATTTTTCTCACCATTTAAAATACAGGTCACGAAGGAGCTAATGGACCTGCTGAATCAGGACCGGTCGCCGCTCTGCAATACCAGACCCCAGCACATCCTGGACCCCTCGATACAGCGACACCTGACGCACTTCTCGCTGATCTCACACGGTTTCGGTTCGCCGGCCATCGTAGCCGCACTGACAGCAATACAGGTGTGTAAAGCAAACCCAGCAGACAAAAATAGCCTTCTCACTAACCTTACCCCTCTCTACTTCTCTTTCTCCTGCTACAGAACTATCTAAACGAATCGATCAAGCATCTGGACAAGATGTACCCGGGCAATGGTGGCAGTATGGTCACGTCCTCGCTAGACAAGAACAAAATGGAAAACGACAAGAAATGACAGTTATAAAATTATCTGTTCACTAAAATTGATCGATTTTAGTGCGTGGGAACAAAACACAAAACCCGAAAACCTGAGCCGGTGGCTCGCTTGCTGGTGGCAGAAAAACGTACACGGGGAACGTTGCTTAACGATCTACGAGGCGCTAAAAGATCCGATGATTAACGGGAAGACAAAATAGCAAAAAACAAAAAATCGGTGTGCCAAGTGTTTAAGAGAAGTGATGATCCCTTCATTCCCTCACGCAATAACTGAGTTCTTCGAAGTTGTATATTGTTCATGGTACGAGCAGGGCAGGGTTAGTACATTGTGATTGCAAAGTATATAAAACAAGCACAAACCAGGACGAAATGGATGGACAAGAACACATGTTTTTTAAGAACGAGATTTCACTCAACACGATCCACGCATCACTCGGTGAAATCACTCGGCAACAAGAAGCAAATGAGAGGAAAAGAGCTACACACAAAAAAATGTAAAAAAGGTTTAATAATTGCGTTAGTTAACTTTAAAGCGTGTACCGGGGGGAAGGGCGAAACTCTTCGTACAGTGTCGATCGTCGGTATTATTTTTTAGTTGTTTTGTTTTGATTTTAAATTCCACCTGGACCCGGTTTGTTTTGGTTCTTGGTTCCATCCTTTTTTCTATTTGTACGAGTACGGTATAAGCAATAGCATAAGTCACGAACGAGTATTATACTTAGGTTTTTTTTTTATTTCCATTCCCATCATACGTTCCCCGATTACCCACCTCCCCACCTTATTGTCGTTGATAGGGCTTGATCTTCCTTGTGATAAAGGTATTATTTAAATGTGTATCTAACCCCTAGCTCAAAGATAGTATTCGGTTAATCGAGAACATACGCATACAGCAGTGAGGCTTGCACAAGCGCAAAGCGAACGAAGAGAAAGAATGAAGCGGACAAGTGAATCAGAAGAAGAGAAGTACTTATTAACTCGTCCACCGAAATTGGCACCTGCTCACAAATTTCTTCCCTTTGCCCATACAAAACCACTCGCACGCACTCAAGCACCGGGAGTTATTTTATTGCTGACCACTAACAGTGAACAAATGTGCCAAAATTGACGCTTTCGGTTGATTATGCCTGTCAAATCTGTTTTACATTCCAACGCCATACTAATCCCATCAAAATTCTTGTGCCAAAATCGACTCTCTCTCTCTATCTCTCACACTCTCCCGATGGTGAGAAAGGGAAGAGAAAGACACCCTTTGACACCCCTATTCCGTGTTGCGCTACAGTTTCGCTAGAGGGTCGAGTGAGTTGCTACTAAAAACATCGCCAATATCATCGAATAGTGCCATCGCTACTGAAACGTCCCATTTTCTTTTTGTCCTTTCGTGTACGTGCGTGCGTGTTCGGGTTTGTTCTCTGGTTCTCTTTGTCCGTTAAAGCACCACCAGCGAGGATCGCAATTCTTTGCCATAAGAACTAAACTGGGCACTGTTTAGTCGCCCGCTGCATGCCAAAATCAGATGCTGCACATATCTCTTCCAATGACCTCCCTCCTCCCTATCTTGGAAAGGGTCTTTAGATAATTAATCAACCAAGAAAGTAAGCTAAAATCGCACTCCCGGTCGAACCAAAAACACCTCCCGTGCTGTAGTTGTACATTCTGGACGGTGGAACCATAACACTTTACACACGGGTGGACCGGTATTGGCCAATTCGGTCGGGTTTACGAGCACACGTGTTTGTGTGAGTGTGTGTGTAATCTGTACAAAGGCAAACTAGAATCAAATAATTTACTACTACTAGCTCGCTAGCTACAATTCGCGACCGCTGTACAGCCACGAATTAGGGAAGGAAGCTTCGCAAGCAATTATAACAACAACAAAAAATGTACACGATTGGGTAACAGTTCGAACGGGCTAAATTTGAATCAGCAATCGTTTCAAATTTCACATCATTCCATTTTACGGCATATCCTTAGTAAGATATTTAACGCGATCAGCAACGCACCCACTGCATGTATCAGTAAATATATACACATACACGTACACCGTAAAGAAAGGTGTGCGTGTGTGGGTATGCGCGTGCACAAACCAATCGTTTTGCAATGGTTTATAAATTTATGTAAGCATACAGCATCAAAACATCATACACGCAAAATGAAACGGCGACCGAAATTTCACCTGTCCATATGTGCACAAAAGGGAGCGTCAATAAAAATAAATGAAAATAAAAACCATCCTGGATAAAACACACGAAAAAAAGTTCAGACACTACTCTAATGTCACTGCACCGTACCGTACGTGGCCAAGCATTCCGAACGGAACGAATTTTGTGTCAATACAAATCAAAACAAACAGTTGCTAATGATTTAGTAAAATAAAGAAAGTGTAAAAAATCACCAGATACCATTCGCGAGGCGAGGAGTAAAACAAGAAGCCAACACTCACACACACTCATACCCTCATGCAATTTATCTACACGGAGCTACGAGAAGGAACAAACCAACAAGCAGAAAAACAAAATGTTTATGGAATACATTTCAGAACTATTGAAAATTTAAATTAAATAAAATATATATTTTAAACTCATCACATCAGCGCGTTTGCATTATAAATTACAAAGTGTTTCTCTTTCCCGCATTCAAACTCACTATCTCGCTCTCTCACTCTCCCCTGAAAACAAAATCGTAACGCTCTATCGCTCTATCTAGGTAATAACTGAACCTACCAGAGCAAGAAAGGATGATGATTTTGTCACCGGGGACATTATCGCATTCCGGCGTTAAAAGGTCCGATATGCTAGGGGACTCATCGAGCCCGTTCGAAACGGTTCGCCTCGAGTCTGTCATCGTTTGCAATCTTTTTTTGTGAGAAGCATTTTGCCTAGCAAATCTTTCCATCATGGTCCTACTTGGCATCTGCTTAACATCCTTTTATGCAGTTTTGCCGATTGGGTAGAGAAAGTGAAAGCAATTTTAAATTTTTACTTTGACAGTCAAACGATCAAAACGGTAAAACTTTGCAACGAAATCGATGAATCGTGTTGAAAACATCGAACCGTTGCGTTAATTTAAAATGTTTATGAAATGATTAAGCTTTTCCTTTTTAATCGTAAAATATGTTTTCTTCTAAAAGTCTTATGTAAATCACAATTGCTAAAAAAAACTATTTAAAATGTCTCTAAACACAACAGCAAAATATCCCAAAAACGACCAAATCGATGAAGTGCTCAACCGCCCTCCATAAACCGCTTGACAGTCGAAGAAAAACATAAGCCAAAAATTGAGGAAAAAAAACGAAACACACACACTCAGCAACGAAGAAGAAAAGGCAGAAGAAGTAGTACGTTCTACTGGCCGTGGTGTTGGTCGTACCCGTGTCTCTCTCTCGGTGCCTGATAAATCAGTCGTTTTGGCAGCGAAATTACGTACGGTACCAGTCGCAAATCCGGTGCCCGTTCGTTCTCCGCCCACCGTCCGGGGACACTGGCGGTGTTGTGTGGGTCCGTCGTACACGGATTGCCACGCTACCCGTACGCGTTCGGTTTGAGGCCACTGCTAGTTGGCCAGTGGAGGGCCTTGGAACGGACGAGACGACAACGACACAAGAAGAAGTAGGCCTACCTGCCTTGTGCACGTCCCCGTTTGCGTTCGCAGCTACCGTGTTCCGTGTACGTTCGCCACGGAAAAAAAGTGCCTCCAAACGTCCGTGCCACTTGCGCATCAACCGTGTGAATGTCGTCTGGCATCGGTGTTGGCAGTCTGTTCGGTTGCTGTAGACTGGTGGGCCGTTGTCTACGGGCTGCTGTGTGATTCGCGTTTTGCAAACCGACCTGTACGGACGGAGCCGATAGGAGAGGAGCCGACCCGTGCCTCGTTCTCCACACACACAAACACACCCACACGCAACATGTTTAACAATTACGGTAACACGATGGCGACGGATCCGTTCCGGAAGGTGGAACAGTACTCACCGAAATCGTCGCCCCGTGCTGGAGGGGCCGGGGGCCGATCGCCCGTTGTCGCCCGTCAGGATTCCTCCGGCACGCTAAAGACCACGATCCAGCTAGGGAAAAACCCGTCGATACTCCACAGTGGACCGTTTTACTTAATGAAGGAACCACCGGGTAAGGGTGTGGAATGTTGGGTGAATTTTGACCCGCTTGCGGGAACCCGCTACCCGATTTTACTGACATTCCGTTGCATTTCTTCTCTATTGCAGGGGAAGGCGAACTGACCGGAGCCACGAATCTGATGGCACACTATGGTTTAGAGCATTCGTATAGTAAATTTAGTGGTAAAAAGGTTAAGGAACAGCTATCATCATTTCTCCCGAATTTACCTGGTGTCATCGATGGACCGGGACACCTCGTAAGTAGCACGATAAATAGGGGAAAGATTCTCTTAGTGAGCACCTGTTGAAGATCGCTATAACGCTATTACACGGTTGGTCCTCCAGTGATATGGAATTATGAAGAAGCGTTAGCCAGAACCGACGAGTGAAAATTTTTGATCAATCAACCAAAATCGTGTGAGCATGTGTTGCACCGATCGTCTCCGATCGCTACAGTTAGTGTGGGACGCATTCGACATTCCAAAGAAAAGTCTTACCGTGAGCCAAATTGAGTTCGACAACAAGCGGCTGTTTAGAAATAGGGTCAGGACATGAGGCATTTGCATTGTGTTGTCAGGAATCGTCATATAACTTCTAAAAAAATCGCATTCCATCGATCAATCATTAACCGATCGCTGAACATGCAAACCCCTAACCCTTAGGCAAGGGTACGGACTCTTCCATACGTTTGTCGGAATGAGTCATGTGAAACGCGACCCCGTTATCCGGGGCACCCCTATATCACCATTGCATCGGGTTTGCGGATGCCAGCTTTATCATCCTAGTGACATATGAAACCATTAGAATGGGAATTTAGATCAATACGACGAAGGCATAGCAACCGCTAGACGGTGACTCTGTTCTTGATAAAGAGTGAATAGGAATCGGAGTATCAGCTGACGGTGTTGATCTCGTGTCGGTAAAGGAATTCTGCTTCGTTGACACGATCGTAACTTCAGATAGCAATCTCAAGAAGGCAACATCCGGTGACAGGATTGTTCAGGAGAATCGGTCCGACGATACGTTCGGTAATCCGCCACTAAAACGGAACACGCAAATGTGCTCTCATTATCTTTTTAGGGTAGGGCTCTAAAGACAAATGCTCTCGACCAATCAATCAGTCGATACTGGTGAAGCCGGTCTTCACATGACAGGACCGGGGCTCAAATCCCATACGAACCGTGCCCCCGTAGTGAGGACTGACTATCCAACTATGCGGTATCATTAAGTCTAGTAAGCCAGAAATGACAGGCATGATCTAAGAGTTCGTTATACTAGGACGTGGCACAAACACATTAGCTACCACAGGGAGCTGGGGTTATACCACAAAGTGATTGGATAAAAAGTGTTTAACTCAGTGCAATCCATTTCTCTCTTTGCAGGATAATAGTTCCCTGCGAAGTGTGATCGAAAAACCACCGATCGTGGGCAAAGAACTGCTTCCACTCACCAGCGTACAGCTCGCCGGATTCCGTCTCCATCCCGGACCGGTAAGCCCGGTCGTTTGCATCGCCATTGCTCGGTTTCCACTCACACTAAACTTTTCCCCCTTCTTCTTCTTCTTCTTCCCTCGACCAGCTTCCGGAGCAGTACAAACACTTAAAAACGGCACCAACTAGAAAGCATAAGAATAAGCATAAGAAACACAAACACAAGGATGGCGTGGCGCCACCGGAAAGCCAGTCCGCCCTGGAAGCGGCCGGGCTGCTCGATACGCACGAGAAGAAGCACAAAAAGCAGAAAAGACACGAGGACGACAAGGAGCGCAAAAAGCGGAAAAAGGAGAAAAAGCGCAAAAAACAGCGCCACAGTCCGGAGCATACGGGGGCGAGCGGTGGTGGTGGGGGTGGTGGTGGTGGTGGCGGTGGCGGAGGCGGTGGATCAGCATCGATACCACCGCAAACGCAGGTCTATTAGCCAACCAACGAGCGCCCCCCCTAAACACACTCACACACACAGGGAAACATAAGACACAAAGATGTAGGTGTGTGTGTGGGAAGGATAGGTTAGATATTGAAACGGAAGCCGCGAATCCGATAACCGGACCGTTAAAGGATCGAGCTGCGGGAATCGATCGTCTCAAAAAAAAACAAAAAATCTGTATAAAAATCGTCGACAGCTAGAGAGCCGGCATACCAAGGTGGGATTTGCTCCGTTGTTTTTGTTTTCCTTACAAATTTGCCTTCCTTTACCGTATCCGGTGCACGCACCAGCAGCCCGACCAGCTCCCGATCCGACCACCGCCATTGCCTACGATAAAATTAGTGCCAGAAAGCGAAATTCTCGCTTTCGATATCTGTATTGCTAGGTTGCTAATGGGGGTTCGAGTGTCGGACGAGCTGGCGGATCCATCCATACGGGAGTGCTCGGGCGGAGCAAAAGGCTCCCAAAATTAGAAGCGTCCCCAACAAACACAAGCCTCTCCCCAGCGATTCTGATAAAAATGTTTTTGTTTTGTTAAATATGTAAAAAAAATGTGTCCGCTCTGTGCGCTCCCTCATTGCCCCGAGGGGGGGGGGGGGGGGGGGAGCGGTGTTTCTTCCTTACCCCGTTCGATACGTAAACTACGCCTTTGTGTTTTTTTTCCCCTATTCCCCTAGCAACACCCTGTATATTAGTTGTATTTTGTAAGACAGCAAACAATACAAACAAACAAACAAATCCAATAATACGTTAAGGAAAGTGCGGTGAAAAGAAGGGGGGTGTGAGCGGAAGGGGGGAGATGCAGGTAAACAAGCAAACAAAAACGTTGGTGGAAAAAGGGATCTGAGAAAACCCCGCGCACGCACACCAGATAGGAAAGGGGGACGAGAGGGGGGGGGGGGGGGGTGTTAGAGTAAACGGGATGTTTGTATGGGGGGAGTTAGGAGATGATAAAAATGGTTTAAAGTGGTAATTGAACCATTTTTGCGGTTTGCAATATCAGGTGCCTGGACGACGGGTTGAACGGGGTGTACAGAGATGCAGAGTGGGGAAGGAGAATGTGAGAAGCCGCCGGACATTAGTAGAAATAGATGGAAAACCACCCCTAAACACATTACACATACTAATCAAACAGACAAAGAAGCATGATGGTGGTGTGAACAGACGCATGAGAAAGGATCAAGAAGAAATGTAAACCGAAAATCAAACCACCAGATCAGAGAGAGAGAGAGAGAGAGAGAGAGACAAAAGAAGCAAAAGGTAACAAAAAGTAGGGAAAATTTTGGTTTTCCAAGCTCCAAGAGTGGTTCTTTCGCCGTTTTTTGGTTTCTCGCAATGGTTTGATGTATTGTGTGCCTGGTGGAAGAATGTGTGTGTGTGTCTGTGTGATTCTAAGCGGAAAAGAAATGCCGGTTTTTGTTGGGTAAAATGTTTTTAAGATCATTTTATGTATCCTTTGCCTTCGACCCTTACCGGTCCCCGGTACGCCCCGTTTGATAGAGGCGATAACGGCGCCCTGTCTTCATGCGGCCGAACAGGGGTTCCAATCCCATCCGGACCGCTTCCGCTGTAGTGAAAACTAACTATCCATGGACAGAAATGGCAGGCATGACCTAAGAGGTTGTTAGGCCAAGAAGAGAGAGATAGAGAGACGGAGAGATCGTTCCGGGTCGCTTAGCTAAAGGATGTCTCCGACCCGGTAATATTCGCCTTAAGATGCTGTAGGATTGTGGTCAGCTCTTTCCGGTCTGACGAATCTTTCGTTGAAGTAGAGGAACATAAGGACTTTTCTCCTCGGTCTTGGGTCTCGGTAATTGGGATATAACTATCCAAAAGGTCCAGGATCTCCTAGGTCGTTTAACTCCATTGTGGTAACTTGAAATATTGTTTGGCTAAAAAAGATGAGTTGGGGCGGTCCGGTGGCCGAGGCGACAGAGGCACCGGTCTTCACACGGCAGGACCGGGGATCAAATCCCCATCCAGACCGCCTCCCCGTGCGTAAGGCTGACTACTTTTCTACGGGTAAAATTAAGTCACAGAAAGCCCCAGAAATGTCAGGCCGAAACCTCTCGAGGTTGTAGTGCCAAGGAAGAAGATGAGAGAAAAAGGATGAGTAAAATAGGGGGAATCTTTGTAGAATCAAGTCAGGATAGGAGCCTACTTCTTCTTCTTCTTCCTTGGAACTACATCCTCGAGAAAGGTCTCGCGGCCTGCCATTCTGTGACTTTCTATGAGCTGCTTATACCCCTAGCTGTGTAGTCAGTCCTGCGGATAGGAGCCTTCAATGATACAAAAATGGGGGTGAAGTTGCACTGAACGAAATCTAGCGCTTAGTGCATCTCAATACCCCCTCCTCTTAATCAGGATCCTCAAGAAATGTGAGTTATAAAGGATAGCTTTCGTTTAGGATGTTCCTAAACTCTTTCGCTGGGAATCGATTTTGCTTACTGTATGATGTGCTTTCTGCTCGCCATGTCCTCCTGAGCTCAAGCAGTGTCAGGGCATAAAAGCATAGTTTCAAGCAGGGTCCTTCAGATTCAAATCAACCTTTTTTTTACTCTAACGTCCAGTTGGGGTCGACTAAAACCAGGCACACACCATATGACAAGACATTGCGAGAACGAACAGGAGTCGACGAAACAAGTCGATCTTCTGCGTTAAAGAGCGAGCGAGGTGGGAGAAAAGGGGGCGAGATGGTTGGGAGAGTCTTCGAAAGGGCATCCGGAATGATGATGCCTGCCTGTCTCTCCGGTTTTGTATTTATAATCGTACTGTGGAATTATTTAACTTTTATTTCCTATATTTTAGCAATAAACACAATGAAACGGAGAAGGATACGAAGGTTCGAAAACGACGACGGAGAGAAGAAGAAGCAAAAAAAGAGAGAGAGAGAGAGGAAGACAAAAGAAAAGCCAAAATGCCGAAAAACACAACGTCGTTGTTAACTCTGGATAAGGGTACACATCCGAACAGTACGCGGCTGCTAGCTGATCCCACCATGTTGTCGCACGTTGAAGTAAGTGTTGGTGAGTAAGTCTCGTTTTAATGTTTCGCTAGTACGCCTATCCGATACCTTTTTCGTCAGCTTAAGTTCTTGCTCGGGTCGGGTCGGGTCAAACGGAGCCATCCGTAAGCGACCCGGAATCGTTCGAGTCGTATAGGTAGTTCCAACGAGTTCGGCGAGATGGGTCGTCCCGAAATCGAAACCTACAGGACGTACTCGTTGTATGATTTGCTGAGCGTACAGGTGGATCCGAACTTGTTACATCCATGAGTCGACCGGAACCTATGGGTCGAACTCGTGTATACTTTGCTGGACCTACTGGTCGACCAGAACTCGTTGCGTCTACGGTTCGAATTCGATTCCAATAGTTACTAACTCGACCTCGGTTCGAACCATGATACGAACCGTATGACCCATCGCTAATCCTTAGCAGTTTGACCCTGATCCACCTTCACCTGGCATGTGATGTTGGCCATTGTCATTCTTACAAGCCCGGTAAGCTTGGCCGGGATTCCAAAAGAGCTCATTGCGTCGTACAGTTTTACCCTGGCTATGCTGTCATAGGCAGCTTTAAAATCAATCAAGAGATGGTAGGAGTGGAGCTGCTGCTCCGCCATCTTCTCCAAGATTTGCCCCGCATCGTGAAGATCTCTTTAGGGTCCGTGTGTTGATTTTCCGTTTCGGAATACTCTCCTTTTAGCTTCCGACTATCTCTTCAACGAGTGGGACAAGTCGATCTTGTAGGATTAGGGAGAAGATCGGTAAAAGACTCGAGAAGACCCCCCCCTGACAAAATTTGTTAGGCACTGTAGGATTTACGCTTGAATGTATGCAATCCGCAGTACACGTTGCGAAAGCTACACAGTGTGCTTTCAGTGTGGTCAAAAACGGTTGAAAAAGTCGAATGAAATATTGCTTATTATTCGATTAAATCCCGCTCCCTGTATCCTGACCATTTATATTGGCTTACAGGAGCAACTTAATAATTTTTGGTCACGCTGGGAGGGACCAATCAGTACTTACAACATACACGGTGTTCCCGGACTGTAACGGAACATTGGTTCGATGGATTCTTGTTAACGGGCATAGATATTCAGAAAAGGAGGGAAAATAAGAATATCAACATTTCAAATCACTTCTGACAATGTATATTATCATGCTCTACTCGCTGTCCAGTAACAGTATGAAGGAACAATGCACAATGTTTATACCAAACGAGTTATGACCATACAAAAATCCCACTGTGCAATAAAAATGACAGGCCACAGTGCTGCACACAAAAGATTCTAGGGGGGGCCTTCTCGAGTCTTTTACCAGAAGATCTAGTAGGCGGTATTCAACACTGTTACACCACTGTAATTGCTGCACTCTTCCCTATCTCGCTTCTTGTATAAGGGATAGATGATACCAAGATTCCAATCACAAGGCAATCGATACACTATCCCATACCTCAGTAATAATTTGATGAATTTCCTGTTCGAGTGCTACTATTCCGTCGGTGCCTCTGGTGCCTTGTTGTTCTTGAGGCGATGTGACGTGCTATTCGAGTTATTAGGTAGGATGATAGGATGATATCATCTGCCAGTGGAGCCTCTAGCTGTTCGGTGAACTGATCATTTAGCAATTCATCAAAGTACTGAGCCCATCGCGAGAGTTACCTCTGGCTGGTAACTGACCAGATCCCCATCCTTATTCCGACAGCAGGTCACCATAGTTAGGTCTGAAGTAACTTCGGCGACCTGCTACCGCACTCTGATTTCTTGAAAATCCCGCACCCGCTGCTCTTCCCAACTCCGTTCCGTTCCGCTCGGGCAAGAATGTCTTCATTACGCTCATTCAGCCATAGCTAGAGCTTGCCGCATGTATGGGAGCTCTATAGGCTAGCCGATCGATTATGGGAGCAGCAGATATGTGCTTCTGTCTGAAGTGTTCCATAGTCCATAGCTACATAGTTTTACCCAAAAAAAACCCAAACCTCCACTCCCCCCCCCCCCCTTGCAGGCTTCCTCCCCTCCGCCAGATAACTTCCGATAACATCAAGTAGGTACCTGAAATGCAAACAGGTTCACGTTCCGTTCCTTCTGGAAAATGAACCAGTTCCGTTGCGTTCCATTCCTTTTCTTTCAGCAATATTCCAAAGGATTAACAATTTTTTTCATCCATCCGAGGAAAGCGTCCCGCAATCTTATCAAACCAGTATGTACTCTCTGTGAAGATTAAACATCACGGCAGAATGTGTACGTCTTACCTCATTGGAAATTGCTTATTCAAATAGCGGGACCGCGAAGTCCTGGTGCTGAGCAAACCTTGCCGGAACTCTAGATGGACCCCATATGATGCCAAGAGGTATGGTTTCGGATGCATATGTCGCTGTGCCCGGTTAAAAATGACTTCATTTTCGATTCATTTATTTGACTTTTTTTTTTTGCATCGATTTTATATTCTCCAGAGAACAATTGGGGGTTTGCTTTGTTTGTGCAGTGTCATTGCTAGAAAAAAAGCAAACAAATTCATGTAAAACTTGAATCGCGGAGGTGTGTGTGTATGTGTGTGTGCACAGGGCCGTAACGGTCGTATAGCCACAAGAAGGGATTGACAGCCACAAAAACAACAGCGTCCACGAATGATGATCACCCTCCCATCACACGTGGACTGTGGAGAACTGTAAGTTTCACCAAGAACAATGAGACGAAGTTTTCTACTAGAGAGAGAGAGAAAATGCATCTATGGGTGTGTGTGTGTGTGATGGAAAGCCCGGGGCTTGGAGATACGAATCGTCCTAGGTAATATTTCCTGAGGTAATATTGCGCCTTGGAAAAGCTTGAAGCACTCGCATACGCTAGCGTATAGGAAACTGGCTGCTTTACATGACACGACTTGATTGCTTGTAGGTTGTTGTAGTAGTAGTGGTGGTAGTCGCAGTTTTACATATATTGCTTTGTATTATAGTGCAAGAGAGAGAGAGAGAGAGAGAGAGAGAACACAGCTGTAAGCTTCATAATTTACATTCAAATTATCCATTAATTACCGCTCTTTATTCCTCCCCCCCCCCCCCCCCCCCCCCCCCCTGCACTATTCCTGCTGCTGCCGCTCTATCACACGGTGACCTCGGGTCCGCAAAAATTATACACAAATACAAGCGCAACAAAAGGAAAAACCCCCAACAAACATAATATACGTTAAAATACCCCCATCGTTCGCCGTGTGCTGCCGCTGCTGCTGCTGCTGTGAGGTGAGAAGCACAGTTTAAAAAATGCGCCTTCCTTCATTTGACTAATTACGCTTTCTTCTTCCTTTGCTTTCGGTTCTCTTTTTTTTGCACAATTTTTACCTTTTCACTGTTTTGTTATTTGTATGCTACTATTTGCTTACTCTCTCCTCTCTATTGCTAAGTTGTCCTCTGGAGTTTTCTTTTCCTTCTTCTTCTTCTTCTTCTTCTTCTTATTTGCTTTTCGCTTTATGCTTTTTTGTTGTTTTTGTTTTTGTTTGCTAATGTGGTTTCATCGTTTTTTTAAGTTTTCTTCTTCTCCTTCTTCTTCATTTGTTTTCACCACTTCTATGCTATCGACAAGTTTGAATGTATAAGTGTAGGAGGTTTGTATATAGCTGGATAGCAAACACCTTCCCTTACTGTGCTACTACTACTGCACGTTTTCTCTTCTTGTCCTTCCGTTTGCTTTTCTTTTTTGTTTGTTTGTTTGTTTGTTTGTTTTGGTGATGAACCGGAACCGAAATCAAGCACGACCACAGGGTGAGACTGTGTATAAGAACCGCGGGAGAAGTAAACAAAAGTTTCTTCCCGTTTTTACACGTTTGGCCGGTGCTGTTGCTGCTGCTGCTGATTTTGGCCACAGCTCTGGATGAAGTCCTCGTACGCTTCCTGTAGCTCCAGATCTTCGTTCGGATCGACCAGCCCGCACTCATCATCATCGCTATTAGGGATTATAATTATAGATTAGCAGAGTCTTCCTTTTTTGTTTGCTTTGAGCTCCCCCCGGTGGCCACTTACTCGTAATCAAAGTACGCATTCGAGGGCTGTTTGGATGTTACGTTGGTCAACAGGAACGAGTGTTCCTCCTCCGTCAGCACCTTACCGTCGGGCCCATAGAAGACGGGATTGTTTTGGGCCAAGCCCGAACCAACACCACCACCGCCGCCCATCAGCATGGCGTCGGCCGGGTTCGGCATCGCTGAACCGGAGGACGGTTCCTCGGTGCGGCCCCAGGCATTCTTGCGCAGCGCAGACACCGAACGGATCATCGCCTCCGTTGACGACTGGACGTCGGTCTGGTTTTCGAGCTTCGACAGGATTGCATCCACCTTCTCCGGACAGTCTTGTTCCAGTTCGTACCCGCAGAGCTAGCGATTGGAGTGAGTGAGTGAGTGAGTAAATAACTAGTAACTGCTACATTTGCTATGTTCATGTGGATCGTCGTGTGCGAGCAGTTGTTGGGTTGTGCTTTTGACCTGCGCTAACGTTACACAATCGTATACATAGCGCATAGTTGCAAACGCCAAATGAGGCACTAAGACACTGATGGATCATCCTCTGGGAGAGGATAGATAGCCTTGAAGCACTAAGATCCCCGAAGGCTGTTAAGAGTCCGGATTTCCTTACCATCCAAATCCTTGAATTGCTTTTGGCTCAATGTTCGACATGGTGGTGTTCAGGATTTTGCTAATTTGGGTCCTTGGAGCGGTCCGGTGGCCAAGGCGACAGCGGCGCCGGTCTTCACACGGCAGGACCTGGGGCTCAAACCCCATCAGACCGTCTCCCCGTACGTAGGGCGGACTACTACTACGGGTAAAATTAAGTCACAGAAAGCCCCAGAAATGGAAGGCCGAGACCTCTCGAGGTTTGTAGTGCCAAGGAGGTAGAAGAAGAAGAAGGGTCCCTTCTTATTGGGGAATCCCCCGACAATGAGAAAGCCATTGACATTGACTCACTGACCCAAAACAGGCGTCCAACGTCACCACAAGTGTCTCTGAGCGGCCAAATTTCTTGGAGGGCTCTCTGTAGACCGGGCATTCATACGCATGACGTCTCGACTTACACCTGTTTACAGTTACAGTCGAATCGTTCACCGTTTGCTTCGACTCACGAGCTGCCTGCTTCGATTTGCGTGCCATTATCATCGAAAGAGCGACCCTGTGGTCGAATCGCATGCCGTTACTATGGAATCACGTGCCGGTATCTATGGATTTGTGAATGTTAGCACATTTCAAATTCGCCTCTTCTCTCGAAGCAATAGTTTTTTTTTCTTATCGCTTAAACTTACGGATCTTACGCAATGTTACGGAAACTAATAGCTTGATGAACTTTTCTAAATTTTCTTCGCCGTTCGAACCCGTTCATTTCCGCTAGTTTAATGTATCCACTAAACCCGTAATCCACTAAACTCTGAAGAGCTAGTCTTGTGTATCGGCACGTGCTTCCATAGTAACGGCACGCATGGAAACGGCACGCAAATCGAAGCAAGCAGCACATGAGTCGCAGCAAGCGGTGAGCGATTCGACTGTAGCTGTAAACAGGTGACTGCGGTGACGCATTTCACAATGTGGATCATCTTCTATAACCCTGCTGCGTGGTGTTTGAAACCGCCCTCCCTGTTGAGCGCAGTCGAGAGCATCGGCAGATTCGATTATCCTTTGATTCCGCATCGCCATTATCCTTCCAATCCATATACACCATTCTTGTTTTGTGACACGGGTTGGATCCGTTGACGGTGCAATGGCATTCGAGGACCATTTCCATATTGCCGTTAAAAGAAGAGGCAGTGTGCTCCAAGCCAGTCTAGCTTTGCTTCGGGAGTGGTTGGCGAGTTGCTGTGGCGAGATGGAATTCGCCGAACACTTTTGGATTCGTTGATGACGTGGTCAATCATGGACTGCTGGGCTATTCGGAGAACACTGTACTTGCTTTTGTGTTTCAGTCCAGATAGACAACCGGAACGAACTGGGGTTGCCCCACCATCGCCATAGCCACAACAATAGCACCGGAACCGGGGGAAAAAAAACTTCCAAACCCACCATACAACGACAATAGAAACTGGGCAACAACCATCAATTCTCCGTCCAAAACCGAGCTTGCCCGGGATACGGCCAATAGATAAATAAATAGCTAGGTTGCAACCGTGTTCGTATCATACCTTCAAGCATTGGCAGACACATTTCGTGTTTTCCGGTCCTTTCTTGACGAGCAGTATTTCGATCGCGTTTATGATGTGCTCCGAGATCGTTTTGCCGAACGGTTCCTGCAAACAAACAAACAAAATTTAAGAGAAGAATATCCATTAAGCACCTTTGAAATTTGCCACGTAAGCTGCTAGAAGCGTTCGTACCTGCGGATCGCGCAGCTGCATGTACAGCTCGGCCAGGAAGAGTGTAGCGCCCCGCACCTTCACCTGCTCGTTCTTCATGAACTGCGGCAGCTCACCGCTCTGGTCCTGCATCTTGAGCAGCAACAGCTCCCGCAGCACCAGGTTCGGCCCATTGCTCAAACTGTCCAGCAGTTTACACAGACGCGCTCCCATGTAGCGGAAGTTGGATTCCTTGATTGACTGCATTTTGTTTTGTTTTTTTTTTGGAGGACAATTTTAAAACACCTGGTTAGAGATCGGTGCACACCCGCACAGTAGTCATAACAGTGTTCCATGCTAACCTGCTCGAAAATCATCTCGATTGTGCTGCTCAGCACGTAGTGATCCTGGCTCAGATCGCCCAACTTTTTCGGCAGCTTCACCTTCACCGAATCATCAAACAGCCCTGGATTGTCGAACAGTTCCGCAATCACGCTGGTCACGTAGTCCATCGCTTGCGTTTGTCTGTACGATAGCTGTTGGGGAGAAAAAGGGAAACAAACAGAAAAAAGGCGGTGACAAAACACACTCCCAGCGATAGAAAAGGGTTTGCTACAATGAGGACAACAATCGATGTTAGGCTTCGAGAAGCGGCGAAAGCAGTACAGTGTAGAGGATAAAGCAAGAGCGATGAATAGATGGGAAAGAGATCAAAACTGAAAACAAACAAAACGGGGGAAAAACGGAAAAACAATGTGCAAAAAAGGAGGAAACATGCAAACACCAAGTGGCAAGCAAGACGTTAGCTTCACCAAACACAAACTAAATCGTGCATCTATAGGGTTAGTAACATTAAGATTAAGTGTAACAGAAAGGAGTACAAAACATCAAACCGATATGCGCGCTTCAGTATTATATTAATCTCTACCCAAAGTCTACACACTCTGAGTCCAACTGCCATAGACGTCACCGCTTCTTCGGAAATAGTTGACAGGAAGGATTTGGTTTTCGTCGTTTTGCTCCTTAACCCTTCATTTATATTTCCTAAACACGGAAACCATCATTCATCGTTGGTTTGAGGCTCTCCTATGTAGCAGAAGCTTGCCAAAGGATCGAGCGTGCGGCACAAAACCTGATTTACACAAAGGTGATGTACAGATAGGTGACCGTACCTTCGAAGTCGTCCAAAACTTCACTTCTCTGGGATCAAAAGTCATCATCAACTACAACAGTGATGTAGAGTTAGGCGCAACGGTGCTGGCTGCCAACCGGTCCTGCTACAGCCGGAGGGAACTTCTCCACTCAAAGTACCTGAGGCGACAGACGAAGCTGGCATTGTATAGAATATTGATAGTCCCAGTACTCACATACGCCCCTGAGACATGGATTCTGTCCAAAACTGACGAAGGAGGATTGTTGGCCTTCCCCGTATGTGTGGAAGGACAATGGAGGAGCCGCTACAATGACGAGCACTACGAGCTGTACGATGATCTCACCATCCTGCAGCGCATTAGACTCGCCAGGCTCCGGTGGACTGGTCATGTCATGAGAATGACACCGGACGACCCAGCCTGTAAAGTCCATTTAGGCCGTCCAGATTTAACGGATAACGGATTGACAGAGGACGGCGCTAAACCGTGAGCGGTATCAAGGATTGTTGCAGCAGACCAAGACCGCAAAGCGGTTGTAGCGCCTGATAAGTAAGTCAGTAAGTAAACACTGAAGCCATTTGCAGTTTCAGTAATCTAGCAATAAGGCCACGCCGTTCCCCGTGAATTTAAAAAAAAAAATACTATCCATGGTATGCCAACTACACGCACTCTGGAACTCGTCCAGAGTCATCCCAACTCATGATCCCCGATGATGATTATCCTTAGCACATCCGAATTTCCAACCACAGCGCTACTTCTGTTGCCCAAACCCAGAGGCCGGGGGGTGGGTTTGGTTCTCATTTGACCATCTTCGAAATGATCTTTTGAACTGTTTTTCTTCTCGGTCCGGAGAAACGATCACCAAAGATCAGCTAGAAACGAAAAGCAAATTATTAATCGATGGAGAACTAAATATGAACGAAAAAGCTTACACGAAAGTTTCGCGCAACTTCCATTAAGTGTGGTCAATTTTTGCCGACTTAGAGCAGTACACGATTTGAGATGATTTGGCCTGGCTTACTAGACTTCTCCGTACCGCATAGTTGGATAGGCAATCCTCACACTATGGGGGAACCGGTCCGGATGGGATCTGAACCCCAGGCATGTGAAGATCGGCGCCGCTCTCTCAACTACTATCGGCCGCCCCGCCACTACGCCCGATTCACACATTCCTTGAATATGTTTTCCCTTAGGGGTCCACTTCAAAGTACCCGTTGTATAAACGGTAGACACCTCTAATCCAAGCATAATTACCTGCTAGCAGTTACTTTTCCTGGCGCTAACAGTTCGAAATGGCTCTATACAAATTGGACCCAGCGTGTGTTTAGTATGCTTAATATAGGGACATGTGGACATGTTAGTGTACAGCATCAAACATTAACCAAAAAAGAAACAAATGCAGGGGAAAAGGGGGAAGCGAGCAGAAACGACAAGCACATAATTCCAACACGCCAGTCCTTCCTTCCTTAGGGTAAGGAGCTCATCGAGATGAAGGATTCTGCTTAGGTGTTAGCTTGAACGACGCAACAACAACAGCAACATTCATGAAGATGTGGTGGTGGTGATGGTGGTGGTAGGTTGTGAGAAGGTTGGGGGCTGTTGGGTGATGCTTCTTTGCTTTGTTTCGTGGTGGTAGCGTCATCCTACCTGTTCATTGTCTTCCTGAAAGTTGGAATCCCAGTTCGCAGCCATCATACTGTTGTAACCACCGGCCGCCGCCGCAGGCCCTCCACCATCCATATAATCGTGGTGATGATTTCCACCATACGGATGATGCTGCTGCTGCTGCTGTTGCTGGTGATGGTGTTGCTGATGATGGTGCTGCTGCCGGGAGCGATGGTGGTGGTTTTGCTGGTGCTGGTGCTGCCCACCATTGTTGTACTTTCGGTGATCACCTCCGCCCATGCCGCCCTGCTGCGGCCCATGATGGTTGTTCTGGTAGCCGCCGTACGGACCACCACCGTAACCTTGATGCTGCTGCTGATGGTGATGGTGGTAGCCATGATGTTGCTGACCACGGTGCTGCTGATGATGGTGATGGTGCATTGGCTGCTGCTGCTGCTGCTGGTGGTGATGGTGATTGAACTGTTTGCGCACATTCCCGGGTTAAGAGCATTACCAGTCAGTACATATGTACAGCAAGAACGGGTTAAAGAAGAGCCGTGCGAAGGGTGTTGGTTGGGGACAGGTTGTGTATTTCAGACGTGGGTACGTGGGTCGGGAAAGGTAGCGAGGCGGGTCCAGCATTGTGGGGAGGGTGCGCAATTGTACAATGATTGAAAAGAATTTCATATTAGTACAACGTGTATCAATTTTGTACATTCAATAGAAATGTATACAAATATATATAAATAAGGTAAGACAGCAGAGCAGACACACACAAGAGAGAGAGAGAGAGATAGAAATTGCCATTCGACAAGTGCGAATGTGTGTTTGTGTGTGTAGAATTAAATGGTATAAATCCCGTAAATAAATGTGTTAGTAAAAGAACATTAAATAGCACATAAGAAGGAATGAAATCAATAGACACAAAAAGATAGAAAGAAAGGAGAAAGACAGAAAAAAAGATTTAAAAAAAATATAAACAATATAAGATAAAAATGGAGCAATACGGCCAGGCCGTTCTTTATGAAAAAAAAAACAAAAAATAAGATAAAAATGGAAAAGACCAACAGAAACTACAAGAAGAAGAGGAGCAAAAGAAAAGAAAAGAAAAAAGTACAAAACGAAGAAAAAAGTTCCGACGATGGGGGGGAGGAACACATTTACAAACGATGTAAACAATAAAAAAAACACTACAAATACATAAAACAACCAAATGCTAAACCGGATAACCGGACTGCGATAATAATCGCACCCTTTATCTAAACTATTTCGAAGATAACGTTTTGATTTGATTAAAAGACTTAAAAGACCCATGTGGAAAAGGGTTTCCGGGTTCGAATAGCACGTACGACGTCGTTTTGACCTAGAACATAGAATTCGATTGAGCCGAATTTCGAGCCTCCCCACGCTGCAGAGCGCTCCAGCTATGTTTACAGTTCCCCGTTCAGCACTTCAGCACCAAGACCCTCTCCCTCCTGTGACAAACACCGGCTACAACGGAGAGCAAAACCCCTTCCAATGGTGGCACACGGTCAGACACTCACCTCCTTCCCATTATCACCACCGTCCACAAGCTGCATATTGCTTAACCGGTTCTGCAACGACATCCCGGGCCCAGCGGTTCCGTTGGCCATCATTGCCGGTCCGTTACTACTGCTGCCGGCAAGATGATGCGTGGCGTAATCGTATCCGCCGCCGCCGCCGCCGCCGCCGCCACCACCACCACCACTGCCATCACCACCGCCCTGTGCCATTGCAAACCGTTGATGGACGTGTGATGCCGCCGGCGGTTGATGCATTCCCATCTGGGGCTGATACTGTCCACCATCCTGGGGTTGAGTTGGCTGGTACGCCCCGTGCTTAGCCTTCGGTATGAACTCCTCTGCGTCGACAGATAGTATGTGCGCTAAAAAAAAACACAATAAAAGCAATACATAAATCAGTAACGAAACACATTGCCGCTATATACATACTGTGCAAAGGATCGTTCGGATTTGTGGTGGTGGATCTGATATCTAAGGAGGGCACATCCTGTGGGGGGGGGGGGGGGGGGTGCCAGGCAGAGCACCGAACTCATCCCCCCCATGTTTTGGTGATCGTTATTCTTATTTTGGTGTGCGTGGGCACCAAACCAATGGCCAATGACCGTCAAACCCCATTTTCCCGTATCGAACAGGGGGTGTTTGGGGGGGGGGGGGGGGGGGGTGGGGGGGGGGATTGTGAAAAGTGCAATTTCAAGTAGGGCACACATTCACAAACTTCGCTTGCGATAGCGGTAAAATATTGAGGTTTTGAGGAACCGCAAATTGATCAAAACACAATCCAGCAGCAGCAGCAGCAAGTGATCGCCAAAACCACAAAGCATGACTTTCTCCCCGAGCTAATATATACCGGCGTTGCCACCATAAGCGGGGCATAAACAAATCTCTCTTTCTCTCTCTTACTCTGTTTTTCTGATGTCTTCTATTTCAAGCAAATTTTGGCACAGTTGGCGTGTGATGGTGCAGAGTTCTGTTTATGGGCCGGATGACGGCACATCGAGGAAGTACGCGGCTCATTCGTGGCGATGCCGATGAATCACACACCAACTTGCCAACGGTTGAATGAGCGATTAAACAGAACATTCCGTGCACGCTGCACCCCACCACCACACATGCCAGGTAGTTTTAAATGCAAAATTATAAGCATACGAAACGGTGAGTTGGCTTCGTTCTTAGCGGTTATGTTTTCGATGGTAATGAATGGGTCGCCGGCGACGGCGCTAGCTTTGGAATGGTAGTCCTCTATTTCCTAATCGATTAGCGGAAGAGAAAGCTTATTGTTCTGTTTAGAGAAGTGTAGACATTCTCTGCTTACATGCTGATCTAGTTCCATACTGCTAAGTTGACGTGATTAATAACTTGTTTGCATCCATCTGAAAAGGGGTTTTATCATTTAAATTTGGGACTGTATCCATAAAAAAAATATACACATGAACGGCAACAGAGCTATCATCATCTCTAGTACCCAATGGCATAATTGTCGCTGTAGAAGCATTGTATGTATGACCACAACTTGCCGGAACCTTAGCACATGCGAACCCTTAGCGATCAGCTGATCATTCCGTCTTGGACAGTTGTTCGCGATCAGTTGAGATGACAGCATGATGCAGAAAAACTCTCTGATTCAGGTGCGGGTTTATAGTGTAACCATGCGCAGGGCTATGGTTGTAGCACCAAGGAAGAAGAAACGGATGCTTCGAGCTTTCAAGGGGCACCGGTTCATATCGACGGTGGCGTACCTTCCTTTAAGCTGGTGGTGGCAGCGGACATTTACTTTGGTCACAGAATCTGAATCTGCTGCCTGATTTCACGTCGAATCAGATATCGCATAAGATCAGTTTTGTACGCGAGTCCATGTCTCAGAAGCGTAAGAGAATACTGGGTGCTAAGTCATTTTTCTTCCGCTTCTTCCTCTTTGCTTAACAATCTGTTGGGGCATAATCCCGATGGGATGCCCAATCCTATCATTTGAAAGATTGGTTCAGCTTCCGTTTCGGCTACAGAGTTCCTCCGTGGAGCCAGATCGGTTTAAATATTTTGAGAGAAGTAATATCCTCAAACTGTTGCTATTACTGGGTAATAACCGCCAGTTTTTGGAATTTTTTGAAAGATTCAAAATTGAATGCGCACGCGGTGATTCGTATTTGGTGATCTTATCGTAATAGTCGTTTTAATCAACGATCGAGACCGCTCAAACTGGGGGACCGTTTCCTGTTTCAGTGCTGCCCTCCTGTAAACATATAATGCAACGTAATATTTCTTAGCTGCAAGGAGACCAAAAAAATGCATTAGGCTTCTGCTATCGATTAAAGCACATCCTGTTTAAATCCTGCACTACGCCAGCCAACGCAATCTGGAAAGCACATAAGACAGGCAACATTCGGCAGGTAGCCCACGGAAAAAAGGACCTTTCTCTTCTGATTTCACAGTAAGCTTACACACGCTGTTGCCTTGGTATCGCGGGTTCGGGCAGCAAACACACCTGCAACTCCTCTCGACCGAGAAATTCTTCTTTGCGTGGTGTTGTGTATTGTCAACATGGGATTCAGGTTCGACACACACTCTCACACGCACACGCAACATTACCGTACCCAATCTTCATCACATCGCGTTGCACGTATGCAATCCTCCATTTTTCCTGTGGCGACCATCTTTCTTTTCGACGTTCAATGTTTAATGCTCTTTATGCCAGTTTTCTTAGAAGAATGCAGCATTTTCACTACTCACAACAAAAAAACAAGAAACACCACAAAACGTACGAAACGTTTCCTTTTTCGGTGAGACAACGAAAACAAAAAGGAACAATTTTACTCACTTTTCGGGGCACGCATCTCAGGATACTTGTTCTGTTGCGCCATGGCTGTGGCTGAGGATATTTGGTGATGATATTATTCCTTCAGCTTTGCACCACCAACACACTATGAAGCACTTTGCTGCGGAAGCTATTTTTCACCCTTTCACAGCACCACACTTTTTTCACTGTGTAGTTCTGCTTTTACGTCGTTGCTCGCAGGTCATACAGCTTCCGCCTCACACACCGAGGGGGTCAATGGCGTTTGATGAATGCAACGCAAAAACAACAAGACAATCGTGCAGGAACACCGCGAAGATGAGGAAGAAGCGCCGCTCTCACCACCCAACTTGAAGAGCAATTGCTATCACAGCACACATTGGAATTATTCCACTTTTGCAGCAGGAATCTATGATGCACACGCATAAGCCCCTATGTTCTGCAGTAGAGAAAAGGATGTTATTTCGCAAGATTAATTCACACTTTTACGTATTTTTCACTTCAACGCACGGGGGGGGAATGAGCCGTGTGTATGTGCGTGTGTGTGTGCGTTCGAGTATATGCGCTTGTGTGTTGGAACGAGGTGAGTGTTATTTATTCAACCGATCGAATATATTCTCACTTCCGCGTGGACACACTGGCGTATATATTTTTTGATGATTCGTGTGATTCGTTTGCACGCCACCAACGTCACCACCTTCACCTATCTACCCCGCCGATTCACCAACCGTTCGCACGAGCAACGCGAACACCTTTCTAACTACCGCGTGGCGACGAACGCGTGTCGCACCTCGACCGCTCGCTTGGACAAATAATAGACGAGGCAAATCACTGTTTTCTGTGCACGCCGCTCTTTCTGCACCGCACTGCCGTCAAGTATTATTCGTACCGAGCTTCTTTCGCCACACAATTGCACAATTCGGCTTTGCTACCCGTACTGCAGCCGCCTGACGTGCGTGATTGGTATTTTTTTCTTACTTCTCGCCTTCCTCGATAATTTTCTTCGAACCGTTTCCTTCGCTCACGCACACGCCAGTACACACGCAAGCACGCACACGGCCTAAATGTCAAAGGGTGCGGTTTGACAGCTGCCGGTACTGTCAAATGGCGTAGGCGATGTGGGTGCGTTTATAAGGGTGGGTAGAAGACTCTGTTCAAGCGAAATTTATGCCTTCTCGTAGTTTTAAAAAAAAAATACGACCCGAGAAAAGTTAGTAAATTTCAGTGGTGTTACTAGAATTAGTCCTTTCTTTGATGGTATGTGGAGTAATTTATAATTTTCTTGCATTTTTATTTCAGGTTTTTGTAATAAAACCAATTCTTCGCACAAATTTTTCATTCTAAATATAGCCCAACAACCTTGTTTTCACATAATCGACTAATATCCCAAATGCCCTACTAGCGAGAATCGCACTAATTCGGAAGCAGCAAAAGAAAAACGATGGCGCTACAGTTATCAGCTAATAAATAATCTTGCTTTTCGGTTCCATTTTATTCGCCTTTGTATTTTGTTATACTGCACTGTTTGCAACAGCGAAAAAGATACTAATCCAATGTGGTTTCCAGATTCAAAAAAACGCTAGCGGCCCATTTTCATGCCTCTGCCCGTTAGCAATCAAGGAAGCTGATCGCACGCGGAACGGAGACGTGAGAATGGCCTATTCATCAAGTTATGATTTATCTATATCTCTCTCCCTCTCTCTCTCTGGCGCGTTTCACAACTTACAAGGGATTGTAAGGATTTCCCCCGTGGAGGTTAAAAAATTGCTTCGTATCGCTGCTTCTTCTATCATCCCCCATCGCTCAATCTCTCTCGTGTCCATTGCCGGCTTTCAGTCGGCATCAGCAACGGTGCATGTGTGTTTCGTCGGTTGTTTGCTATTCTCACCTGTCCCTTTTGCTAAGCGGTGTAGCTTATCGAAAAAAGAGCCGGGCAGGCAGACAGTACGGAGACATCCTGGGGATGTGTATTTCGCACACATACACGCTTTGCTGATTTGCTTCATCAAACTGGTCTTGATGGTGGTGCTGGTTGGTTGGTAGTGGTTGTGTTATGCTTTCTTTTTTTTACAAATTAAAAGTTAATCGGCTTGCCGAAGCTGGCGGCCGTATGTGCCTCTCGGAGGGCTTCCGCACAGGTCGGGTGAGCGTGGCAAACGCGAGCAACATCCTCCGCCGACGCACCGTATTCCATGGCGAGGACAGACTCGTTGATCAGTTCACCAGCGGCCTGAAGTGAGATTTTAATTAAGCGATCAGTACACAATACACATCACTTGCTTGTTTCAAAGCAACAGCTTACCGGTCCAATGATATGCACACCAAGCACACGATCCGTCTGCTTATCGGCCAACACTTTCACGAACCCATCGGTATCGTTGTTCGTCTTGGCACGCGAGTTTGCCGCGAACGGGAACTTGCCGACGTTATACGCGACACCTTCCGCCTTCAGTTCCTCCTCGTTCTTGCCCACCCAGGCCACCTCCGGATGCGTGTACACCACGCTCGGCACACAGTTGTAGTCGATGTGCAAGTGTCCACCGAGCATACCTTCCACCGCCACAATACCCTCGTCTTCTGCCTTATGCGCCAACATCGGACCATGGATACAATCACCGATCGCGTACACGCTCGGCACGATCGTCTGGAACTGGCTGTTAACCGGCACCCGGCCTCGGTCATCCTTCACAATACCAACGTTCTCCAGCCCAAGTCCCTCCGTGTACGGCCGACGGCCAACACACACCAGCAGCACATCAAACTCCAGATTCTGCTGCGAACCATCCTTTACGTTCTCGACCGTCACGGTAACACCGCTGCCAGCCTTCGACGCACTGATCACCTTCGTGCCGAGCATAAACTTCATGCCCTGCTTGGTGAGAATCTTCTGGAAGTTCTTCGACACCTCCTGATCGATGCCGACACCGCCGATCGTGGTGAGAAATTCGATTGCGGTCACTTCCGCACCGAGCCGGCCCCAAACCGAACCCAGCTCCAGCCCAATGACGCCGGCACCGATGAGGCCCAGTCGTCGTGGCACTTCCTTCAGCTTCAGCGCACCCGTCGAGGACACGATCGTTTCCTCGTCCACTTCAATGCCCGGGAATGGGGTCACTTCCGAGCCGGTTGCGATCAGAATGTTCTTCGTGTTGACGGTTTCCTCACCACCGTCAGCCTTCTTAGCGACCACCGTGTTCGGGCCGGTGATCGTTCCGAAACCGTTGATGTGTGTCACCTTGTTCTTCTTGAAGAGCTGCGCAATGCCGCCGGTAAGCGATTTGACCGCTTTCGACTTCTGGTCCATCAGTTTGCTCAGATCGAGACGCACATTTTCGACGAGAATACCGCGCGAGGCAAGATCGCCCGAGTGGGCCATGTGGTAGTAGTGCGAATTGTTTAGCAGGGCTTTCGAGGGGATGCAGCCCACGTTCAGGCAGGTTCCGCCGAGTGTGTCATTCTTTTCGATGCACACGGTCTAAATGGGGGCAAAGGAAAACAGAGGATCATGTTAAATGTTAATCGCAGTAGGCGGGTCTTTCATTGCTAGTCAATACTATCCGGGAGAGCTTGGCATGCTAGAACCTTCCCTAAAAAACTCGACTTTAGTTCCTAATACGTATCGATCTATCACGCACATTACGTAAATCCTAAACGCATTATTTCCAAAATACGGACCGAACCGGATCACAGCTGACCGTAGAACGGTCGTTTAATTATAGACGCACTATGGGACAATCGGCACCTCGTTCTACCATATGCTGTCCCGAAATCATAGCAACGCGTGTCAGTCCGGTAAGCGGTACTCCCTTCAGGGGACCTATTTATAACCAACCCAGTCATGTGGGCCACCCCACCGTTTGTGACCACTCCACTTTCACTTGTTTGTCCACCGTGCGTGCGTGCTTTCGTGCTTGCTTGCTCTGTGACCTTGGAATCCGCGATCCATGTATTACGCGCGTCATAAACACATCTGACGTTCGGCTCTCTGCAAACGTCCGCAAACAAGCACCGCAGGTCATGCCTCCACTTTATCACAAACGAATAATCACGCGTATCACGTCTTATCAGCTGTCCCTTTGCTGATGCTTCCAACTGCTCATCACCGTCAGCACATTCCGCGCCTCTTCGTACTCACCTTCATACCGAGCTGTGCGGCTTTGATGGAAGCAACATATCCACCCGGTCCGGAACCGATAACCACCAGGTCGGCATCGTGTGTCGTCGAGTAGTATCGGCCGTAGAGCGCTCCCAGCACTGCGCCATGATTTCGAAGGCTTGCGTTGCCCTACAAATAAAGAAAGGAAGCATACAGAGACCCTCCGTTACCGGGATGACGTACAGCACGATCCGAGAAACCGGCGATGCAAGAAGGTGTGATTGTGATGGCGTGTTAGGACGGATTTTCACAACATTGCGAACGGTTTCCCGTACCCGTTCAACCCCCGTCCTGCTGTTTTGACCGCATTTCCATCATCCAGCCACATAACGCCATCAATAATCGCACCCGCAATGATGAGGTGGGGATTGCATAATCGATCCCTTTTCTTCTACCATTTAGCGAGTGGTACGGTACGGGTCGAAGAAAAAAAATCCATCACACCACCCCGTACCCCTCGCTCGCAAGCACGCACGTACTAACCTTGACGGCAACGTTCACCAAAGAGCGAATGTTGGACTGCATGGTGTTGGTAGAATGCTGGTACGGGCAGCTCGCTAGTTAGATCCTTCCGTTTTCCCCACTAGGGTGGCGCACTGGTTGGCGGAATGCTTTTTCAGGTGGTCAGTGTCGCGCGACAATCCGGTTCCTTCGTTCGGCAGAGGTTTCGTGTGCCGCAAAACTGTCCACTTCTCGCTCGCGCAATAGAAACGGCAAGCACTTTTTTTTCAATTCGCGAATTCGCTGACAAACGTCAAACGGGTGACGTTTCGCACTTTTGACGGCACAATGTTTCGTTGAGTTTCGTTCAGTTTTGGGATTGGACAGTGGGAATGTCATTTAAATTGTCGACGAGTTTTTCGTTGTTTTACTCAGCTTTTCTTTAATTTTTCGTACATTTTCAGGCCATATTGTGTTTTTTTACAACATTAATTGACACGATCTGCGTATGAAGAGGTAAGTGAATGAGTTTTTGATCAAATTAACATAAAATAATCGGAATATTTAACGCCCAGGTTTTGTTTACTAATTGCGTACTAATGGTTTTTCAATTTCTTTCTAGAACGCCTGTTTCCTGTATTGTATTCTCATGGCTTGACCGTCAGACAGGGCCGGGTAAGTCTATTTCGCTGCTCAATAGCGAGGTGTTCATAGTATACAGTTCTTTGTGTTGGGCTCTCTTTTGTCCCTCCAAACATACAGGACCTAACATTGAGTCCATGACCTTTCTTGAGTCGATAGGAATCTATGGAGACGCTAGAAAATGCCACAGAAATCAGGTCCACATTTCAGAGGTTGCGATAGGTGTTTTTTGTCGAAGAAGTTTCCTCTGGCTGTAGTAGGCGCAATTCTTAACACCTGCTTTGTAGCCTGTGCTGACTTTTGACCACAGATAGGCGACGTTTAGGACGATCATCTAGCAGTTACGACCTTGTGCATTCGGATAGTTACACCCGAGCGAATCCAATAACCACCAAAGCTTATACGAACATTGTGCTTTATTCTTTATTTTTACATGTTTCTCATCCTTCAATTCTAGTTTTCTAGCCATTGCTTCCATCAGTTTGGCATCAGTTGGACGTGGGGAAGCTTTCTTAGGGAAGGAGAAAGACCGCAAAACAAAAATATGGAGCTGGATTGGGGATATTTAACCTACTCGCTATGGATGAGTATAGAAGCATAACGATGTATTTTTTTGTTGCTCCCCCTGCGGCTGTAATCTTGCTGTAATAATCGTAACTGGTTCATACAACGTGTGTTTTGTCTGCTGCCTATTAGCTAAGAGGAAAAGATAAAACAAAACTACAACTTGTAAAAAAAAAACTGGAGAAAGTATATTGCTTGGAGGGAGGGGGGAGTAGTAGATTCCCACCAAAAAGTGAAGATAAGGAAAAACAAACGAACGAAAAAGAACTTCTACAATCTGTACAACTACACAACTTCATACATTTACACTCTCTCGGCAAAAATGGTGGTACAATCCCACCACTATCGATATTGGAATTAAATTAAAATAGCGTTGAAAGGCAAACATTACATTAAATTAGCTAATCGAAGGGACAGTTGTAGAATATGCCGCGAGAGAGTGGTGCTATGTTTTTGCCAAAAACGCCCATACATCCTGCACTCGTCGGACGCAGGAACGCATGGCGCAGAAGGAGCGTCGTGTATCACGTGACTTACAAAAGAAGGGAAGGAAGGCATGAGTATTTTTCTTTGCATCGAGCTGCAAATGAGCTGGGACACAATATTTACAAGCGCGCGTCACCCCCAGATCCTCCAAAGGAACCTGCCCGTCTACATGAACCGAGGCACGAGCAGTATGTAGCGTTTTCGTCGACGCAATCGTACCCCGCCGGCCAACGATCGTCTGGTTCTGGCACGCTGGCGAGGTACGTCCAGATAGAACGGATCGCTCAGTACGTCACTCTCTTTGTACTCGTCGTACCCTCTGACTGTGGCGGCGGTCGCTTTGGGGCGCGCCGTCGTGCTGGTGACGGCTGGCGGCGTAGCTGTGCTCGAGCCGGAACCACCGCCATTACTTGTGATGGAGTAGTTGATCGTACGACCGTGATTATCGCGGATGGAGGTACTGGTGGTGACGATCACTTTCGGATAGCCGAGCGGTGCCGGCGACACACCAACCCGAGCGGAAGGTTGAACGCGCGGTGGCGAACTACTGCTGTGGCTCTTGTGATGCTCGTTGTTAATGATAAACCTACTAGTGTTGCTGGTGGTGGTGGTGATGGCGGTGCCACCTCCTCCATTCGGGAGTTTCTTAGAGCTACGATCGTTACTACTACTACTGCTGCTGCTGTTGCTACCATTATTACTACTAACTCTATTACTGCTAGAACTATTTGCGCTAGGTTTAGTATTAGTTCTGTCGCCTTCGCTTCTCGTCCCGCTGCTTCTGGCGGGCTCTTTCGGGAAGCGATCGTCTCCGGTCTTGCCGGGCGATGCATTCTTGGCGATAACAAATTCACTATTGGTGTTAGACTTAACGCTATCTAGGCTAGAATTTCCTGGGTCCGAATCGTCCCCCTCGGAACTGTAATCCTCATCGTACTCGTACTCGACCACCGGATCCTGCTGGTCCTGCTCACCACCGTCGGAGTGTGGCTGCTGTCCGCTATCTACCTTCCGCTCGCCGACTACTACCTGTTCCTTGGAACTCGCCTGTCCCGCCTTACCCTGATGGTGAAACGGAGGATCAGACCGCTTCAGCTCCTTGTGCTGTGGAATCTGTGTCAGATCTTCTACGTCCGGGTCGAACTGTAGCGAGATGTCCTTCTGGTTGCGCAGCTGCTGCTCGAAGGGTAGATGCAACGGTACCTGAAAACGAACCGGATACTGTCCGGGGTCAGAAACGGGACGTAAAGGTCGGGCGGATGGTGCAAGAGCGAAGGGTGCGATTAAGCGTTGTCAAAACTCACCTGAGGCGGTGGTTGTCTTCGGTAGCCTTCGAAGCGTTCCTCCTGCTGGTGATGATGATGGTGATGTTGCTGTTGTTGCTGCTGCTGCTGTTGCTGTAGCTGCTGCTGCTGCTGTTGGCGCAATATATCCTGCCGCTGTTGGGGTGACATTTGAGGAGCGACCGATTGCGGTAGCTTGAAACCCTGAGCCCTCAAGCGGAACGGTGTCAGTGGGGAGGCAGGCGAAGGCAATACTAGAGGCGCCGACGAGGCTAGCAGCGGTATTCTCTTTGGTGCTTGTGTTTGCTGTTGTTGCTGCTGCTGCTGCTGTTGCTGCTGTTGCTGACTGGAACCGAATCCACTTGCTCCTGTTCCGGTAGGGAACGGTGAGCGCTGGGTAGGCGTTAGAGCCGCAGACTGAGGTCCATTCTGTTGCTTCTGCTGCTGGCGATTGATCTTCTGCGTGTGGAGTAGTAGCAGTGCCTGATGGTTTTTGATTTCGGCTTCATGCTGCTGAACCTGCTTCTGCTGCTGCTGGAGCGCTTTCTGTTGCTGCTTGACGGCCGCTTCCTGTTGACGTTTCTGCAGCTCCTCGTGCTGCTTGGTGATGGCTTGCTGTTGGAGCAACTGTTCCTGCTGCTGACGACGCTGGTGCTCCAGCTGCTGCTTCTGTTTGTGCGTGAGCGGTGGCTGTGATGGTTGAGATTTGGACTTCGTACCTCCGGCGGGTGGTGTTGCGCCACCAGTACTACCACTACCAGTTGGTCCGCCACTAGCAGCGCCTGTGGTATGGGTGGTCACAGTGACGTGCGAGTTCGTTACAGCTAGCGTACCACCATTCTGGAAGTGTTGCTGCTGGAACGATACGGCTGGCTTCACGCCTCCACCGGCTTTCGTCGGTGGTTCCGTTTTTGGTTGATTGCCCTGCTGCTGCTGCTGCTGCTGCTGGAGTGTAAATTGCTGGGGCGAAAAGTTGCCACCTTCCTCCAGCGCTGGGACTACGACCGAGTCCTGATCGGCCGTCTTTTCGTCCGTGTACTCCTCATCCTCGTACTCGTAGTCTTCCTCCTCGGATGGTGGCTTGCGAGAAGTGCTCGAGAACGCGTGCATTGGGGTCGCGATCGTTGAGGATGAGATGGGCTGTGTGAAGCCCTTGTTACCGTTGTTAAATACGAACCGTCTCGATGGGGTCGTAGTGGCGGGAGGTTTCGGAGTCGTAGTGGTCGTCGTGGTAGTAGTCGTGGATGTCGTACTGGTTGTTGAAGACACTCCTTCACTACCTTCTTCTTCTGAGCTGCCATCTGTAAAGAGCAGGAATAGAAATGAGCGTCTCTTTTCCTCTTCCTCTAGCACAGGTGCAAGTGTTTACCGTCCGGCGAAGGAATGATCGTGTTGCCATAAAGCTCCAAGTTTAGGTAGTAGAACTTTTCCGACTTGGAACAATCAACCTCGTCCACGCGCTCGCACACACGCGTTTCCTGATCGAATACCGTCCCGTTCAGGCAGAGAAACTTAATGTCCATCGGTTCGTCCCCTTGGCCGATCGTGCACACGTGGAACATCTGGCAGGATGCCTCCAGATCGGCATAGTAGCCACCGATCACTTTGCCGGCGCAGGTGAAATTTGTCTCCGGAAGATTATCAAAGTCAAGGTACTGGAGCGTGGGATTGAAGAGGAAGGTAGATAATTAGTAAAACAAACCAAAAATGAGCAAATGTATCTCCAAAGCAACACACATACCCCGGGTTCACCCATACAATCCACGCCGAAGAAAAGCAGCAAAAACGCAATGAACGTCCCTGTGGAGAAGAGAACACACGTTAGCGTGGTTAGGCCTGCCAGAACTATTTCCCCTTGAAGTACACTTACCTTGCGAAAAGGACTGCAGTATCTTTAGAACCTTCATTCTGGATCGTCGCCGCATCTGAAAGACACCAAAAAAAGAGGAAAGGAAAAGCTGAGAATGGAGCAAGAATTTGGAGCAAGAATTAGAATTCCTTCCTTAATTAACATGAAGTGTGTCTTATGAGGAATTCGTACGTCGATTTGTGGTTAAGAAATCAATCCATCAATCGTAATGTGCCATGCAGGTGGCCAAGATTAGAAGGCATTCAGGGGTTTAGAAAGGGCCTGTGGTCTGTGCAGGAAGCGAAAAACTCCATTCAATCGTAGCCGTAGCCACAACGGATGCCAAATCGAATCTCGTTAGGCGTTCTCCTCAGCCCATTAAAAGTATTGCACCTGCTTCACTCGCAATGGGGAAGGTTAAATCCCCCCCACACATCTAGCAGCGAGTTGATGGAGAGTTTGCAAGTGACCGGGAGTCGTTATTTAATTGAAACTCTCGAAGCCTCTCCCCCCGGCCAGGAACGGAACAGAGTACGACTCCACATCGATGCAATTGGCTGCGGTCGGTGGTGTTTTTGGTTTCGCCCGTTTTTCCTTCTGTGGGTTCTCGCCCGGTCCGCTTTACCGTCTGAACCCCCCGCCGAGAACCACCGGCACCTGGGAAAACAAGGGCAAATTTGCGTTTCCCACTGGGTTTCGGTTCGGTCTGGCTTCCTGTTCTGCGGTGGTGGGCTACGATTGTTCAGAGCTGACGGTCGAGGGTTTTTTTCCCATCCGTCGCCGTCGGAGCGGCAACTCCCTCATTGATGACTCCGGACATTGCGGATCGGTCGGCTAAAATAAGTTGTCACTCTGGGAAAGGGACGGAGGTGCGGAGCACCATGGGGACAGCCACCGACCGCGTGAAGGTGTTTGGAGCGTTAATGCGACGGAAACAGCACCAGGTCTTTCGATCTGCATTCATAATCGATTGGATTCTGCGGTTTGTCAGCGCGTTGACTATGATCCGCTTAAGATGCCGGTGCAGATGCCCGGTTGGCTTTTTTTGTGCGTGTGTGCTTCTGTTACGTTTCCGACTCGGAATGTCTGCTTCATTCGGCGCTTCTTACGTGCAAGCTGTACCGGCCATGGTAAGTTCACCGTTTTTGTTTTGGTCCCTTTCCAGTTTCCCTTTTGAAGCTCGCTTCGTACAGACGATACAGGTGACGCTAACCTACCGTAACATCCTGCTGCACCTGACGGTGTGTCGGGGAAGCGCCACGGCCATGGTGTGGCGAAGGCGTGTGAGGGCTCACTGAAGTTCACAAATTCTATGGGACTGGGAAAGTGCGACTTCGTTCGCTGCGAAAGGAAAACCGCGAAAAATTCTGTCCCAACGTAATCGATACCTTGTGAAGCAAGAATGGAAGGCAGGGAAGCCGATCGCCTTTAATGTTCCTTTTGTGTGTGTGTGTGTGCATCGTTTCTTCCATTCCTTTTTGGAGGAGTTCCTTCGGTATCGTGTTTCTTCGCACCACCTTTACGGGTGTGTAGGGCAGAGATTATACTCGCACGATTCGAACCGAAGTTATGAATGAATCTCACCCTTCCTTCTCCGCTTCCTTCCTTCACCACGCAGGTGGAGCAAGTGCAACAGATGACCATGGTGCTGCAGCCGACCGAGGCACACGATCGTACTTTAAATCCTTGTACGCACGGCGGCTTTCTTTCACGCGCAAAAACACATGTTCCGAGCGGACGGGCACCGAGGGTTCTATTGTTCCGCCCAGGCACTGTCTTTATTTGTACTGCTTTCCGTTCCAGAAATATGCAAAGCTCGTGCCGCTATTGTGTCGCCTCGCGTTTGGTGTCCCATCGATGATAAACGATGCTTGGGAGCGGCTGCCTGCAAAAAGCGCAAGCTTTTTTGGTAGCACGTGCCTTGGAAGGCGCCTTTTGCAAACGCCTCGCAGTGCCGCGATCGTTCGGTGCGCTTTCGGTCGCACAATTTATTAACCTTGCGTTTTGGGATAATGGGAGGACACTTTGTGCTTGGGTCGCGCGGTCGCCTAGGTCGATTAGCGGCGGTATACATATAGGCTGTGGCTTAAAAATGCCTTTTTTTTCGTTCTTTTCTTTGCACCTGTTGGCCCAACCGGGGGACGCTATAATTTGTAAACAATTGAATAGGACTGCACATAGTCTGGTCCCCTGGATAGGTAGTCATGGCGCATGGACTACTTCAGAAGGAAAAAAGTGCTATTATACACGGAAGAAACATGTGCATAAGTACGATTGTTGTCGGGGGGTTTTTTTTTTTCTTCAGTTAAACTCCGTGGACCTGCGTCATATGCATAGGACGCGGTTTTTTGCTCAGCAGTAACGGCCTAGCCGTATTGATGCATAGGGCGCTCCTAGGGCGCAGAATTTGGAACTATGAAGTTAAAGTTGCTTTAATGGCTATATTACTGTTTAATTATATGTTTTATACTTCTTGATGCATTAAGAATTTAAATAGTACTGGACACAGGATTGGCTTTACAACTACATGAAAATAACAGGTCTATCTTACCAGAAATGGTAGAACAAGTCTTCCAGATCTAGAAGTGCCAAAGATGAGAAATTATTAGAACTATTTTGTATATAAGTATAGCATGATTATTCTTATTCCTAGGAGTCTATATAATGGAAGGATCTGTATCAAATCCTATCTTGTCCTCTTCTATCCTTTCCTGACAATGCCTTTCCCGCCGGCTAGCAACAACTGTCGAGACTGGCTGGTGTAGATAACCGTTGTGAGCCTTTATATGACCGTTATGATCTAGCAGATCGTTCAGCCATAAAGAATATACCCTAAAGTTTGCTATAATTGAAGATATAGATCTAGATTAGAATCAAATATCATCAAGTGGAAGTATATGGATATGTTTGATAGGTTAGACTAAGATGGCTATAGACAAATCCGTGACTCCATGCACCTAGAAAAGGAAGCTTAATAAGACAGTTTTGCATGCAGTAGAATTTACGTCGGATTCGTGCAATTCTTTCTCATTTTTATACTGTACTCACTACAAGTTGAAGTCGTCCAACAATACAACGTTCGGTTGAATGTGTTTTAGTGCAATTCCTCGTCCACCGGAATTAATCTAACTTCCCATCGAATACTCCCATTTTTTCCCTTGCTATTTATTCACCCGCCTGTTACCTTCAAACGAACTGATCGGCAAGGTCGATAACACGAACATGGTACCATACGGTGGGGGAAAAACGGATCCTGCGCCAGGATATTCTCCTGCAGGACACCAAGCCAACGCGTATATTCGTTACTGGCCTTCTGTTCCTTCTGAGCCATGCGGGAAAAAGGGTAAAAACCGGGCACCCTCCTCAAACGATCACCCCAACTTAGAGGGTGAACATTGAACGACCCTTTGTGCTTACACTTTCTCCCGATCACTTGGCGGGCGTTTGTAACGACAGGTTCTTATGTGCTATCAACCTGTCCCCTCATCAAGCACACAGCCAAAACCCGGCAGACACGGTGTCGCACGCTCGGACTACAATGAAAATGGATCGCGATCATCGTCAGCAAGCACTTTTCCAACTGTTGGACTCTTTCCACCGCTACCCACACAAAAAAAAAACCTACTAACTTCTCGCTCCGTTGCGCGATCAACGGACGGAAACGAGAGGGGTGCGTGTAAACCGTTGCACAAGAAAAAGAAAACCCCCGTCAAGTGGTGGGGGATCAACACGCTTAGCTAACGCTAGCAGAACGCGTCGCTCGGGTGTACAAGAGCTACCGGCGTTCGGCTGCGACCGGTTGCAATAGACAAAATGTAAGATCATTCCTTTCGATTTCGATCGGCTGCTCGTGCGGCCGATCGAATAGAACAATGGAACAAAAATTACATACCAATTTTTTATAAACCTTTCCCAACAGTGAATTAAATTTCCTCGGTGAAAGGGTACAATTGAACAAACAAACCATAAAAAAAACAAAAATCAATCCGAAAAATTAATTTAAAAAACGGTTACTAAAAAGCTGTTAGTGTTTGCAAGGGAAGTGATAACAAAAGTGGTGTAATACATAATGAAAACTAACGAAATGCTGTAATTAAATTCAAGAAGTGTTAATTAGAGTGAAAAGATTTTTAAATTCTCATGTGAGAGCCAATGAAGAAACAATGAATAGAATTTGAGGTTTTTCAAACAAAATCGAATGTTCAACACTAGATTCTTTAATATCGACAAAATTGTGATAGTTGTTGGTGTCGTAACATAAGCTCTTGATTTTTTCGTTCAACAAGATCGGCCCGTCCCTTATGCGGAAATGTTCTTAATAAAGTTTAGTAAATTTAATGCTTAAACTAGAGTTTTCATAAAATCAGGCTCAAAAATTTTTCTTGATTTTGTTCACTCAGTAATTAAATGAACTCTACATAGTTTTTAGAACAAAGATGTTAAACTGATTTCAAAGTAATAAAATGCTCTCTAGCAGGCTCTAGTTTTTAAGGGCTTAAAACAAGTGATTGAAAGGTGTCTATAAAAATGTGTGTCTATCTAGATACAACAATAATATGACTCTCAATGCGCAGATTGCTTTCATTGTTAAAATTGCTCATTGTTTTAATGATTTAATGACACTCTTGAGGACTGAAAGCGCTATAATGAAGCCATTTAATTTCTTTTTGGCAAAAAAACATATTAAACAAATTACGAAAAGGTAAAATGCGTCAAACAATCGAGGAAAATAAAAAAATATCATTATTCTTGATTTAAAAAAGCAAAAATTTCCCTTTAATTTTAATTCTAAAATAATTTGCTGTAACAGTCACTTTATACGATCTATACAAAAAAAAACTAAACTTCTTAGAACTAATAGCAGGAAATGTAAATTGAAAGAATTCGGAACATGATGCTCGTGTTTTGATTCTAGACAATAGAGAATGTACCATTTTTAACTTTGAACAGCTCAACACCAAAAAAAAAAGCAGCCTAATGACACTGGCCTTCATGGATCGCTGCGCTACGTAGCTGATAGCACTTTTTGGCCGGGTGGGAAAAACGCTTTTCAATTGTTTGCAAACCAAATCCAGCCGAGCCGGGCACAGTCGCTTGTCAAGCCTTGTTTGCTCTTTACAGCCGATGCGACAACCAGCCGATATGGTCGGTTTGCTTGGTTCGTGAATCGAAGCGCAACGACAGTTTCACTGCCATGGTTCACCGTTGGGGTCTGGGCTTTGCGTTGAATAAAGGGTGTGTGCTCTTCTTTTCGGTGGGTGGAATGACTGGACCGTGGCCTCCACTATGAATGAAGGGGGTACAACAGCAACAAAAAAGATTTGGTTCCGGTTCTCTGCCTGTCGGTGTACATAGCGTGCGGTCACGCGTGGCGGAAAACTGAATTCAAATTCAACGCTGAACCTCAACACACTCGTTGGCACACATTTGTAAGGTTCTGTCGCAAGTCGGATGGAGGAGGCAAGGCGAAAAAGAGAGGAAAGAATCGAAAAGCAACAGGAGGAGAGTTTTCCAACCGCACTGGGGCGGATGGTAGACACACGCATCGTCAACACTTGCTCGACGATGAGGGTTTGAGAAGGATGAGTGTGAAATGGAAGAAAACAGTCGATCCACCTAGAGGGATTTTAGTACATTTTCGATTAATATTAAATTTTGACCTTCATTCCTTCAAAGGTCGTTTGGACTCAGCAGGAGGATCTGAGAACCAGAAAGTCTCCGCACATCAAAATTTATTTGCCTTCATATATTACAATACTTTTCCCTACCGTAAGTCCTCCACCGAAATGGTAACGCTTCGTCTAGCCAAGCGTATAAACTATTTCCCGGCGTTATTAGTTTGACCTCGCAGCAGCAGGTCATCGGTGGCGCAGGCGGTAGCAGCAGGTGAAAGGCCCGGGACAATGCTGTTCGTCCTGAAAGGAAAGCCTCACCAGAAGCGAATCCTTTAATTGACGATCCCTTCGACCTAGGCGCACCGCTAGAGCGAAGGACTCCAACAAAAAAAAAGGACATTACATAGGACAGATACACGCACTCACATGCGATACGACAATCATCATTATCGCCGCGCTGTCGTTTGTGTGTTCTTTGGTCTCGCGATAGCGGGCTTGTCCTACATAGTACCTTCGGGTTCTATCTCCCCAACAAAACAGCTGCTGGTATGGTAGGTTTTTTTGGTTGCTTTAAGTTGAGACATTCCCTGTACGGTTACAGGCTTTCCGGAAGGAGGTTTATTGCGCCCGACCGTCCGAAGGGATGTTGTGCATCGACTTCCACCCGGAACTAACTTTGTCCGGTGCGATGAGAACCGAAGAAAGAGGGTCGAAAGTGCAACGTACGCACACTCATTAGGAGAAGTCCTGACCGGCCCGGCGGCTTCAGGACATTCGCTTCCCGCGCGAGTCATATGTTGTGCCTGGTCATAGTAACGGGCCGTGTCCCGAGTGTCGTTATTATCCTTGCGCTTGTTCCCGCAGCACAAGCGACTTCGTCGTCGACTGCATAAATTACCAACGTTTATGATCAACGGTATTTAACGTCGGTTTCGCCGTCATCGTCCTCCCTTCGAGCGGACATTCCATTTCGATGGCGGCTCTAGTCTGTTGTTTCTCCTCCTCCCTTTTTTCTTTTACTGACGGTTTTAAGGGTTGTTCCCTTGTTGAGACTTGAGCGCGTGCCGGTGCATTTCACCTGTTGCACACACTTGCTCGTGCAACAGCCGTGTACCGAAGGGTCGATTTAACTCCCGTCTTCGGAGGGAGGGTATTATTTATTTGTTTTTTTATTCATACAGTAAAAGCAGGATGGATAAGGTAGCAATCGAGGGATAAAACGCTCTAGAGCAGATAGTAAAAATTTATTCTATTATATGAGTCCAGTTTTATATGGTCTTATTATAAGAGTTGGTAGGAAATAAGTTTTTTCGTCTAGAATAAAGGACAAAAGACATAAAGGAAGGGGAAATATGCAGTGCGAGCTTTTGAAAACAAACCCCTCCCAAGAACCCAGCCCTCTGCAACATTTGTAAGGTTCCCTTTGTTCGGAAGGTGGAAGCTTTCAGAGGCAAAGCATTGCGGCGAGCTTTGGATAGAGCTTTTAAGCTGAAAGTTACTACTGAGCTAAGCTGATTTGCTCTAATTTACTGGAAGCCGTTTAACTATTATTTTAGTCTTAATAGTTTTTTTTATTGAGTGTAGTTAATTAAATTTTCTATTTGATGAGCGATCTTTTGCCAGGAATACTTTTGATTGTAGTTAGTGTTTCAAATGATCAAATAAGCTTTTTTCAATTCGATTAAAGAAGGTGGCAAATATTTATTTTAAAGAAAAAAAAAATCTAAATTAATAAATTAACTAGCACTATCATCATCACCATCATCCGCACCCGACAAAATAGATAACACGAGCAAAGAAGGAAGGCACGACCGCCCAAAAGCTCATCAACTTAATGAGATAATTCATTGCCGCCCCTGATCGTTAGTCTACAATCAACGGGTTTAGGCGGTCTGCCGCTACCGCTTCTGGAAATGCGCTGGCAGAAGATTAGCGGCCCATTACACGCTCGTACAGACACACACACACACACACACACATGCAGTAGCTTTCGCGTGCTATTACAACATCCCTGCGATCGGTGAAAAGTGGTGTTAATGGACTGACGTTGGAGAAGGTTGAGAAGATGGAAGTGGATATCTTAAATGAAGCAGTTGATGCGTGATGATAAACGAAAGGCAAAAAGGCAAGGTAAATAAAGGGTGTTTTATAAAGAGTTTTGTGAGGATTTTCTCTATTGGATTTGATAGATCCCTTTGAAGCTTTCGTTTCGCATTCGAGAGAGCTTACGTAAAGAGCCTGATCAGGTTACCGAGGTTACTTAGTGTAATGAGCGCAAATTTACGAGCAAGTCACTCTGCTTTAAGTACGTTCCAGTTTGGGCTGGGCATGATCTCCGGTATAAACACTTCCCCGGGCTCCTTGGAACAGTCCGCGTTCCATACCGGCTTATCGTTCTTCGCTTGGACAACTTTCGACCAGCTTGGATCCTTTTTTGGAAACGAGATCAACTATCCACTGCAACAAACAATTAATCCGTTGATCCTTGGACAATATTTTAGCCGCAAGTAAGGCAAGGACACGGATACAGGTTTCTAGTTTATTATTTTGATATTGCTCACACTTTTTGCTTGCAATAAAAAAAGGAATCGTCGTACTCCTCCGGGTAAGATTGAATACGCGTACGCCACTACACCCCAACAATCTCGTCGCAAACGTGCCAGAATAAATGTCTCGCCGCCATGCCGCCACATTCAACGGATGCCAGCGGGCATACATAAATACCTCGACAGAATCTTTAAACTGTTCGCGCACAAGTCCGTTTGGATTGCTATCAAAATAATTGCCCTCGGTACGAAGGGGTACCCGGTGGAAGAAGCTGTACAAGAATTTCCCAACTGCCAGTGGTCTTGCGGTTCCGCTTCTCGTGGACCTTCTAGCCCTTCACCTTCTCCATCTTGGAGGTGTAATCTGAACCCTTCTTGCTGCATGTCGGACATCTTCGTACATACCGTAACCGCACCGCCGTTTGGTGGGGGGGGGGGGGGGAGCCGGTGAAGAATTCTTCGCAAAACGACGTTGGTGTATGCCTTGCGGCGGCACCTTAACCTAGTGCGCGGTGAGGTCCCCGGTTTGAGCTCCTAACGCCGGTGTACGGCGGGAGGTACACACCGAAAACGAGCTTCGGTATTTCTGTAATGAATGCCTAATGATACTTTTCGTCTTTTCGCCCGGACTTACTGCTCTCCGACATACCCGACTTCTGCTTCGAGGTGTGCATTTTTGTGTTTAATTTCATGTTTTTTCTTCTTACGATCCAATGAGATGCTTTCCTCGTGTTGCCACAGGTCCAATCGAACGCGCTTCACTTCGATCGGTGCTGGTGTTGGTGGTGGGCCACCGGCGACGACAACACCAAGCACCGGCACTCTTCTGCCCAGTTTGTGTGGTGCTTGCTTGCGCTGGCAAAGATTTATGTGGGAAGCTGCAGTCGGACTCGAAGCCTGCCGCGGGTCGCGAGTTATCTAAGCCACAGCGCCGTTTGGTTGGTTGGTGACCATTGCGAAAGTACGCCAAACGCTCACCACCTACGACACGGGCTCGCGCTACGACACGGGCAGCAGGATATGGTCATAATGAGATATTCATTGGCCGTCCATCGTCTATTAGGGGGGGAGTTATGGTTTTTAGCGTTCTTAGCCGCACAAGAGCGCCGTGCCGGGGTCGGAGGGAAAGATATTAGTCTTACGGTCACCTTTAACCTTCCACGCGAGATTTTCGTTAGCTTCATCACTCATAATCAAGCGAGCCCGGGCCAGATCGGTACGTTCGTCACCGTGCTTGATCGTGCTAAATGTCAGATGACCCCGATGAGCTGTTTGCTGGGAGCTTCAAGTCCTCTTACAACCGATACCAATCAGGATCCAATCAGGATTTTTGGAAACGGTTTCCTTCGGTGCTCATTAGACCCCGTTACGGATGAGTTTATATGAGGGGGTGCAAACGCATCATTAGCATTTCCTTGAGGAGCGATCCCACGCGTTATCAGCGAATGGAAAAAGGTCAGAAGGGTATTTGTGTTCTTTCCGAAACGCTTACGCAACCCGACCCGTTTGATCCATCTAATGCTCATCAGACCCAAGCACAGCCACCAAATCTCGACATCCGTATCGAATCTTTCTGGCGCTACGCTTCGCTTAAGGGCAGCACAGATTTATGTTAGTCGCCGCGGTCGGGAAGAGCATTCAATTAAATTTATTATTATATCTGTGTTGGTTTCACAATCACTAAACATGCCCGAGTGCAACAATGATGTGCCTGTGGTGACCTTTCTTTTCTCCATTCCTCCAGCAGCGGCATAACTCGACGGAAACTTTAGCTTAGGGATTGCAGTGGATAGAAGCCAATTGACAGAGTAAAAAGGGATCGTGTGTGGGAGAGAGCAAATTCGTATTTTTAACAACCTCGAGGGCGGTACGGCAGGACCGGGATTCAAATCCCATCCACACCGTTCCCCCGTAGTGAGGACTGACTATCCAACTACGTGGTATCATTCTAGACTTAATGAGTCGGATATGAGTAAAAATAAGCCAGAAATGGCGGACATGACCTTAAAAAGTCATTCGGTCAATCCAGCTACAAATAAAATCAAACTAAGAAACTCTGAAATAGAAGGCCAACATCTCCTGAGGTTTTAGTGCAAATGAAGACTTAGACGAAGAAAGTATGTTAGTATCTTCACAGCGTCTTCAAACAAAGATTTAAGATTGACGAATCATTTCTACTTTCTCACATTCTAAGAGAATTTTATGTGGTTCCTGTCTTGGACTGTGCTAACAGGGAACGCTAAAACACTCGCCATTTTCGAGCTAAAGACTCTCTTAGGCAGTGTGTGCGAGCAGGGTTTGTGGAGAAGGAGTATGAACTACGAGCCGACTGAGCTGTTTGGCGGCGCTGATATCCGCACGATGGCCAAACCCGGAAGGATTCCATGGTTGGAGCATATGCTGACAATGCCGGACTCATGCTCCACCAAGAAGATGCTCGTCACAGTGAGCTAGTTGGGTGGATTAGGTGGAGGATAACTTGTCAGGTGGAGGCAAACGATGATCTCACTATCGTGTAGCGCATTAGACTCGCCAGGCTTCGGTGGGCTGGGCACGTCATGAGAATGACACCGGACGACCCAGCCCGTAAAGTCCTTTTAGGCCGTCCACACGGACAGAGGGTGGCGTGGTAGGCTCAAATTGAGATGGAGTGATGGCGTTGATTCGTCCGCCAGAACGGCCGGGATAAAGGATTGGCAGACGACGGCGCTGAACCGTGAGCGGTATCGAGGATTGTTGCAGCAGGCCAAGACCGCACAAAGCGGTTGTAGCGCCTGATAAGTAAGTAAGTAAATAACTTGTCAGAGATTAGAGAATGCCACGGATTGCCGACCTGGTCATATTTTATAGACGAGCTGTTCTACCTTCAGCAAGCCAAGAAGAAGTCTCAATCTACAGATGGGGAAGATTATTTAGTCCTTAGATTCCTTCTTTTTGGCCTGACGATCTCTAAGGTCATGGCCGGCTATTTCTGGCTTAATAGACTTATTGATACCATGACGTAGTTGGATACTAAGTGCTCACTAAGAGGGAACAGTTTGGACGGGATTTGAATACCGATCTTGGCGTGTGAAAACCCCAGTTGGGGCGCCGGGCGTCCCCCTAGGTATTAGCCTTGAACCAGTAGTATGCTGGCCACGTGCTAAGAAAGCCACTGAACAACACAGTAAGAACATATTTTTAAAAACTGCTGTCAATCTTCTAGTAATAGTAACTTAAAAGCTTTACGACCGCAGGATGTGATCGTCAAAAAGCTCGTGCTATATAGCGCCAAACCGTTTAAAACGTCTGCTGAGTGATTGATCATAAATCTATCAGACTTAGTGGTAGCCTTCTCGTCATCAATGTATACACACATGGTACCCTTGAAAATTCCGGTACGTTGTCTATATTTGTTTCCGCGTAACAAAAACGTTCCATGAATCATTGTTGATCGCGTTTCTGTATGCTTTCACCTCGAACATCTGGTACACCGTCGAACGCGCCCGGTGATCCACATTATCAGTAAACTGATCATCTCCCACGATAGCGTCCGCTATCTTTGTCATATCTCAAGCACAGAAAGTTCCGGCCAGAAGCGGATGATTCACGGGCACCGATCATTATCGCTGTCGTATCGAGGGTGGTGTAATGACACGATCACCTCCACCTAATGTAGTTCAAGATGCCAATCAATGTTTTATCGGCGTACAAAAGGACACCGGTGCGGTGATTTACCCGTGTGTTAAAACATGTGAGCTACCACCCTACACGCTCGCCCGACAAAAGCAAGCAAATACTTGTCACAGAAAGTGCAATTTTTTGTCCGCTTGCTCTACTCATCGCACGAGTGTGGGTGCGGGCGCGTGAGTGTGAGATGAATCGTCGCTGTTCAAACATGGTGTGGTTGGGAAATGTTTTCTACGCGAAGAAAACACAACCCGTCTTTTCCCCCAACGAACCCCGTTGGCGAAGATAAGATAAGCGAACGTTGGATATAAACAGTACGGCCCTACCGGTTCAGTACATTCAGTGCTGTGCTTTGCGTACTGTTCGATACGTTTCCATTCTGCTCTACGAGAAAGCTTCAGTTGGGCGAGATGAAATTCGCCACCGTATTTGTTGTGTTGGTAGCTGTGCTGGGAAGTTGCTATCTGGTCACGGCCCAGACGCACAACTATTTCTTCGGAGCACGCGTCCCGTACGATAGCCTCGTCAATCAGACCACCGTGATCCAGTCGAGCTCGTTCCTGCGCGTGAAGTCGCTCAATGTCGACTATCCGATGAAGGGACAGCGGGGCCGCAACATTACCGCCATCTACGTGTACGATCGGCTCGGTGGAGGCCGTGGTGGGTACGCTAGCATCACGAAAGGAGGAATCGGACAGAACTTTACCAGAATCAATCTGAAGACGCAGCGCGGCAATGGCATGAACTTCCAGGTGGAAATCTATGGCCGATAAACGGGAAGGACACTGGATCCGTTCGACAGTATTGTGTGCAAGATGATAAAAGGAAAAGAAATAGATGATATCCGTCGATGACGATTTTAACATCAGCTAACGTGTTGTTGTGTGTGATCAACCGTCTGCCAGTGCCAATCTACGATGGCGTGAGAAACACCTTCTCCGAAACAGAGTGCCTCGATAACAGTCGCCACTCTTATCAGCCACCCTCTTTGATGGGTGGGTGTTTTTCCGCCTCACCTCATAGTTTACCAGTTAATTAAAACAAAACGAAGACGGTCAGAGCTTCAAGCGGCGATGATTTACTTCACCAGATATATACACGGGGACGCCATCGCTCGACTTTGACCGTGACCGCCGACAGGAAGTTTGATAAACTTTACACATTCACTACCTAAGTAGCTGGAACAAATGGCTTTAAAAAAAAAAGAGACGTTGAATAAACATCCCGACGTGATGAATGGATGTGGCGTAAAATATGTCTGCCGGACTTTGCAATGGTTGAACATTTGTGATTTTAAAAGCCAGCGCGCCAGTAGTGGTGGCTACTGGAGAGGTCATCTTCAGTCGGTGGAATTGGATTGTACGCCATCCCAGGGCAAGAAGAGACGCCAGGGTGAGGTGGCTGTGCGCACTAGGAAAAGGTCGCGCGACGAGCTTCCTCGCCTAGCTTTAATTGCTTTTTATGGAAATCACAAACGGCTGCGAAACGATGCTTTGGCGCACGTACTGCCTGCCCGAAAGGATGCAATCAAATGTCAGATCTGCTCTGCTTTACACGTTCTACTGCTGCGCTTCTGCTCGCACCGAGCCACAGACAGATTGAGGCCATTTGTGGTTAGGTTTGGTAGTGTAGCTTGGCCGGGTGCTCTTTCCAGGCAGGAGCGTTCCTTGTAGATGAGATTAGGATCTTTCGATTCCAACGTTACCGAGAGTAATTATAGCGTGTCCATGTGGCTTAACCATATGGTAGTGGAGTACTGGTAATCGTAAGACAATCTGTCTGAAGTTCTCTTTATCTAAATCGACCAGAGACTAGAAGTGAAGAGTACAAGTCAATAGTGTAAAGTTTTCTACGAGGTAGAGTCTACTAAATTAGATCAGTTTTTAGGTGAAGCCAACACGGAACAGGTGTGTTCCCGTACAAACAACCTTAGCCAACCTTAACGACGGTGTGGTATGGTACGATTGCATCACTTTCCACACACGCAACATTGTCCACTGATTGGACGTTTTGGGTAATGTCTAAAACTGTCCGAACAACAAATAGAGAAACACATCGGAGGCCGGAGGATTAGAGTAACCACAGATCGGATTAATTATCCACCTGTCGTCCGATCGTAGGTTGGTTGACGGGCTGTGAAGCATGCTGACCACAACTTACATCCATGTGTGTATGTCTGTTTGTCTACTTTAACCATAAAACGCAAAACCAATCCTGCACGGAAGCACCGTCAAAGTTCCGCGCACCGACGTAAGGTAGCTTCGTGACGGTGAGACGATAATTGAGACGTTGCCGAGAGACGTCACCACCGTGGCTTTAGTACCTGTTTGCGCGTTTTGCGGTCAATTTGTTCAAGACCTTCCACCAGTAAACCACCGTGCGCGTCTGGTAGACATTGTAGCGCCAAAAACTCCGCTCCGCAGATCATTATTGGACGTGAAGTTTTGATTGCCCGTCCCGAAAGCCGTGCGTCGTACACAGGGCGTACAAGCATCAACCGGACATTAAAGGTCGTTCGTAACAGGGTGCTGGCTCTCGACACACACACACAGCTGGCCACAGCTGGTGGTTGGGTGCATCGTGGATCGTGTGGTAGAAAATTTATTAGGATCTTTATGTCCCGCAGAGTTGACCCATGCACGAAGCGAACGCCGCCGTTAGCGAAGGCTCATTTGCAATTCTTCGCGGCTGTTTGTGAGGGTTTTATTGTTGGTGGAAGCTCACTACGAGAGAAAGAGCTCTAAATATCAATTTAGCATGTTTAGGGGTTTTATTTTTGTTTTAAGATCCAATAGCGAGATCTTCAAATGTCAAGTGCCACCTGCACACACAAACACAAAAAAAAACCCAGATGCACATGCACATGGGTCAGTTGCATATGAAAACATGGCCGCGTATTTCGTCTAAGGTACCGTTAACACCCCTATTCCCTCCGCCTGCTGTGCTTCGTTTTAACCGCTGCAAACTTTTCCATCGCTCCGCTGCACCCTAACCCTCTCGTGCACCTTCGTACGCGCGGATACATTTTCGGTGGGTAATTATCATTCGTAACGCTCATTAGACACCTTGGTCGGATCGGTTGGGAATGTAATTGAAAACTAGCCCAGCGGTGTGCAGCAATTTTCAATTATGCGCTTAGCACCTTCGCTGAAGGGCTCAGCCGGTACAAACCAGGCAAATAACATAAATCATCACCTCATGACGGAAACGGGCAGCCGAGACATGGGACGCCGGGGTCGAATTTTCCATGCCCATCATCCCCATAACAGGCAGGGCGGTGCGCTGAAAGGACGCGCGAGGAACGGACCACCATTTCAATCAATCATCGTTAGGATCGCTGCTAGCACCTGATTTAGCGAAGAAGAATGCCTGCGCCACACATAGTTGCGGATTATTGTCATTAGGGTTTAGGGTTTCGTTGCATCATCGCTTCTACCTGGGGGCTGGGGGTGGGGGGGGTGGCCTGGGGGGTTTGAAGCACGCATGCATGCAGAAAGCCTTTAACAACCCGCAATTTGAATTGTATGCAATCGTCTTGATTGATTTATTTGCCGAATCGCTGCAGAAGGACCCCATTAGTCAGCGTTTGCCGAGCCGACCTCAAAATGCCATCAACGGGGACATCTTCCGAACAGACGCCAACCGAAACGTAGCAGCCTTTCAGAAAAAGGGGATCGGTCTGAACCTGACCCACTATTACGCGTCTGTGTGCGTTTCGAGTTCGATGGAAGAGAAAAAAAATCAACTCCATCATTCCTTCCCCGAAGTCGGCAAATGGGCAGGCACCGAAAGAAGGCCTGATAGTTTTGATCGTTCCGCACTCCACTCGCGGCTAGGTCCAAGGTCACACATCAGCCAATAGATTACTGCGGAGCAACACAAGAGAAGCAAAACAACATCCCCCCCCCCCCCCCCCATCAACACAGTGGTCAAAATCCTGATGATGCAAACGCTACCACGCCAACCATCCGACGATCGACAGCACTTTCACGATCAGGCAGAAGAAAAGTGGGTTTGGATGTTTGCTTGTGTAGTATGAGGGGGCCCGTAAAATATCTCACCAGCTGGTTGTAGCTGGGGGGGGGACGCACACTCCCGGGTCCATGACGCACACTTCGGGTCCAGCCTCATTATGTAAAAGTTGATCGAGAAACAGAAAGCTACTAGTCGGGTTAATCACGCGCGCGCTCACAAAGTCGTCCACGCTGCTAGCTAGTGGACGCGAGATGCGGGAGGTGGAGGGATACTTTTAAGGAGGAGAGCAGTCGAAGGCGTGCAACCACAAACCGCAAAATCCGTTTGTCAACCATTTTTTTCATTAAGCTTTATCTCTCCCTCTCTCTCTCTCTCGATCGTACCTTCTGGTTGACCATTTCCTACTCCCGCCTTAAAGAGTCTTCGCACACTTAGCTTGGCGGCGCTAATAGTAGTAGTAGTAGTAGTAGTAGTAGTAGTAGTAGCTGGTTAGCGGCTGCGGTCGCTGTACCGTTTTGTGTGTTTCTCAATTGTAATTACCAATCATTGAACTGGTGGCGTCGGTGTCGGCGTCTGTGACAACATTCCGCGCGGTGCTGTGTTCCTTCCTTTTACTTGCTTTGTTTCACTAGCCCTGACGCAAACCGGTTCAAGCTTTGCATCTGCCCATATAAACACGGGAATCCCGTTGTCAAACGTCAACGGTCAGTAACTGGTGCGCCTATAATGTGTAGCACATATTATCATCATCGTTACTTCATATCAACAACACACTAAACTATCAAATCAAGCTTGTTAGGTAGCGTGTATAAAGCCGCGTTGCGTAAAAAAAAGGTGGGATAATTAAATTGAGCCCAATAATCGTCGACTCCATAAGCCAGGTGCGTGTGGGCGGAACAAACAGATTGTTTGGTAATTTGGCTTCCCGCTTAATTTCTCCGCTTTTCCGAACCTGTCTCGAAACAGATCACTAGATCACTCACCAAATTCGATTGATTCGATGTACAAAAACTGTACGAAAAGCTTTGGAATGCGTGGGGCAACGCTATTAAATAAGTGTTACTAATGTGCTTACCCAGGCGCGTGTACAGCAACAGGTCCATTAGCTTCTCGCCTAATAGAAAGGCGGGAAACGACGAAACACTGGCATCGGGGGCACGTAAACAATCCTGCTACAAATTGTGCACACTACGTCAAATGGTGGCATTTGTTGCGCAACAGCCGCGGGCACAACAGGAATGCTCGCGCCTATGATGAGGTGTTTCAATTTGTAAATAAAATTATAACACATTTTTCAAAACAGCCAACTGTAGGGAAAAATTCCATTCCACTTCCCAAAGCATCCACACCTAACAAGGTCCGTCCCCACATTAGGCGCATGTGGTTCTACTGCTCCGCTTCAGCAGGGCAAACCCTTCGACCTCAATTGCATCGACGTTCTGGCACGATGCGGCAGCATCAGCCCGTGGCACAATTAATTTACCGCACCGGGGGCACTTAAAGGCGCGTCACGTTGACCTCCTCGGCGGTGTGCGAAGGAAGACCGCGCGACGTGCGCTTTGATCTGGTGCGATGATGATCGAGTGTAAGTTCCGCACCGATTCTCGATCGCATCTTGTTTCGATCCTGATGGGGTTGCACGTGACGTGTGGTTGGAGAACAGTTTGCGATGGCCTTTTCCATTCGTGTCAGTGTTTTGCAAAGCACTTAAGCACCACACACACTGTGACGTTTGGCGAAGGACGATCGGAGATAGTGTCATAGATACAGAGGAAGACATTGGCGATCAGATTCGCTCCTATTCGCTTGTTTATGGATCGTTAGATGCAAGAGCACTGGCTCGCGTCGTAGAATGGATCTGTATCAGCTGACAGGAAATGAGTAGGTTAATTCTTGAGGAGCTAATCGATCCAACATCTGATCATAACGTAAAGGAGTACTCAATTATTTGCCATTACTTAGATAATTGTGCTATAAGTTCGACTTTATGGCACCATATTCTAAAGAATTTTGCATGGAGGAATTTTGCACGTATAAAAGAGACTTGTTCAACGTATCCTCCTAATTGTGAAGGAAAATTATCTTGGCACATAAAAAGTGGTTTTAGGCTTGGTTTCTCTCTTCTTGGCCTGAAGACCTCTTACTCTTAGGTCATGCCTGCCATATCTAGCTTATTAGGCTTAAGTCTGCGTCTGATATTCAGTCCTCAACACGGGGAAACAGTCCGGAAAGGATTTTTTCGCCTGTCCTGCCGTGAGAAGATCGGCGCCGGACCTCTGCCACCGTCCCTTGGTTTATACAATTTAAAAATATGCCATAAAAGCCCATATGTTCTTCTTCTTCGATGGTACTACAACCTCGAGAGGTCTTCGGGCTGCCATTTCTGGGTTTCTGTGACTTGATTTTACCTATAGCTAGTTTGTCAGTCCTGCGTACGGTGAGGTGGTCTGGATGGGATTTGAACCCCAGCGCCGCTGTCACCTCGGCCACCGGACCACCTCAAAGCCCATATATATTGCCATACTCCAGATATCAGATCTACCTGACAGAAATTTGGAGAAATTCTATCGAGTTGTAGAATTATTATTTGAATGTTAATCAAGTAAAGAGCAGTGGGAAAGTTACCAAAATATAAATCCTTTCGTTATCCGTCAAACCAGCCTTAAAGTACCATAGAAAACCTCGTCAAACGTAGCCTTCATTCGACTTCAACTATCCCATTTCCTGCACCGACCAGCGGACACGATCGATGACGCACATGCAGATACGTAGTTTCATTCGATCAAAACCTTCCGGTTTCTTCTAATGCATGTTGTTTGCCCACCGTTCGACCGATGCCTCCAATGCTAATGCATCTCATCCATCTTCATCTTCCCGGCACGTGGTACGTACGTGATTGTGTCATATTTCATGCCTTCGAACGGATTAAATCCGTACCACCGTGAAGCCACGGACGCAAGGTGCAGCAGCAACGAGGTGGGGGAAAAAACATTGAACAGGCGGCCGGTTGCACAGCAGGGTGACAATTTCCCAATTTACCCAGGCGGTGTACGGGCGGCCTTCCCCCCCCCCCCCCCCCCCCCCCCGGTACTAATCAGCATCACACCGAACGAAACGAAAGTCGTGCGCGGCTGTTCAGTGAAACGGTGTGAAGCATATGCATCATTTCCGTTGATCGGACTCCCCGCGATCTGCATCCTTCTGGCACGGCGTGTAACGATCGCTTCTTCATACTGCGTACTGTCACGAAACGGAAGTATAGGCACAGGTCCGGTACATCGTGTACTGCACAGCATGACGCCGGGGGGGGGGGGGGCGCGCATCGGGAAAAACGGGTCGAGGACACAACCGAGGCTTTCGGTGTGAAGAATTTATAGCTACTTTCCACTGGAGCGGTTGGGAAAAACACCTCCAGCGCGTTGTGGGGAGGACTAATTGAGCATACAAAATACTGCCAGTGGGATGAAGCGGGGGTTTATGAATATGCGTCATTTGTCCACCCCGCACACATATGCGGAAGAGGAAAGTGGCCGGTTTAGCTTTTCATCTGGCCGTGCAAACAAACAGAGACAATTTATAGCGTTCGATTCATTCGGCCACTATTTTCAGGTTCATTTACACATTCGTTTACTATTATTCACGGTGCGTGACACGGAAATTGGTTGATTATTCAGCTTTCTAAATCTGCCTCTCGGAAAGAATTATAACTGTCAAACTTACATGTTAGATAGCTCTCTTCTTTATATGCTCCCTGTAACCGAGCTGTGTAAAGTGAGACATCAGGCTACCGTATCAGGTTTTCGGTTAATTTAAGCCTCATTTGTGTCAGTCGCTAAGGCGTCGTCATCTAGCGTCATCTTGTAGAGTAGTTACCTGCAACAGAGAGGAGAGAAAGCAGGACAAAATTAGCTTTATTAATCGGTCCATCAATTAGGTGAAGTATTTTATTGCCATTTAATTGATACGAAAAGCGGCTCGTCCATCATCGAAAACAGGGGGAAAAGATCAATGGCCGTAATGGTGCGCCACGTTTAATTACAGGTTGACGCTCATGTTAATAAAATGCAAATAAGGGTTTTCCAATCTCAAGGGGACGGTTTTGGTGTCACCAAAGGTCTTTAGAGTCGAAAAAAAAACAATAAGTCCTGTGGCATTTACCAGTACTTAAGCGGATGCTAATTTATGGATTACAAAGAGAATAAATAGCTGAAAGGATCATTCTGCCCTGCCCAAAAAGTAAAACTCTACCGGGAACCCAGGTGGCAACTAAACGATGTACTCCCTTTTTCCCCTATTGCATAATGTGATATTTCACATATTTCACACAGATAGTTAGTTGGGACATTTCTAGATTGTGTGCGCCAAAGTGCTGGCGCCATCGAGAGCACTTGAAGCGAATGGCATAAATTTGCCACCACTTGCTGACGGTGCAAACAGGAGTACAACGCTGGTTCGTAAAGGTGACCAGCAAACTACCGGGCCGGCGTATCAACAATCACGCGCCTCGTTGGACCATTTCTAGCAAGCACAATAAAACATGGAATATGGAGCTCCGGTTGGAAATACGACCACCACGACCGGAGAGTTCAGAGTTCATACCGAGTCCACCACCAACTGGTGGTGATGAAAGTTTATAGCAGGTAACCTAAAATGTGTATGTGATCGTGGAGTGAACGCTTCAACGCGTGGAAAGGTCGAGGTTATGTTGTGCCCGTCGGCTGACCTTTTTGGCGGCCCGCTGTGAGGGAATTAATTTTTCCATTTTTTTAATTCGAGCGTTTCGCAGCGCCACCACTGTTTATAGCGTAACGGATCGTTTTTAGCTCCAGCTTTAATCACCACCGAACTTTTAGCTTTTTGAACGATGGAAAGGTTTTTAACGGGAAGGATCTTAATCGTAAATAAATGTAAAATTGTGGTCGGTAGGTTATAATTATAGCACACTACATCAATATTATAGCAACACTCTTCACTAGCGTTTATAAGTACGAAACGAGGGGCTAGTTGACAGCTCGTAAATATTATCGGACAATTAAGCAGAATATTAGCTGCGTTTTTCGTTTGAGCTTAAACAAATCAATATCAATTAAAACTAAATTAATTAAAATCATAATTTTTAGCAGCTAAGGTTTAATTTGTGCTGCATTAGAATTCAATTTAATCGCTAGAAGCTATGCTTGGTCGCTTCCGGATATTCATTGCTACCGCAAAAAACGATCCTGACGTAATGTAATTTTTCTTAAATTTTACTGTTTAAATAAAAATGTTAAGTAAATTAAATTCAACCCTAAATTGATAAATTTCGTAAGTCGTTTTCGTTTTGATATTAAAGCTTTGAGGGATCTGTATTGCCATTACTGGCTTCTTGGACTTGATTAACTGGATAAGCTCTAACACGAGGAGCTTTGATAATCAGTCTTGAGAATGAAAACATTTTCATTCATGTTTTGTATTTACAGTAGAATTACAGATATGGACTACGGATCGATCGATTCCTAGTATAACTAACTTGCAATTGATTCCTCTCGCAACAACCTTGAGGATAGTCATTCCTAAAGACCCACGAAAGTTCTACACTCCGCCTGAGTGAACCAGGATGTCACTTGTCCGTGTGTCAAACGACGCAGAATCTTCTCGATCGGATTGACCTTAGTGTTTCAACAAAAAGCAACTACAGCCGCAGCGTCAGCCGTTAGCATAGTACGAGAACAAAGCGATGCATGTGGACTTCCCCAAGGCCAAGGGGAGGTTTGGCACGAACGTGAAAACTCCTTTCGCATCCGTCCGGCACCGGTTCGGGTTCTGCGGGTGGCGAAGCTGTGCCGTGCCGTGCTGCTTCGGCTGGCAGCCCAAGGTGAAATTCCTTCGCGCAATACCGTCCACCGTTCTGTTCGATTTCCAGCCGGCCAAGATCGATCGATCGATCGTGGCGCATCGGCGTTTGGTGATTCAATCGCGGCAGTAGGTCGCTTTGTGCGCGGTTTGGGTGGCGTACAACAACAGCCCAAGCCTCCCTCCCGAATACAATGGTGCTGCTGCGTGTACACGTCGTACACGCCACCAGGTACAACCGTAGGCACGTACCACCCAAATCCCCGGTTTTATCCACCCGGCTACGCCGTATTGGGGCGAGAGAATGCTTCAACCACAAAGTAAACATTCACCTGCAGCGTGCAAACGCGTGCCACCTTTAAGGGTCGTTATTTATTTTATTTCTGGGAGAGCGAAGGGGGAGAGAAGCGGGCGGGAGGGAGTGGTAAATGCGGAATTGGAATGGTAACAAACGCACCGCAAAGCACCAGACCAGCGGCTGAGTTTGGAGCCGTGATTTAGAGTGTGCCTCACCTTCGCACAGACCGATCTCGCACCATCATTAACAGTACGCCAGCAAGTACGCCATCGATTCGATGTCCATTGATGGCAAAACAAACCGTTTCATAATTAAAGTACCGGGCCCGCCAGGTCTAATTGAATCATAACAGGAGATTATTGGCCGAAGGAGGGCGCGGGCGGGGCGCAGGGCCGGCGTCTTGTTTGAGCGCTTGTGGTGCGCAGGTTGGTAGCCCTTCGGTGTCGACCATGCGCCGCATTGCGCCGAAGAATGGGTTGTAACACACAGGTTCAGCGTACTCTCACGCGACCATAGCTAATGAATTTAGTTCTACTCGATCAGGGCGAACGATGAGAAACAAGTGATGCTGTTTGCTTAACGCGGGGCCACTCGAGCACGAGGCTGGTGTGCAGAATAATGGATCGGGCACAATTTTTCGTACCACCGCGTAAGTGCATGTTTGAAATTAAATTAAATTTCAATTTAGCAACACGCAGCACGGCGGGGTACGCATTTGTTTATGCGGTTTTCAAACAATTTGTTACCTTGTCTTGTAATGCGTTCGGAGATGCGATAAATTCAATGCGTTCTCTTAGTACAATGTAGATGGTTAGTGGTTATAGCTTTTTAAAATTTAAACTGCCATAAATGCACGTTAGCATGCTATAAATATTAAGCATATGAATAAAACATACCAGATTGCCTGTCACTGATGTTTTTCTGCTAAATAGTGATGGGTATTACTTGCAAATTTTGTGGCAATTTTGAATAATCCTTTTGCTGCGCCATTAGGCTATTTATTATCAAAAAAAAAAAACGCTGGCTCTATCTTACTTGACTATAAGGACTTTGTTGTGACAGAATGTCAAAACAATTTTTGAGGAAATACTTTCATCTCTAGAGAAGAAAACTGGATTACTTATGGCCCGATACCTATGCTCAAATTTTTCTAAAAGCCAGATGATCTCTTCTAAGTTACAAGACCAAGACAACATGTTTTGGTTCTAGCTTGATTACATTCTATCCTAATATTCCATTTTCAGTATCTTCACGACACGAGCCATCCCCAGCCCAAACCATGAAAATAGTAGACTGTGAAGTCAAATTTGTCGCTTATACATTTTCAGTATCTTAGCCAAATTTTATTCAGAATCTAGCAGAACTCATCAGTTCTTTTTGAACATTAAGTGTTGTTTAGGCTCAACTATTCCTGGATGCTCAGGGAAATATCTGGTATAGTATAAGATGTCCTGTAATATCCGATTCCGATGATCCAGGATTCTCTTGACTAGAGATGAGGAATCCTAAGAAGCAGCACGCTGGAAATAACAATATCCAATATTGAAGATATATTCTTTTGGAATCCCGGCTTACCAGGCTTGTAAAAATGGCAATTTCTAACATCAAATGCCAGGTGAAGTTAGATAGAACACTCTTAGGGCCCTTTGCTATCACCAAGAGCCTGCGCCAGGGAGATGGGCTCGCCTGTCTCCTCTTCAACCTGGTGCTAGAGAGAGCCATCCGTGACTCAGAGGTGGAAACTTCGGGGATCATGACGTAGACATCATTGGTTTGAGGCTCTTCTATGTAGCAGAAGCTTACCAAAGGATCGAGCGTGCGGCACAGAACCTCGGGTTGGAGATTAACGAAGTAAAATCCAAAATGATGGTGGCAACACCAGCGACCCTGCTAAGAAACACTGAGTTACGCAGGGGTGATGTACATATAGGTGACCGCACCTACAAAGTCGTCCAAAACTTCACCTATCTGGGGTCAAAAGTCAGCACCGACAACAACATCGATGTTGAGTTACGCGCAAGGGTGCTGGCTGCCAACCGGTCATACTACAACCTGAGCAAACTTCTCCACTCTAACTACCTGTCGTGACGGACGATGCTGGAACTGTACAGAACATTTATACTCCCAGTACTCACATACGCCTCTGAAACATGGACTCTGTCCAAAACTGACGAAACCCTCTTAGCAGCGTTCGAGAGGAAGATGCTCAGAAGGATTTTTGGGTATGTCTGGAAGAACAATGGTGGAGCCGCTACAATGACGAGCTCTACGAGCTGTACGATGATCTCACCATCGTGCAGCGAATTAGACTCACCAGGCTGCGGTGGACTGGTCATATTACTGATAAAGTTCTTTTAGGTTGTCCACACGGACAGAGGAGGCGTGATAGGTCCAAACTGAGATGGAGTAATGGCGTTATCCCGGCCGTTTTGGCAGACGTATCAATGGCAGACGAAGGCGCTGGACCGTGAGCGGTATCGAGATTGTTGCAGCAAGCGAAGATCGCGATGCGGTTGTAGCGCCTGATAAGTAAGTAAGTAAGTAGTATTGAAGAACGATATGGATAACTGGATTTAGAGATGATAAGATCCGTGGTGCAATATGGTACAATGATAAAAGTACCAGTTTTTATCGTTCAGGACCTGTTTTTAATCCCATCCTGGAATTCTTCCTGTACACAGTATTGACTATCCAGGTATCAAGGCTTTGGTTCCAAAAATAAAGAAGAAATCCATCTCCATCTCCTTTCCAATAGAATTTCAACAGACTAGTAAGATTGTCCATTTTATTCTTCTACTTCCTTGGCACCATAATCTCAAAAGCACTCGGCCTGCCATTTCTGAACTTCCTTGACTTGATTTGAACCGTAGGTGGATAGTCAGTCCTGCGTACGGGGATGCGGTCTGGATGGGATTTGATCTGTGTGACGACCGGCCTCGCTATCGCTTCGTCCTCCAGACTACCGACCCATTGTCCATTTTAGCTCTGGCTATTTTATTTGTTTCCAACTCTTACGAATGCTTTTGAAATTTCTGCTCAAAAAGCCAAACTTATGGTAGATAATCTCATTTATCATCTACACACTGTCCTTGAAATTCCCCCCGTTCCAGCTGCTCCAAAACCAAACACTTACTTTAACTACACGCATTTACTGTAACAAAAAACCACCAACGGTGCTGTACGCAACACAGTTCAAACATTGCCTGCCTTTGCTGCTACTACTGCTGTCACCACACCCTATGACCGTTCGGACACACGTTCGTATCGTTTTAATGATCGGCTTACTTTCAGTTGCCCATATCGTATCACAACCAGCACCGCCAAACCATAATGTACACCTCCACAGCAGTAACGCTTCCAGCGTGCGCGCGCGCGCCCAGCGGAAAAGGTATCCTCGAGGACACCACCAGGCCGCACAACAGCCGATCCTCTGCACTATTTGACCACTCGGGGAGGTGTGTATGTTTGGCGCATGGTAGGCACGCGTAAATTATTGTCTCACAAATGATTATGTTTTGAGATCCGTATGAGTGTGAGTAGCAGGCTATCGGTGTGCAGGAAACACTCGCCCCGTCCGGATCATACGGTCAGTGGGTCATTGGCGCGGTGGTGGTGGAATTGGAATGCTTCTGGGAGCCAGACAAAGCAGAAAAAAGGAACGATTTCTGCAGTCACATTTCCGATGCTGACCTTCGGAATGGGTGGGTGGGTGGACCATTTGAATCTAATGGTCAAGATTGCGATCGCCACACGAATTGCAGATTTTATCTCCTGCTTTCAAGGTAAGTGAGTCAGTGCGATAGGCGATGTGATCTTAATGTTGCTCAAAATGGTGCTCCAGTAAGGGTGTTACCGATAAGAGCTTCCACGCAACGGCTCTAACCACCTCCGCACACAAAAGCCGACTAGCGGCCATCCATTAAATGTTTTTTCTACGCCCAACCGTGCACACGTCCCGGTTGGTCGAATGTCAAGATCTTCCGATTGCAAAAACCACCGCGAACCGTTTTTATTTCGTTTTCTTTACCGGTCTGCTCGCAAACTCCGGATCCGTGATCGCGCCGTAATGGTGACCGCACACCACGACCCGGCGCAACGGCCTCAGCAGAAGACACGCTCACCGAATGCGCGTGCCCAACAATAAGGAAGCCATCAAAAACTGACCGGGAGAGGGCGTCGTCGTTCAGTGTCGCAAAGTGGAGGCACGCGCTCGTCCGCTCGTTGAACCGAATCCGCCGACGAACCTGTCGGTCGAGTCCATCAACTTTTACCTTGACACTAAGCCACAGCCGTTCGAGGAAGAGGCTACCAGTTTTCGCTTACCTCGAGCTGGAGCGCGTTTTTAATTGCATGTTGTGGTGCGGTGCAGAGATGCATCCCGGCAGCGTGGTAGCCGCGTCCTCGGCGCATTATTTGCAGAGGCTCGGCTGTTGCTTCTGGTATTGGGCGGCCCCCAATGCCCTCACAAGTCATCGGTGAACTGTAATTTTTTCAGTCGAATCCGTACCCGGTTAGCTGCCCTGTACACCGGTAAATTGTACGGTTCATTACGCTTTCCTGTCTCGCGACGCAAGCCGGCCACTGTGTGTGTATGTGTGTGTGGTGTCGATGCGGAATTCCGTAATTGAGGCGAGTGCGGTCGCTACTGGACACAGGCAAAATGATCGTTCGTTTAGGTCCATTTAAGATGCAATTTTTGGACATACAAACCGCGGTGGAGCATTGGAGAGTGGTAAAGTTTAATGATTTCCTTTCGATTGCTGGTTAAGTGCTCTTTTAAAGTGGTTTAAATCGTGCTTTTAAATATTTGGACTGAGAACAAGCTACTCATTATCTGTTGAACTATACGACGATATTTGTTTCATGGATCTGACTCAAGCACTTTATTCTTAAATTAATTCCTAAAATTGAAAATAAGAATTCCTGAACACTCCTAGTTACCCAGGCAACGGTTCATCTGTGTAGCTTCAAAATGACAGTTTAACATCTGTCAGCTAAGTTCTGTGTCTAGCTTTAGAGGTAAAATTTCTAGCTCTCGCCCATAGCAATAGCCAAGAACGATTCTTTCAACATCACATCTCCACCGTAGTGATTCATCAAGACCGGCCACACACACACCCAACCCTTTTCACCAAGGTTAAACAAACACGCTGGCAGGCGTGCCTACTTTCGGGGACAACTTATTAGCTTCCATTAACTGTCATCCACCCAGCCGCACTACCGGCGGCCCCATTCGCGGGCTAATTAATATTCTTAATACGTTAAGCCATCGCCAGCTCACACTCCAACAGAACGCGGTTCCCGCGCGAGGCTTTTACGCGTCCAATTTCCGCCCTCGAATATTCAGCACCAGCCCCCGACACCCGACATCCGCCATTGCACAATGGCCACGCTGAACCGGAAAAAGGGCGCGCAGACATATACACATCAACAACTTCATTACGCGGCGGGAAAGGTTTGTGCGGCCACGCTGACAAATACGCGACGAGTTCTTCCGACTTCCGACTGCAAGTGCGGACGGCTTCGCAACATACGCCCGCCGTTGGGATTACAATGTTCGACATACTTTTCGCGCTCGTTCAGCGAACTTTGGCAACACGGGAATCAAGCGCACGGGCGTGCGGCTACGTGACGGCATTCGGTAAAATGGAGGGCGGTTCAGACAAGAGCGACGATATGGATCTGATGCGTGTAAGTTTACAAGGTAAAAGATTCAAGAAGGCCCCCCCTAGAATCTTTTGAGTGCAGCACTGTGGCCTGTCATTTTTATTGCACAGTGGGATTTTTTATGGTCATAACTCGTATTATATGAACATTGTGTATTGTTCCTTAATACTGTTACTGGACAGCGAGTAGAACATAAGTGAGAGATGAGTGAGTAGAACATAAGTAGCGATAATATACATTGTAAGATGTGATTTGAAATGTTATTATTCTTATTTTTCCTCCTTTTCTGAATATCTATGCCCGTTAACAAGTATCCATCGAACCAATGTTCCGTTACAGTCCGGGAACACCGTGTATGTTGTAAGCCTGATTGTTCCCTCCCAGCGTGACCAAAAATTATTACGTAGCTCCTGTAATCCAATATAAATGGTCAGGATAAAGGGAGGGGGATTTAATCGAATAATAAGCAATATTTCATTCGACTTTATTCAACCATTTTTGACCACACTGAAAGCACATGGTGAAGCTTTCGCAACGTGTACTGCGGATTGCATACATTTAGACGTAAAACGTATAGTGACGAACAAATTTTGTCAGGGGGGGCCTTCTCGAGTCTTTTACCGTTTACAAATTGGCATATTAGGTTGATTTAAGCGGTAGAAGTTGGTTCAGATATTTGAAGGTTCACGGGTAAATGTTCTATCTTAGAGGTAGGAATCTTAAATCCCGTAGATCACCCCGAACATCATACGCAAGAAACACACCTACTGTGTCAGTGATTCATTCACAGCTCGCCAAGTCATCGTTGTAGTCACCGGATCGGATCTTTACCTCCTTCACATTCACCCTTCACGTCACGTCATAAATAACACACGCATGCAGTAAAGACCCGACGGGAATGCTAATTGCTGCCACGCAATCCGCGCCAACACTCGCTTTACAAAACCCGCTACAAGTGCATCTCCTCCCAGTTCGATCGCACCGCACCACCTTTCAACGCCCGCTGTCTTTTACTGTTATTACGCGCGAATCCTCCGGGGGCTTCGTCGAGTCTCGAATTAGAATTCCACTCAGCTTAAACACACACACAGCACACTGGATCGATCACATCTCTTAGATATAGTCCGGTTCGTGCACCGGCCACGGTACAACTCACGCAACCGAAACCACCGTCGGGATTCGGGACCGCACGGTGACTGAAAACAGCTGATCTACAAGTGCGCACGTTAACCGCGCCCACCGAATCCTGTTCCGTTCCGTCGAAGATCGCCACCGTAGAAGTGAATGGTGCGAGCGCACTAAGCGTGGACTTAGTGGGAGGGATATCTGAATCGAAAGGATCACAGCAGGGTGGACAGTTAGCTGGGGGGGCGGGGTAGATTACAAATTTCCCTACAAAGAAGTTGGGGAGTCTAATCGAATCATGTTGGCTTAGATACGTCAAACGCCTAGAGCCGGAGAAGGGTGCTTAGAGATCTTGCAGTTCCTTAAACGGACGGGTCGTTTATGTGAGCGCGTCGTGTGGAAACCTTCACCCTTCAAAGGTGCGAATTAGGTGCGCAAAAATGAGAGTTCCGGAGTGTAACATGACCGTGGCATACCGATCGTTCCCTCAGATCGGTTTTTTGGTCCCTCGTACATTCTAAATGCATGCAGTTCGAAATCATGCTGTCTGTGTGTGAAGTGCGATCATGATGGTGATGATGGTGATTACCTTCATAATCGTATTAACACAATCGTCCAGTCGCAGCTGGACTTCGGAATGGGCTGTGAAGGAGTAAACGGGGTAGTCGTCTCGCTGGTATGCACTTCTAACAGTGACCACTCCCGGACTCCGGACATGAAGGTGAAAATTAGCTCTATTTACTGGGTGGCCCCTTGTTCGCTCCCTCTCGCATGACATGGCGTTATGTTACGAAAATGGAATCAATTCATCTTACCCCTCTAGGACACTCGTAGCGTCGTTGGATATCTAGAATATCCTTGAAGAATGCATGCGGCCCCCATCATTTCGGGGGTGGCCGCTCACTCTTCAACCAGAGTACCCCCCATATATTAGGTGGTTGCCGATTTCAGGGTTTTTCGAGTGTACTTCAACCAAGCTCGAAACGGTGGGCCGTGTGTGTATATCGTTAGCTCTTGAACAAATATGCATACCGCCACCACCACACGCGAATGCCTTCCCTTTAAGCGACCCTAGAGCGACATACAATCATTACCACCGCTTCGAAATGACACCGATCTCGCAGCAAAAGAAACAACGAGCCTGTTTAGCTTCCCTACCTCTCCCAAAGCGCTCGCCAGAAAATCTCGGGACAGCTAACAAGACAAATATTAAACTGACATTTTACATCTTAATTTCTCAGAAAGACCTTCTCGTCGGAAAGGGAATGCGTGTGCGTGCGTGAGCTGTGCGCGTGCGTTGATCGAGCCCGGTGATTGAACGGTGGCAAACGGACCAGTGACGGTGTGAAATATTGGAAACCTTTAAATCTGCAGCCGATGGAGAATGTCCTTCCATTCGTGGCAGGACTGATCGTATCGGAAAAAAGGGACAGCGGTCATAAATCCTTGACCCGCTCTCCAGCTGAGCGCGTTGACAGAACAATTTTATTTTTTGGGGTGGTGTCACTCCCACAAGAATGTCTCTATTTCAAGCGAGATCCTAATCTTGCGTTGTAATCGGCTCGTTAAAGAAAATCCATCAAATTTTAACACGAGTCTAGGAGCGAGTCTGGATTCAAAAGATCCGACGCGAAGATTAAGACTTATTCCGTCCGTGTAAAAGTGATTGAAGTAATGCGGTGCTCTCGAATTGCATCAATGACGTTCGATGACGATAGACCTCCATCGATGTTTCGCTAATAAAACCGCAGCACCAGGAACTGCCGCCTACCAGCTCAAGGACGGCCCATGACGACGATTATGAGACGTAAACGACAGTAATTCTGCATCGCTTGCACATGCACCTCAAATTGTGCAGCCAGGGCATTATCTGCCCACGCGCGTACAGCAAAAGGCCACCGAACCACCCGGCCTAAGGATTGAACCCGGGTGGTAGCCTCATTTGAAACATTGGCTAATGTAGCTGATCTCACCAGGTTCGGTTGGCTGGTGCAATGGTGCGGCCCCTATTTTTCCATAATGATGCTTAAACCGACAATTTCCGTCTTTTTGTGAGGTGGCGGCCCTCTTTTTTATGTACTGACATTTGGTTTAACAAAAAAAAAAAAACGAAACACTGAGCCCTGCGCTCAGGGGATGTTTCGCAAGAACAATGCACAAACTTCCTCGAACTTTGGTGCATATCGCGCTACATCTTGACGGTAGCAGCTCAGGCGTTTTTTTTTCTTTCGTTCCTCTGTTTCTAAACCCATCTAACTAACTCACCCATACACAGGGGGATGTAGCAGCGACCCATAACCTCGCGCAAAATCATCGACATTATCGATTCGATTTGCATGCTTACAGAACTAACTTCCAGTAGTGGCTTGGGCCAGGGAGGTCGGACTCGTTTGCGGGGCACGGAGGTTAATTCGAGGTGTCGGTATTTAGGTAACGAGGGTTGAAGGGTTGCTCCGAACCGAACCGAGCGGGTAAATGATAGCCGCGAGAGAATTGTTGCCACACATCCATCGAGTACGCGATCGGAAACAAGGAACGATGTGTCGCAATCGGGCGATGGCGCCGCATTGTTCGTTTGATTCGAACGGTTGGTTTGTGTTTTAATTCGATATGATTAAAGGTGGACCGGCTGGGTAGGAAGTATGTGTGTGGGCAAGGGCTCCGGGTGTGAAGGTTGCTAAATTGCTATCTAGACGAGGACATGGCAAGTGCCTTGCAGGAGAGCGATTGAAATGCGAAAGGAGGCTTACTATGATAGCATTTGTTATCAATAGTTTGTGAGGTGTTTAAACATGAAAGGAAGCAGGTCTTTGGTGTTCTAAGTTCTTATTCATTTTACAGGATGAATTGAAGAAAAACGTCGTAAATTAAAAATATTTTAATAGTTTTAAGTTTAGAATCTACAACTGTTCTACCAAATATTATACCAATATTATACTTCTTTGGACTCGAAAGGTCTAGTCCTGCCCGTTAACCTCGAGAAGACCAGCGCCATTATCGCCTCAGCCACCAGACCTCCCCTATTGCATTGTAGTTACTCTATTAAATTTAATGATGAATCACATTTATTGGCAAATCTTAGGACTGCTTTCATAATCTTAATCAGCTTTTAGCTTTAACGAGCTCAGGGTTATAGTCTCTCTGCGATTCTGGCTTTGCAGGACTTCCACCTTGAAAACAGAAAACTCTTCTCACTAGTTCTTACAGGAAGAACATGATGGTTCTTACAAGACTCTTTTCTTTGGCATTCCAACCTCGAAAGGTGTCGGCCAGCCATTTCTGTCTTTCTGGACTTGATTTTAGCTGAAGTAAGGTAGTCAGCCCTGCATACGGGACAAGACTTTCTAGCCCAGGTAAAATATAACGTCAAGGTATCTTCTTGTTTTTCTTCAGTTTCTTAGGTCATGCCCGCCATTTTTTGGCTTACTAGACTTTATGATACCACGTAGTTGGATAGTCAGTTCTCACTACGGGGAAACGGTCTGGGTGGGATTTGAACCCCGGCCCTGCCATATGAAGACCGGTGCCGTTGTCGCCTCTACCACCGGGTCAAAAACTTCAAGATATATAAAAATAGTAATCCACATCATCCACCAGGGTCTTGCTATTATAAATTGACAGTTTATAGCAAGGAGTAATAAAATTCCTCAGCCAAACCGGGCCAAAAACTGCTCGAGGCTGCCATAGGCACCATATACGAGGTACAAGATCGCGAACAAATATTTTTATAGCCCAATCTTACCAAACGCTATTACCAAGACTAACACCCTAACATGCTTAACTGTCACTCGGTTTATTAATCTGCCATTTAAAACCCCATTTCCTTTCGTGTCCAATTTAGTTTTCACTACCAATACAAGTACCACGGGCAGCAATGTAAAACAGCCCCGTTTCCTTTATCAGAGCACACTTTGGCTCTACTTTGTCAACCGGTGGGCTGTCATAACTGGCTGGCAACACCGTGCACTTCTAACGCAATCGTCTAATGCTAAACCGAACACGCTCCCGGGCACTCACACACCAGACCACCCGGTACCGGATCAGTGTCAGTTAATCTGACCGCACACAGGCGCGCTCACCGTGCGGATCTCGTTGCACTTTTCCCATCGTTTTGGGCAACGCAAGGGGCAATAACAATAATAAAACACATGTACCGTAATAGCGTATTTATGTAATGAGTGCTCTCACGTGTGTTCTCCCGGTTTTTTTTTTTTGCCGGGGAGTGGTCCCTTTTGCCGAGGGAGACCAAGTGAAGTTACATTTAAACGACTTTTTGTCTCTGACTGTTGTCAGCGTGGAGTTGAAGCTTTGCAACATATAAATAATACAAAACGTGATTATTCCCCATGATTCGATTGAGGCCGCGATGTTTGGAATGGTGCCCGTGGGGCTGCCTAGTGGTCACAGGTCCCTTAGGAGTATCCTGGTCGCAACGCTAGCCTTCTTACTTAGTATTCCTTAAATGTGGGATCTACCAAACCGATCCAATCATGTGTCTTTTCCTTCCATCAGGCACTACCTTTTTGTTACACATTTTACACGTTTCTTTTCTATTGCTCTGGTTTGCTGCTTTTCCCCATTGGCGATTGTACTGCAAACGGGCTCAGGACACACACACACACATAGGTTTGCCCTTTTTGCTTGATCCATTACCATGCGCACTTGGTGAGCACTATTTTTTGTTGTTGCCTTCTCTATTTTTATAGCAAGTCGGCGAAGTGGACCTAGAGGTAGTGGCGCCATCTGGCGGGTGGATACAGACGGGTATGTTGATTTTTTCGGTTTCCTTTACCAACTGGTGGTGGAATGGACAGTGAAGTGTGCACACATGATTTTCCACCCCTCAAACCCCCCCCCCCCCTCAGGTCCCTCCTTTCGTTTCATCTATCAACAGTGGTGAACGTGACAAACGGGGCCATACACGACGCTGAGCTATATCGTATCGATAGCGGAGAGGGGGCCGGGTAGGGAGGGGACTGGTGTGGTGGCCACCATTCGATCGGGCACGATATTTGCAATCGCGGACCAGTTTTGTCAGTGCGGTCGGTGTCCTGCTTTCAATACTTTTTCGACGCACCGAGCGACCATGGCCAGCCTCAATACGGGTGGAGTGAATGAAGCCCTCTACAGTGGCCACCTCCCTCGAGTCCATAGAGCGCGCAGAGGGAGGAGGAAGACAGCCATTTCGTTAGATAATAGCAGTGGCAAGGCTGCAAAAACCGACAAATCTGATCTCATTGTTCAAAAGTAAATTACTTCCTCGTTGGTCTCTATTTGTTTAAACAAGATTAGGTCAGTTTCGGTAATTGTAGACCCATTTATTTGCAGTAGTTGCGGAATAATAATTGAATTCTAGTTAATTTATAAACAGCATTTGGAGAAATATTTACTCTTGTGCTATTCAGAACAAAAAGGAATTGAGCGAAATTTAAAATTATAGTTAAGTGACCAATCACTACCTCAGCAGGCCTTATAACGTAAAATGAACCAATGAATGAACTTCAAACGAACACTCTTGTAAGTACAGTCGAATAAAACAGACAGATGAATAGGCCTGACAATTGGATAAATGAAATATTATACCCACTATTAGTCCTAGCTTTATATCCATATCATCATTATTCACCATGAAGAATTGATCTTTAAAAAGCGCAAACGACACACGACCGCTGAAATTAACTTCATCAGGGACACTAGGCATAATAAACAAATTCGCACATTCCCGAATCCACAAATCACTGCCAATAATTGTCTCCACTTCGCCAGAGGAGCTCGAAGGACGGTAGTTAACCTTTTTTGATCAATATCCGTGCTTCAGCGTGAGAGCAGCAGGTTGGTCAGATAGAACGATCGGCACCGACAAGGCATCGACCGAGAAAAGCGATAAAGTGAAAATGAGCCATCAAATAAATGGTTGAAATAAAATGGTATATTTAATAGCGCAGCGGTCGGTGCATGAAGGTGAGCTTCGGATTATTTTACATTAATTTATACCACCAGCCAACTGTTGAGCATTAACTAAAGCACTTCAATATCCGGAGTAAAGATTACCAGTCCCGATCTAGAGCAAGCTAAGTTGCGTTCTAAATGGCGCTATGAAAATGCTATAAAATTAAAGAAAAGGACAGCTCGTTTGCAAAATGTCATCACAAATGAGAATCGAGGCACCAGTTTCTGCTTTCATCCCATCACCGGAAAAGGTCTGCCAGAACTCCTTCGAGCGTCCGTCCGAGCGGCGATACTGCACACACAGTCGACTGCAATTTTTGCACACTTTCACATTCGATTGCTGATCTTCACGGTACCAAAACTCGATCATAAAGTGAAATGAAAAAGTGCGATCACAATCTATTACGAGCACCTGATCGTATTCGAGTATATCCTCACGCCAAACCTTCCACCGACGGGAGATGGATGAATTGATTGTAGCTTTTGTTTATCTTTTTCTGTATTTCCCTGCACAGAAAACGCACAAAAAGATCGTGCTGCTTCGGTGCGTAGCGTGGAGTTGAGTTCCTGCTGCTCTGCTAATCAAACAGTGGGCAGCGGCTCGGTTGGTTCGGTTGGAAAATTTTTGGCAAAACTCTCACGTTTACCAGTAGACAACAACAAAAAATGTCGGTAAAATGTAGCACTCTTTTTGGTTTTGTTTTTTACACCATCGTACAAAGCCCACCCCGACCGACCGGCTTGCCGATTGTTTGATCTTCGATGAACGATTGTTATTATTGGTGTGATGATTTGCTTGCTCATTCATTGCACCCGTTCGGCAAAGGCCCGTCGTCGTGTGCGGTGAAAGTGAAAGTGATGCCACCTGAAGCAATGGTGAGGTGGCAGGAAGGCAAAGGAAGGAACAAAAAGTGAGTGAAATACATTGATTGCAAACCATTACTCGTAAAATGGCACCCATAAACAGATAATGTGCGTATCAAAGCATGGTAATGGATGCATTTTATTAACCGTCCCGCAGATGATTCATTTTATTTGGGATTTTTCATATATTTTTTGAAAATAATTGTACATCAAATATTGAAAGATGTGGATAGAGAGAATGTTATAAGATACAGAAGTTCAAAAATAGGAAATTAAAAGAAGTTTCCTAATCTGTCAGTGGCTTTAACTGTTCTACGTAGAAGAGTGATCTCGCGATCCAGAAAATAATCTATGTGAAAAATTCATTGGGTTTTGTCCTCAAAATTCGTTTTTCTGCTAGGTTATTTAGATTAATCGGAAAAGTGTTTAGGAATGCTTGTCCCTACCTCATCACACTACCTTGGATCCAACCGTTGGTATAACAGTATACCAGTTGTTCTACAGTCATTAGCAACCGTTTACCCCAAGGCGCCTCAATTAACTATAAACTATCGCCTCGAGCACATAGTACCCTAGGCAAATAGTGTTGAAACACTCGTGTGGCAGTAAACAAAAATTGGACCAAAGAACCGACTTCTGTTACAGAACGTTGCCAACGCTCAATTAGTCCCACTGACAGGGAGCTGATGTTCACATTTTCGCACTAACCCCATCAACACCTCCCACTAATTAGGTACTTTCCGTTAACAGCACCAGCCCTGTCCAGTCCCAAAAAACCAACCCCCAAACCGTCTACGTGGGTAAATGGTTTAATTTGCTTTCGGTCAGTCTTCTTTCCCTGACACTCGACTGGGTGGCGATCGACCCTTCATCTCAATCAGGTCGCCCAACCAAAAACCGCCGCCGCATCAATCACGTAGCCGCGGCGATTTGAACGCGATTGAACGCTCAATTGCTCGAGGGCGCTAAAATTGACTTCCAATTCGTGCAGTTCCACCTTTGACCTAGTGCGCGACCGACTGCTACTACCACCATGCGGCGGTTCGTTGCCAATCGGGTGGATGAATACTATTTACTTTACCACGGTACGGTGCAAACCGCTCCGTTAGCTGTCTGTCAACCGTCCGGCTGACCCAATGCCTTCGAAACGTCAGTGGACGGTTGCGCCTGCGCTAAGAAATCAAGACATCAGCAACATGTGCTGTGCCGGAGTTTAATTACCCACTGTGGAAGTTCGTGTACAGGGGTATAGCAATAGGACTACCGGATTTGCGCGAGGTCACTTGTGCCACTCGCATCTGTAAGTGTTCCCTTTCGATACTTGGTGCAGTTGTGCGGTACAAGATTAATCCAATTTCAGGCAAACGATCGAAACGGGGCGGGTGTGGTACTACTTAAGAAACAAATCCTCAGGTTTAAACACCTCTTAAGGAAGCGAGCGGCACACGTTGAAGTAGTGCAACCGGTAGTGTAAACCGTGTGTGAGGCTGTCGATCGTGGATCGGAGTTTTAGAATCCGAGACCACACGGTTCCCTTCCTTTCGGTGGTTCGATTGCATAAGCTCATTTGAATGATACAAGGCGTGAACACCAGGTATCAAGGCAGGTCCGTGGGTATTTCTTAAGCCAAAGAAGTTTCCGCCTGCTCGGCATGACGTATGTTCTGCCCCCTTTTTTTTTCGGTGCGGCTAGTTCAAATAGAAGTAATTGGAACGGAGTTTCGAGCCCTCGGAAATTACAATGAAAGCGAGTTGCACGTGTGTGGACACCACATTAATTGACACGATACCACCTTTCCGCACCGTGGCCCGAGGACCTGTAGACACCTTCACACATTTGCTAAAGACCTTTTTCCTGCCGTTTTGACTGTGGACTATTTCCGTACCAGTCTAGCAAGTGACGTCCAACCACTCTAAACAGAACCGATCTGAAGCAACATGCAGCACCGACCATGGGCTAATTCGTAACCTCCCGCGTTACTATGTACACACCGTGCACACCCTCCGCCTAGCTGGAATTGGGCGTTGGACATAAGGCACGAATTTCTAGCCTCCCTTTTCCCGCCTCACATCATCGACCAACAGCTGGTTCAGCTTGTTGCAGGGAAGACTTTCACTAATCTTGTACACCACTTGACGGGTTCGTGGGGGTATTCGTGTTTGCCAGCCAACGGGCTGCGGTCGTTTAGTCGCCGCTCGACTTTCAGTGGTCAGTGGCCAATTAGAAGTGGTTGCTTGATCGGCCGAAAACCGTTCAGCGCTATGATACGATAATTACAACGATGAATTTGAGCAACTGCAAACAACCGGCCCGACAACGAGGCCATTTTATCGCCCTCGAGCGCGGTATGGAGGAAGACGGCGGCGGAACAGCACACACCCTTGTGCAAACGGTTGGGTGACCATCGACGAGAATGCAGTTCGGAAAATGGAGTTTTGTGGTATAGACGGGGCGGGAAAGAAAGAAGAAAAAATAAACACGTCTATCTAAACTACAACCAAAATGCCAAACGCTGGTCCACGCTGGACAACGCGTCACGACACTGGCAGCGCGAGAGATATATCGGCCGCTCGACCGAAAAACGTTATTATATCATCAAAAAAAAACTGTGCGACGCTGAAAAATTGCCCGCAAAACATTGTACAATTCAATTAGCAATATATTTCAATCTACGTATCGCTCGGAGGCGGACGATAGGGAATAGCGGAATAGCGGTGGTGGCTTACCTATGCGCCAAAGGGATGAAGATTTATTGGCCACGATTAGAGTCATTGTGTGTGTTTATTGGGTGAAGTGGAGCAGGGAAGGTAACTGCCCCGGGGAGTACCACGAATGATCGATAGGTTCGTGTACTGGAGAGCAGCCAAAGCTAGAGCCCATAGAGTGATCTATAGACGTTTGTGTCGCATGCGGCTTTTCTTTTCCTAGTCTCTCGCCGCCACAACTCGCGTGCTTTATGCGGAGGAAAATTTTATTCTTGCCAGGTGAAATATGCGAATCACCCCCTTTTTCTTGGTGGGGTGTAATAATATACGTACTCCCCAAGCGGCGGGATAATTGGAGCACCGGAGATAAATGGTTTGTGATCGGATTCTACTGGCCCCGGCAATCATCATTGTGGCTGATATGGTATTTATTTGCTGTAGCGAGCTACAGGGGTTTGTTTCCTTCCAACGTTCGCCTGGCTTGGTAGGCAACCTTTCCAATGCTCTTTCACGTGCTGCAAGGCAGTTAGATAATGGGAGATTCTTATCATTTTGAGGAGAATGTACTCTAGAGGCCTGGGTTTAAAGGTCTCGTTTTTGAGGTGAATCGAAGGGACTATGTTACCCTACATGCAGGCACATTTTTATGAGCAACAATTTTGTTTTGCGTGGTAAGTTTAAGAGCGTCCATATTTGTTTCTTCCAGGAAGTCATTATGGCTGAAATCTGTTATGAGCCTGATTCAGGACTACAGGACGCTAACAGTGCTCCGTTTCCATTTTACAAGTTTTTATAGCATCTATTTGACAGCAATCGCCTAAGTCGACATGCATTTACAATAGCGCAGTGAATAACTTAAGTAGCGATCACGGAAAATGACTGGAATCCGGCCAATAAGTCAATATTTTAAGTACAATATGACAACAATTATAACAAGTGCAACATGAGCACATGTGTGCCCCACAATCTCTCTGCATGGCTCGGTGGCAGAGTATGTGGGACACAGATGAGCTTGGGAGGTTTTTATATTCGATCACTTCCCAAGTCAGCTTGAAGCCCTGGTTCCAAGGCATCTCAGGAGATCGTGCGTTCATTCGAATGATGTCTAGGCTTAGGTCTAACCATTTCGCATTGGGTGCGCATCTCCAGCGTATAGGACGGGCTGGCTCCAAAACATGTGGCTGCGGCCTCGGATACCATGACATAGATCATATTCTATGGTCTTGTCTGGAGTACGAGGCAGCACGACCCTTATTGAACGCAGTTCGGGACATCGGCAGAAAGCCCAATGTTCCAATTCGAGATCTGCTAGGGGGCGGGGATGATGCCTACCAGAGGGCTATTTTTGAGTTCTGCCGAGCGAATGGTATTGTAGTCTAGTACCCAACCTTCTTTCCTTCCACTCCTACTGTTTGTCTGTTATATGTGTTGTATCTCGCTGGTGTGTATGATGATGAATGACTAATTGAATGAATGAATGTATGAATGAGTGCGATGATAGAGGGGCTTGGTATGGCATAGGCGGAATATCCTGGATGATCCAGGACCAAAAGCTACACCGTTGCAATGGCGTGTTGCAACGGTCAATCAATGCTGGCAAGGCAGAGGAATGGAAGAACGCTGGATCTCGACACGCAGAAAACTGACAATGGCATTTCCCAAAACAAACGGGATGAGATGATCACTTACGATACCGACCCTCACAACCAACACTACCACGACTACTGGATGACGGATATATTATTAACGGATCAACCGAGCTCACCCGGGATAAGGTGCGCTTTCACGGTTTGGAGAAGGAAATGTCTCCAAACCTTCGTGAATTGTACTAATATTTGTAATTTAGCTTTAAGCAATACGGCCAGGCCGTTCTTTATGAATAAAAAAAAAAAACAAGTGCAACATGCTCCATGTCAAATTAAATTTTCAACACTTTAATGGCTTTGTGTGTGACCAATATGACCAGGCTATCTTCCATGAATATAGCAATAATGTCTTTGTTTATGCGAAACGGTTCGCTAGAATTTTAAGCGTTGCAATCCTGTTGGATTGCCTGACAAGAGCAATCTCTAGGATGACAAACTTGCTATGGCTTGGCTTAGCTTAAAGAGAGTGATAGAGATAGGGCAACCAGCTGAACGTTGATGGTAGAAGCGGTAACCTTGTTTGGCTTCAATCGGCAGAACTGGGGCTAAATTCCGTTTAGACCGCTTCCCTACACAGAACTGACTATAAGGGTAAAATCAAGTCACAGGGAGCCAGAAATGGAAGGCCTAGACCTCTCGAGAAAGCAATGCCAAAGAGGAAGAAGAACGATCTGAAATAGCATTCACTGAAAAGCTCGGAAAACGCATCTTGTATTCAAATCGTTCAGCGGATTAGGATTAGGATTGCGAAACAATCATCATTTTTTCGGAAAAACTGTAATGTGTAACCAATGGTCGTCCCGAGAATTTTTTAGTGAAATAAACTAGCACCCTTCAACTTATTAGAATTGGTGTAGATCAGCAGACGATTGCATCAATGTGTGGTGCTCTAGCCCACATAAATGTTCAGAGTATTGTCTAATATTATACTATTTGTGGAGGATTTAAAATATCAGTCCATTATAAAAAATAGCTATACCAATCCTAAGTCGTGAAAGCCTCGTAAAGTTGAAAGCATAGAAAAGGAAATTCATTACCTAAAAAGCAGTCAACGTATAACTGATTCTGGTGTTTCAATATTATAATATTTGTCGATTCCACAGTCAATAACAACGAACACAATTGAACACGAAAAGCATGTACCAAACACTAAACACCCCAATTTTTCATTTCCAGTAAGCCACTGTTCATATGGCACCCAAACCCAGGTGAGCTTTGCTTGCCTGTTTGCATCACAGCAAACGCCTTCACTCACGAAGTGTGCCGCCCTTAGGGCCACACTAAGGCAGTACCCAACACCACCCCAACATCGATCCCGGTGCGTCCGATCGAATTGGCGTCACATTTCCTCATAAAATCGTGTGACCCAGCAATGCCCAGCAGCAGCATACAAAGGTCCGGCTGTCGGGAGGCTCTCCAGCAGCACTGCTAGCAAAAGGGACGGCCTTGATTGTATTTGCCTACATCGCAGCCAGGCTCAAACATTCAAACAACCAACCCAACAGACAGAACGAAGAAAAAAAAAACGGATCGCCTTGAACCACGCCAAACAAGCGCGCGTTGCTAAGCGTTCGCACGTTTCGATCCGGGCGCGAACCACGTTAATTCCTGTTCTTAATCTCAAACCGGGAGGAACGGGCCCGTCTCTTGGTCGAGGTTAACTACGGGTTGACGCGCAAACAAAAAAAAAGTAAAAGTAATTCACTACCCCGCTCATATAAATACACAAATACATAGCGTACCCATTTGCTTGGCACGTTCGTGACGCCGAAAGGCGGTGGCTCTGGCTTGGGCGCAAAAGGTGTGCGCAAAAAGCCCCTCCCCCCCCCCCGTTAGGCCGCGTGAGATCGCAAAAATCTACCGCGGGTTTGCAGGCTGGACTAAAGGTGTAGATGAAACTAATGAGAATCTTTTTTTTTTGGGTTCCTTTGAAGCTTGAAATTCGGTGAAGGGAAACGGACTTGCTGGACAGAACGATCGAGAGCAGAAGAGACTGCGGTACTGAAGGACAACGCTAACTAACTGCGTTCTGCTGACATTGGGCAGGGTCACAACCAGGAAGTGGAATGGTTGACTTTTGGGGTAAAATGCAAAGAATTGCGTAACTAGGCAGATTGGAGGAAATCGTTGGGATATAGAACCAGGCATGTCCAATTATTAGCATTTGAATCCAATTTAGATTATCTTGACATGAATGCTGCCAATGAGATCGAAATGATAGGTTTAGTAAGGGATGTGGGAATTTAAGCTGCCTGCTGTTAATCAATCAAGCTGTAATCGAGCAGGGAATGAATATTAAGAGCGATCTTCTGGGAGCAAAAAATTGAAACTTTAGGGTCATTTGTCCTGAAATCAGCATGCACAACATGCTCCAATTATTTTCGCAAGCAGCAAAACGGAAGGTTGATCTAACAATGTCCTAACACTGTGGAATATTTAATGGGGCTATAAAATGGAGCTTGGCAGCAACAACCCAAACCACACCAAGTACGGAGACAACAAACGTATCCAATCCTGCCCAGCTGTGGTCATTATTCCACGAAATGAATTCCAAACGGGAGCCAATTTTTAATGATGCAAAACCACCCGGCTTACCGCCCGGCCCCAGCGGCAGTCTGTGATGGGGCGGCCCGTCTCTGACCTCCCATACCCCGGCCGTATGCAAACAATGCGAACAGACAAAAATGGAAAGTAATTTCACTTCTTGCACTTGAACATTACAAACGCAACCCGCCCAGGCTCGATCATTCACGGCGGCGTCTGGGCTGATCGCGTTTGAAACCGATCATACACAACAAAAAAACGCCCATATCATAAAACAAGACATGAGTGTGTTGTATGTTCCCCAGTAGCCAAAAAAAGGGGAAATATGGATTTAATCCTCTGTAACATAACCCACACACACACACACACACACACTCATACGCGCTTAAGCGTATTCAAAACAGCTCGCTTTCGGACACGGTTTGTGGCGTGTCGTTTCACGGTTCAATGGTGAAATTCGCAATGCAAAATAGCAATAATAATAACGAGTGTGTGTCGAGTTCACCGATTCACTGGCTGCCTTCTTACACCTTAGATGTCGTTTTTCTTCCTTTACTCGCCACGGTGATACACGCCAGTTTAATATTAAAAGTGAATATTTTGAACGTAGCGTAGGGGTTCGTCGCTTGCCCGTCCAAAGCCGCTCGTTGAAGTCTTTCGTTGCTTTCGGTGCAGGCGCTTCCAAATGCACTCCCGAAACCGTGCAGAAACTTCACAAGTGGTGTGTGTGTGTGTGTGTGTGTGTGTGTGTGTGTGATGGTAGCTACCGAAATCAATTCATTTGCCATTTTGATGCGCCCATTCATTATCCGGCCGGACAGGTACAGGTACGCGAAGGAAACACAACGGCACATTCGTTACGATTGACTTTTGTGCGCTAGCGAAATATAATGCATGTTGACTTTGAAACAAGTAAAAACTGCTAAACTGTGCGCCCGAAAACCTTCCTGCGTTGTACGTTGTCACAACCCTAAGTCTGCTGGCGGGCCGCGGGCAATTGGTGTTTGCAATGCGATGCGATGGAACAAGAAACACTATTCGTTCCACGGCGAGCTTTTGTTACGGTGTGGTAGGAAATTGTTAACGCCTTAGTTGTTTTTGTTTTCCGTCGGTCATAAAGTGAGCCCTGCCTGGTCGGTCAGTTGTTCACGGATCTAGCCAACAAGAAGGGAGGAAAAAACAACATAAAAACCCACCCTTATCCTTAGCCAGAACACTTCGTCTTGTTAGCAATCGAATCGATCGATCGATCGATCGGTTTAAAGTTATCATGTGGGCTTGGGTTTCCTTATTGTCGTTCACTTGCTATACAGGTGCAGGTAGGAAAAGCCAAGAACACACTTCACACACACACACACACACACACCTTACACAACACCCGAAAGGTGGCAAAGGTGAGGCGTTACATGTTATCGCGTCGGAAAGCTACCAGTGCCCAGTGTAAGCTCGCTAACAGCAAACACATTTATAAACAGTCTATTTATGTTCCCGTCTCGCTGTTTGATAGTAAAATCACATAAAAAAACCCCTACCAAACCCAGGTGGGTAGCATTGGGTTTGCAGTTCCCTTTTCTGCGCATAGTCTAGACTCGCGGTGCACGATCGATTCCAGTGTACCGATTTTAATTGATGTTTTTAATCGCACCGTGCCGAACCGAACTGGCGATGATGTACTGGGAATATGATATGAAGAGGCGTTACACGAGACTTCGCACTGTGCATTGTGTAACAGGAAATCTAGGAGTCTGGCACCGTTTGTATTAGGCGCGAGGATTGTGCTGTTTGATTCTTTTTTTGCTTTAGCAGATCACGCGCGTGTGTCTCTGCGAGAGCACGTAATAGTACACCGGCAAACGGTGATGATTGGAAGGAAATGAGATTCAATTAACTGATTCGATAGCGATTCGGTGTAATGGCGAGTGTGTTCGGCTTGCATAAAAATCAGTGAACACCAATGGGTGATAGAAGGACAGGAAATGGTGCACATTTGTTATCTGTTATGAGAATGTCGAAACGTTTAAGCAGGAAACCGTGAACTGGCTTTCAATGTTTAATTTTTCCACAAGAACTTGGTTAAATAATATTAAGTTTTTTTTAACAAAAATCCCGCTTTTCCTGTTTCAAGGATAATTCATGAGTAAAGCATATCTCTAATCTTCTTTGATGTACAAGCATTACTGTTAACACTTATTCGCTTATGTTAGCGCCATCTGACGGGATTAAGTAATACTGCCCCTCAAATCTACTTTAAAGCGTAAAAGATAAACATTTAATCACGTGATAAATAATTGAGAATTTAAAAAAGAAAAGGGTTTCTAAAATAAAATTAAAAAATTTTATTAAAAAAACACATAAGAAAACGTGTTCTATTTATTAAATTGAGAAATTGCATGAAAATTAAAAACGAAGGCTAATAAGTCGAATTGACAAAACGGCGACACGAGCTTTGAGAAGATAAGGGGCAGGAGGGGGGGGGTGGTTTAGAGGGAGTGTGGTGGGGGGAGGAGATGCAGAAGTGGCCCAGGTCTTCACACGACAGGACCGACATTCAAAGCTGATCAGGACCGTTCCCCTACAGTGAGGACTGATTATCCAACTATGCGTTATCAATAAGTCTAGTAAGCCACAAATGGCAGGCATAACCTTAAGAGTTCGGTAGGCCAACAAAGAAGAAGATTTATAATAAGTAATGTTAGTACTTTCAAACCATGAAACCTCTCACCAAACATTTTAGTGAGAGGTTGAAATTTTGCTATTTGATGATGCGGTTCAACCGCTACAAGCCACGATAAGCTCTACACATTACAATGACTATCAGCAATTGTCTAGCACACAATTGAAAATTAGGATTCGTATAACTTAATTGCTGTTTTATAATGGTCTAGCTGATGTCTTCGTAGACTCCAGTGTGATGTATAAAATTTAATTTAGAAATTATTTAAAACACAGCTATGAGCTTGTCCATATTACTAAATGGAATAACAAAAATGGAAAACCGCTTAATCCTTACATATCTGTACCTAAATTCCCTTAGCTATTATTAGCGCCCTCTGACGGGATTCATGTACACTGAGAAAACAGAGATGATCAGCTTAATTTGACAGTAAGCCTTAAGTAAACTTTGAAGCATGGTTATGATTTTGGTCATCAGCTATTATTTAAAACCCTGCGCTAGATGGTTGGAATATCTCATAAATTGCACTGTGTAATCCGAAAGCATGAGAAAATTATGTGACACTGAAATGGTAGACTCAGTAGAACAAGAATTTTCAGACAGGCTAGGTTATAGCGATCCACTTTGTTTAGCAAATCTACTACGTCAATGTCCTTCAATATTCTCTTAAACATTTTCCATAATGTTTCCAATTTACAATACTTCTTTGAAACATATTTTCTCTTAACACATTCACGCTTATTTTCTATCATCATAACGAAAACATCTTGCAATCAAACGTGACAGTGTTAAGTACCGATTCTTCTTCAAACACTTCACTTACCTTGCAAGAACAAAACAAACAACCACAAACACACAAGCACACACACACACACACACCCACACACCGACTCCGTTATCCTGCCACAAAAACACGTTCGACACACGTCGCACCAGAACAAAGAATATTCTTGTGCACGAAAGCGAATCTCCGAAGAACCACCCCCAGGACCGCAGGAGGACGCGAGTGAGTGAAAGAACCGGAGCGTTAAGAACCGATACCTTTGCATCTCTTCCGAGGCTACGACCGAGCAGCAAAGTCGGCGACCTTCCTCCCGGGTGTTCTGTATACCTTCGCGCCCCCCATCAACCCCCCCACACCAACGTTCTATCCTCTCAAATGTCAACCACATTTTTGTGACCGCGCGTCCAGGATCCCTCGGGACGGGTTCTCTATCTCTGGAGGTCCCGATGCTTGCAAGGGAAGGAAACGGTATTCGTATCCAGGCAAAGGAAGAGAAGCAAAGTGAAAGGTTTCTTTTTTTTTCTCTCTCTCTCTCTCTGCTTCAACTAGCTCCCTCTATTTAGTCGCAGAGACGTAGCAGAATGACGCAGCAAGAAAAGTCGCTTAAACTTACGCAAGCTTAAGAGACAGACCGAGGCGTACATTTGTATATTGGTTGGAGAGACTTTTCGGGGCCCCCCTCCCCTGGCAAAGAGATGCGCATCTATCGGACGGTTTGGCCGCACCGGGTCGTCTTGCCACTTCCCCTTGCTCCTGCCAAATCGTCCAGCATCTCCTCCCCCAACGTTCGACGTGTGGCGCTGATTTGTGGTTGATTTGGGCTTCATAAAACGATGATAAAAGATGGGCACGATTGGGATTGGACATTGGATGGTGCGCTTCTCGCGCAGGAGATGAGAAGCGTCCGAAAAGGCGAGACAACCAGAAGAAAAAAAAAACACCTTCCAAAGAGAAGCGGATCGTGAGCTGGTAATAACGTTACGTAACACGTGGCATCACGAGGTATCATCGGAGGCATTAGTTGCCCCGGTGTGGATGGAGGTCGCCATCGGTAGTAGGGCTCACACCGCCGATACAACCGAGCTCGTATTTCATCCTGCCCGCAGTACGCCACAACTCGGTCAGTGTGGTGTCCGGGGGTCCGGTCCTAAGTCCGTCCTAAATCGTGTCCAGACCTCCATCCAGAGCTGGCCCTCCGTTGGCCATGGTCACGCATCGATCGGACGACCCGATGGGAACTGGAAGCTGGGGGTTGGTGCACTCGATTGCATAAAGCTCATCCCAAAACTCCCATCGCACGTCCGAAGTTTGTCCGACCGCCGTTTCTTGGACGATCTTGGACACCATCCACATCCACGCTTGGAGCGGAATTGAATTTGGAATTCAACGCAAAACGGAAAAGGTCAGCCGAACGGATCGATGGCTACAGAGCACCACACTTAAACCGGCACTCATCCGGGGCAACCCTAAATCCGGGGTAAGTACGGGTGCGAATTTCGCTCTTGCGCAAGCGAACCAGCCGTCACCGGTGGATCTGAACTTCAATTAGTCGTTAGCCGTGCTGGGTTGCTGGGTCGGATTTTCGGATGGCCAGCGTCATCCTGTACGCAGTCGGATATCGATCTGCCTACCATCATAATCGTGCACCAAAGAAACAGCACCAAAGACCGCCGACACGATCGAAACCAGCAAATGATGGTTTTTGCATTTGCTCCGTTTTTCCGTTTCGTTCTCTCGGGGGAGGCATACAGGAAATAATCATCCTTCCTGCAGCAGGGTTGCAATCATTGACATTTATATTAACGCCCCGCTCGATCTTTAGCGCACTAGATCCGTCCCGGCGGGGTTGGATGAGGGGTAGAATCGACAGGCTCGCAAAAAAAAACACAAAACTCCCAGCAAAAGGTCAGCGAACCGGCGCCAAATGAGATCAAGTAGAATGGCAGGAAGGAAGGAAAGACGACTACGCCACCGGCGGGCACCGGGCCGGGCGTCTTGAAGTGAACTTTTTCCTTCGCTTTTAATCTTTGCAGTCTCGCTGCGAATAATCTGGATGGAGAGTGGTTTACCAATGACTTCTCCGGTCGTTCTGCCCTCACCAACGCCACAGTGTCCATAGCGGTTTGTGCTCCCCCCGCCCCGAGTGCCTGAAACCGGTTCAGTGCTATGCGTTACGGACAACCGGTCAGCGGCTTCAGAGGGTGCCTAGAAAGAACGCACGAGATCCCGGATGTGGGCAGAATTCTGGTTCGGTTCACTTACTTTCGGGAGTCCAGGGTTTTACTTGTCTCGCTTTTGTTGTGCTACGAACGAGGCGAACCGAACGATTTGGTCAACTTTGCAAATGTCAATTCGTTGAATGTTTGACATTAATTTAGATGAACAAATACGGTTTCGGCACTGGTTCGATAGGTCACTGTTGCGAGGAAGAATATTTGGAGATGGTAAAAAGCGTAATGTTTGCTGCAAGACATTAAGAAAGGAATTCATTTGATAGATTGGTTAAAATAGCTCAATTTCATCCATATCCGATACCCTACAAATATGTTTATTGGCATTGTCAGCCAACTCCGCCAAATATCTTCCGACGTATATCACCTCCAAAATGGTGTTAAAAATATTGAAGAACAGACAATAAAAGATTTTAGTTGTTAAAGCTCATTAACTAGAACCTTAATAAGCTCATGAAAATCAAGAAATGCATTTTAAAATATTCACTTCCCTTTCCAAATGCAAATTAGAACCGCCCAGAGAGCCAAGTATCATGCCCAGTCATGCTGATTCTAGAGATCCTCAAGGTTCTTTTTCCCGTCGGTCATCGGCAAAGGTTACGGCGCTTGGCAGACGATGGTGGCACGCGATGCCATTATCTGTGATCTGGTTTAAGGCAAACCAACACGTCGTCGCCGAGACGCATAAAATTTGTACCGAAACGCTAATGAATTCCATCCGATTTCCTTTCCATTTCTAGCTCGGACGGTAGGCAGCTGATCTTTACGAGCCCAAAACCCCACGGCAAAGGTTAGGTATGTGACTTTTCCCACTGCCGATTGCATTTGCAAAATGGTTCCCCCTGCCCGAAGTGAGGATTCTCTGAGATACTGAGCATAGCTTACCTTTCTGCATAAGTTGGCCATGAAGGCACGCTGCGCTGGTCCGGTCCGGGGGCTCAGAACGTCGCTTCCCACCAAAAGGCCGGGATGGATGGTACGGTTTGGCAGCGCTAGAGCGCTCGGTTCCCTCCGGGACGTCCCGGGGGTTTTCGTGCTGGACACGCTCGATCCGGCTCACTTCCGGCTGTACGCGGTGGCTTTATTCCGATCGAACACTCGACCATTTGCCTGTTTCATGGTCGTCCCGGTTGTTTACCGCGTTGCTGTCACTCGTCGGCGGGTCACACAATTTTGCAAAAATCAGACTCAAACACACGCACCCTGCCAACCGGTGCCTGAAATGATCCGATAGGCACGACGATCACGGCTGGAACTTGCACGATTACGCAAAATTCACTCAAAAAATTATGGACGATTTTTTATCTCCTTCTCTCACACACACGTCACACGTCACACGCTCACTTATTCACTCACTGCTGACGCCGTACTTGCTTCGGGGAAAGGTATTGATCACGGCGATTGATGACGATCATGTAACAATGATGTCGCCTCTCGGTGTGTTTCTCACTGTGTGGTTGCACTTATTTCGCAAATTTCGTTGTTGGCGATTAATAAACGTCGCCGACTGTCGCTGAAATGCTGCTGGAAGACCACTAAAAATGACAACCATTATTTTCACTTTCTCATCATAACCACGCGCGAGTTTTCACTCGCCAGGTAATGATTCATAAAACAAAAAGTAACGACAAGTTCTTATGGACGATTAAGTTCACTGTCATTCGCTTCTGTTTCACTTTCATTCTCTTCCTTTACTGCTCGGTTTGCCGTTTCGTTAGCTTGTTTTATTTTTGTGTTCGTTTTAACTTTTTTTTACCAGATAAGATATGCACGTTTTATAGGGTTTTTCGTTGTATCTTTGTCTCCTTATTTAACTCTTTCTTTCCATCAAACACTATCGTACAGTTCTTTTCAATTTCGTTTGCGATAAAAAATCCCCGCTTTTCGTTAACTTTCTGTTTCTTGTCCTTTTTTCATTCTTTTTCTACTTCATTTTTCTCTTCACTGTTCTCATGTTTCTGCTGCTCGTATCAGTAAGCAAATGCAGTCTGTTTTGTTTTGTTGTTGATTCTTTTCTTTCACCTTCGATTTTACTGGGTTAGTGGATCGGTCTGGTTTCGGCAGCATGGCCGCAGCTGACAGGTCACACCGTACCGTGCCAGACGGCGCATATTACCCCGCACGAGCGGAGTGTTTCTCAACGTTCAATATGGTGACGCTAGGTGGTGGTGCATAATGTGGTAGACACATTTTTTGATAACATGTGCGTACAGCGGCCGCGTAACATGTGCCACTCGGTAGAAATAATCGCTGCACCGATTATGGGTTTCGGGCATGTGCCGAGGTTTGAAGTGATAGAGTGAGAAAAAAAAGGAGCAAGCAAAACACCGGTATAGCAAGGCCTTTTCATGGGGTTCAAAATGGGTCGAGGTCGATAATGTTCCGCGGCGTGCCAGATTGGGTGGTAGTGGACGGAAAATTGAAAACACATCGTGCAGGGAGTGCAACGTTTACGAAGAAATTTATGCACGATTCAATTTACATAATTGTAGCCGAGAGAAACCCGCCTGATTTATGCTGATGCTGCCCGTTAACGTGTCCTTGCAAGGGAAAGTTATATCGCGTTCTAAAACGCCCCTTGTTTACTGTAATTGTACCGTTTCAGAAGTAATAATCAGGAAAGTCCGGTTTACTATGATTGCTTGTAGCTTTGTGTAGCGTATAAATCAAAACAATTCGTTTACTCGGGCACAAAATAAACGGGTGTCGTTTTATCCGTGTTACTTGGGATTGACAGATCTGGCATTTTCAAATTGACTGTTTGATTGTCATCCCTTCTGTATGTGAAATAAACAATGTTATTTCAGTAATTACCAATCAGTTGAGTTTTGGTAAGCTATTTGGCAAAAAATTTCTTAAATAACTAAATCATAATAGACTAATAGCCATGTAATTTGAATTCGTTAAGTTGGGCTAGTTTTGAGTTGTTCCAAGCATTATTTTCTTGAAATTCTTCAAGGAAATAAAATTGGTGTCATTTTTTAACAAATAACCTGAGCTAATAAAAGAGAAAAATTATCTGTATTAATCTTCTTTTAAAAATCTTTATTAATTGAAGTATTCATCTTTCGAAAATGAACAAAACATTTGCTGTAAAATGTGTCTGTTATTTCTCACTTTAAATTAATCAGTTTGCAGATAATTGCTTGTAATGTAGCGGAAACTTATAAATTCATTATTGGCCAATCAATTCAACACCGTCACGCTGTAACGAGATCAATTAAATCCAACAACGTATTTCCCCACCAATTCTAACGATCGCAAATATTTCGCCAATAAATAGCAAACTTCACCATGTGGCCACGAATGGTCGCTCACGTCCGCCACCACGAAAGCCACGCATGCAAATGATTGTGTGCCTAAGGTGCTCCTCACAGCACTTGACCGAGCTCTGGCTCATCATCAATTCCAAACGATCGGTTTTGGGCTGGTTAGGAAGCGCATACACCAGAGGGTAACGGGCGCAATGGGACGCGTTCCATAAGGCACGCTCGAAGGCAACCTGCTGGCGAACGGCGGTCCGGATAATTGCACCTTACCGAGCCGTACCGAACCGAAACCGTGTGCCAATGACAAACCAGCGGCGGCGGCGGCGGCGACCAACCAAATTGGTGATTCAATTGAACCGTTAATTGCTTTGACATTAATACCTTGTTCCAGTCGCGTTTTGCGGACGCAAAGAATGCGTTCTACTGCCGGTTGTCCCTGTGCGCTTTAAGGTCAGTCTAGAGCCGGGTGAGCCCGTGGAATCGATCGGCCGAACGCGAACGAACGATCGATCGCCCCTGGTGACAGCTCGATGACATAAGAGCGAATGCAAATGCGAACTTGTGGGAGGCGATCGGTCGGAATTATAACGGTTCCTGTCACCGATTGCGTAAGTTTGCAGGTTTTGTGGTGGTTTTTTTTCTCGCGTGTTCGTTTTTTGTGTGCTACAAACTCTATCTTTCTTCGTTTTGCGTTACGCTCGTGGCGTTGATGCGGCGCTGATGGAAATGGGTGCGCAGTGTTTGTATTTGCTCGCATTTTATTTTTTGTGGCGAGAACTTGCCAAAACCGTGTGGCTGTGCTTCCTGTTGGGTGCAACAGTTTGGAGGACAAAACATCGGCATCGTTCGGTATGCGGAAATTACGAAAAACCCGAACCCGATGATCAATCAATGCACAAACGTGTCTCCGGCGGTGGTGGCAAACTGAGGACGGCCGGTTGACGATGATGATGAGCGTGTTGACCGGTTTTACCCATGGGGATGGTAATTTATGCCCGCCCAGTGTATACTCGAGCTCATGGCTCGGTGCAGATGATCCATTCCTCGTGGATCTGTTGCTGGACAATGTTAATGGGCAGGTTGCAACAGTGGGGAATGGTTTGGTAGATGTGATTGTCGAGTATCAAGTGCTGTTGTTGTTCACAAACGCGCTCTCGGTTACGGATCAAGTGCATTCCGACGTACCTTCAAGGGTATGTCTTTTAAGTGATAGATGTATTGACGCATTGAGATCAATAAATGCCTTGAACTTTCTTACAGCGTTCAGTAACAAGGTTAGCAGTTTTGGTTTTGTTTAAGATTTGGATAGCCTACTCCAAGTGGATCTGAAGAAGAGTTTAGGATGCCAGTGTCCTATCTATTTTGAGTGTAAATGATTTCATCAAATATTCAAATATACAAACTGGTTTAAATTTGATACAAAACTTAGCAATATTAATTTTTTTTTTATTCATGAAGAACGGCCTGGCCGTATTGCTAGCAATATTAGTTATTTTAAAATAATTGATACTAATATCATTATGGTGAAGGTGGATGGAAAACTTTCAGGACAACCCTATGTTACCACGAAGGGTTCACGCCAGGGAGATGGGCTTGCCTGACTCCTTTTCCATCTGGCGCTAAAGAGAGCTATCCGCGACTCGGTGGTGAAAACTCCAGGGATCATGACATAGACATCATTGGTTTGAGGCTCTTCTACGTAGCAGAAGCTTATCAAAGGATCGATCGAGTGCCACAGAACCTCGGCTTGAAGATTAACGAGGCAAAAACCAAAATGATGGTGGCATCACCAGCGTCCCTGCTAACAAACACTGATTTACGCAGGGGTGATGTACAGATAGGTGACCGCACCTTCGAATTCGTCCAAAACTTCACCTATCTGGGGTCAAGAGTCAGCACCGACAACAAAATTGATGTTGAGTTACGCGCACGGGTGCTGGCTGCCAACCGGTCATACAACAGCCTGAGGAAACTTCTCCACTCTAAATACCCGTCGCGTCGGACAAAGCTGGGACTGTACATAACATTTATAGTCCCAGTACGCACATACGCCTCTGAGACATGGACTCTTCCCAAAACTGACGAAGGAGGATTGTTAGCCCCATATGTGTGGAAGCGCAATGGAGGAGCCGCTACAATGACCAGCTCTACGAGCAACGAATTAGCCTCGCCAGGCTCCGGTGGACTGGTCACGTCATGAGAATGACACCGGACGACTCAGCCCGTAAAGTCCTTTTAGGCCGTCCACACGGACAGAGGAGGCGTGGTAGGTCTAAACTGAGATGGCGTGATGGCGTTATCCCGGCCGTTTTGGCGGACTATCAATGGCAGACGAAGGCGCTGGACCGTGAGCGGTGTCGAGAATTGTTGCAGCAGGCTAAGACCGCGAAGCGGTTGTAGCACAGGATAAGTAAAAAAGTATCATTATGGGCCTTGTAAAGTTTTGAAACATTGCAATTGAAAATCGAAACTGAGGATATTACGAAAACATAATCGTAAAAAAGTTATCCTATAACATCACGTCGATCAAGGTCGTGATCTGAATGGACCACGTGAAGCAACGCAAATGATCAATAACGTAAAAAGGTTTATGATTTAGGTTTGAAATCTACAAGCAAAACAAATTGCGGATACCTTTGCTTTTTTTGTTCTTAAAAACTGAATATAAAACATGAAGAGGGTTGTATTTGCGAAAAGGTCCTAAAAACATGGTTTAAATTATGCATTATACTCAACATCCACCCAACAAAACATCCTGCTTATTGAGATTGTACTCCCGCAAAAATACGAGTTCACGATGAGTTACTTCATCCCCTAATCAAGATCAAAATGATCAAATTCTGCGAAGGATCCAATCGGTCCACACACACCTTGGGTGGCATTGGAACATACGGTCCACACCCGGGGGGGGGTGCGATATAAACCGCGCTTGAAGGTTCTGACATTTGCACATCACAATGCCCATGTGCCATCACCATCTGCCGTGCCGCGACGGCTTTTGGACGACGACGCGTGCCACGGGAAAAACGGCTCCAACATTAAGAGGATCTGCTCACCACTAATGGAGCTAATGACAGCTCAATTCTCCCCTGCTGAGCGAGGCGAGGACCTCCGTGGTGTGGTTTCGCTCAAAACAATCGCTGCGGAATGCCATCGGGTAAGGCTGAAAATAGAAGCAAAAAAAAAAGACACAAAACCAAGATAAGTAATGGTGCTTTGTCGGGGATGGAAAAGAGGAAGAAAAAAAAATCACACTAAACTCTACCGTCCACCAAAACCCCAACCGCAGGCGCAAAGGTCAAACGTTGGCAAATTGCATCAATATCAATATTTGGCATATTTGGACGTTCCGAAGGCGGATGCTCTGCCCGGTGGTACGAAAAGTGTAGTAAGGTGCACACAAAAGGTCCTCCTTCTATAGTTGAATGTTACGCGGCGACCGGGAGATGTTTGCCCTGCCTTGATGTTGTTTCGATATGATGATGATGATGATGCTGTTTGTAGTGTTAAATAGTGGCAAAATAATGCGCAAATCTTCCTTTGAAGGTCTCCATAATCTTCGTGTGCACTTGCTATTCTGAAGGCGGAACGAAGCTAGAAAATGAGCATCACCGGGCGCAAACCTTATGCCAAGCTGCTTGATGTCATTGCTTGATGACCGCACGATGAGACTATAAAAATCAATCGTTTTGCAACATCTCCCCTATAAAGATCCCGCTGGTGCAGGATTGTTTTGCATACTCTGTGCAAACGTTCGCGATGCAAAAACGTTCGCGCCTTTCTTCACCCGTAAAGCAGAACGGATGACATTTCCTTGTTCGGTGAACGCTTGACACTGTATGCCGGCCAGCAGGGGCAAAACATGTTACAGAGCTGCACCTTCCAGAGTCACATTCCGGACGAACAAAGTCACACCGATGAAACCCCTTGGACGGCCTGTGAGCAGGTGCTGGATCGCCGTTTGCGTTTATCAACTTGTAAGGTTCGTCCCGAGAAGCGCAACCCGATGACAGAGATGAATGGACCAGTACTGTGTCCATAGTGCGATAATAGTTTTCTAATGACTCTGAAGGCTAGTATGCGCCGCATCCGCCGCTCGCAACCCAACGTGGCGCTTTGTTCTATTTATGGTAATGTGTTTTTTTTTTGTTTGTTGGTCAAACAAAGCTTGGATGGAGATGGATGTTTGTGCTCCTGCTTACAAAAGAAAATACACACACACACACACTCTCAAGAATAAATAACCCGAAACCGTTGAGCCGGGTATGAATTTTGACACCTTGCGTTTTATGTCACAACAACAGCGCACAAATCATACGCCGTGCGTATGAATTGGGCAGATAATTATCATAATTAAGCTAAAAGGTCTTCGCCATTGCTCAGTGATCAGTTCACCAGGTTCCGTATATGAAAAAAACGATCATCAATAGCAATTTGTTATCTTGAACGGTGTTTGTTTGGGCGCCAAATGTCATGTCTGACTTCGATTCAAGCTGTCAAAAAACATGCCTCTCACACGCCGCATGCTCCACGTTTGCTTTGCTAAATCGAGTTAGCGGTGCAATTAAACATGGCGCCCAATTGCAGTCTCGTTTCATCAAATGGGAGCCAATTTTTTTATTTCTCTCCGATTGCTACACCCCGTCTTCAGGTATCAGCGAGGTCTGCAAAAAGTGTGGTTAAAGCTAAATACCATCCCACAACGTGCTGTACCCTCATTTCCATGGGTGGTTTCTATAGACACATTCAAACTCTTATCATACAGCTTCTCCCCCCGAACGAGCGATTGCTCAACGATGCTCCAAACATGCGCTTGCATGTAGCTCGGCAAAAAAGGTAAATTGAAATGAAACTCTACACGAGATGCCAAAGTATCTCGCGCAAGTAATGCACAGCATACACAGGGGGAGCCAACCCATTATCATCATCACTGAGCCACCACCTCCTCCACACCAACAGCTACCGTGTGTGGGTACGTGCAAAGTGTCATAATTTCGCTCCACATACACTCCACACCCAGCACCGTGAGCGCTTTCCTCACCGTCTTTATCGGCAGCTGTTGGGCCTGAAGAAATGGCGTACTTCGTGACCCGAACTCTTTTACACCCCTTGTTGGGAGAGTAGGTCAATCTCTTGCACCCTTGCTTTGGCTGCACATGCGAGTGGGTGGTGTGGCCGGGGCACATAATCGATTTGAAACCATTCCAATAAGTCTCACACATGATAATAGGGGGAGCATGCCGTTTGTTGTGAGCCGTTTTTTTTCTGTCTTCCAAATTCTTCCCAATTACACCCGGCTGATGTAATATTTGAAGCCAGCGCAAGCGCTGATAGAGTGATTAGCCTTTGGACGAGCAAAAGCGCCATGATAAATAATCGCCCAATAAACATCAGATGGTTCACCGGGTGGGTTGCAATCTCCCGTGCAAGATTGCTGCTACCGCACCACGTTGGGAGATTCCCAGCAGGTTCCGAAGACGGTGACGAATGGGGCGGGGGCAAAGGGCACCCATTTAGGAGGGGTAAGTTCCCACGGGGTACCAAACAGTTGCAGCGCGGGCACTTGGGCAAGACTCCCGGTACAATGATCATAATTAATTCAAACCACCCAACAAAACACGGAGTCGGCGCTCGCACGTGATTGTGGTGTTAGAATTGCCGCCCGAGCGTTTGTGTGGTCCCGTGTCTTGCGATCTGGTCTAGAATAGCCACCATAGCGTGTGCTGTGCGCAGTTGCGGTTGCAGTTGCTGTTATTGCACTGGAACGCCTTTGTGTGGTGTGGCGCTTGCCTGACTTGCGTTGCATTGCACATGAATCGGTATACCGTCGGGGCCAGAAGGGAATAGAGCCACCTAGCCTTTGTCGAATGGTGTGGGACAAGATCGAAACCTTTCTACGCCACGATGTGACCCTCGGAACCAAAACTTTGTGCAACGAAAACTGAACCCAAGAGTTGGGAGTGTTCAATAGAGGTAGCTCGGTGCTCTAGAAGATTACGATAAGGAGGCGGGAGTTCTAGAGGCTTAAAATATTTCAAAGTTTTCTGATAAGAGAGCACTTTAAAAATTTACATAAATATACCGGGATATTGATATCTCCTGTTTGCGTCGCATGATAACCTACTCAGATCTTTTTGCCGAACGAAAAGACTTGAGGGCCAAATTGACTGGAGGTGTTCTAGTGACATGGCAAATCTACCATAGCTCATCGAAGTCACTGCAAAATATTGCGGATATAAGACTGAACACGTCGTCGTTATAACAGTCATACCACTATCTTTCAACATCTACCGAATCCAAAACTCTACTGATGTTGAACTTAAAGGACTCTACTTATTCAGTCCCTAGTCTCAATAATGTCCATCGACATCTCCCCACAAATCCAGACAAAATATTGCCAAAAACTGTTCTAACGAGGCACAAGATATCAATTGAACTGACAGTAATCCGTTCATGGGTCAATATTGAATGAGATGCATCTAGTGCTGACATTCTAACTTATATCTGATAGCACCAAACACCTAATATTTGCTTAGCATCTACAGACTCCATTGAAACCTAAAACATATAACTTCTGGCGTCTCCCACATTGAGATCATTCTCACAAAACAACGTTCGCGAAACACGAAACGCCACCAAGCTTTGATTTAGCTAATTTGTGTCACTCGCCTCGCAGTGAATGTCAATACAGCCTTGGACTTCTGCGTCTGCTAAAACCGTTCACAGGGTTCAGCCCCCCGCGTTGACATGTTCGCCCCCGTTTTGCTTATCTTGGCGCAAAAACCCCCGTCTCGCGGTCGGGGGTCGGGACCTCGTGTCGAAGGTGTTAAGTACGAGTCGTGCGATCAGATTTCGTTCTTGGCGTACGCGTATCCTAACCTTACATAAAGCACGTGGTGGAGTGCCGTCCATTAAGCACGTATTACTTTCTGGAATAGGAGACCTCTCCGACACGTACGTGTGTGCGAAAATAGAGAACCTTCACCGTGGTCCCAGCTGACCTTTTGGCACACTGCCACGGGCAATCGCCAAACGGATGGTCAGAATAGCCTCCGGCCAGGTTCGAAAATATCGAACAGCGCTCATCCTCACCAGGTCAGAGGCAGATCGTGCCCGGGCCGCTATTAATAGTGCCAGCTTCGTACGTTATTTCTCACGCTGCCAAAGGGTTACACACACACACATGGACGACGGTTTACATTTTCGGCGCTCCACACGTTGTGTGGCGACGGCGGCGACATCAACGCGCTCGTAAGAGACGAACCGCAGCGAACGAAACGAAATCGAAAGTATTCACTCCCGCAACTGATGAGCGCGCCGCAAGAGAGCGCCATGTGTCGATGCGGCTTTGCTCTCCCTTTTTCCCGTGATCTTTGGCTAAATGTTAACCGGTTTTCCCTTCCAAACGGTTGATCATCTTCAGCTCCTACGTCGCCGCATGCCAAGACGCATCTCGTCGGCTAATCGACCAAACGAACGCACACTAACGGTCACGATGGCAGGTGGACTGAGGCATGAGGCATATAATGGGGAATGGATCAGAGCAAAGCGTCCTCTGTAGTCGGCTCAGCAAGATGTGTGTAAATGACACATGCACGACAAGCAGGAAGTCGACGCAGTATTGAAGCGGCTCCGGTCGCGAAGGCTACCGACGAACGTAAACAGCAGGCAACATCCTCCCGATACACGCTCGAACCTGTTTTCTGTCGATCGAAATCGAAACCAATCTTCATGCAGTTATTTGTGCGCGAGATTGAGCCGCGGACAAAGACGGGCGACAAAGCAAACCAGTATCATACGCGTTTAGTCAGCTGTTTGGTATGCTGCGGAATGTGGACGGCGACAGACAAATAGAAAATTGTGAAGCATTTTTGCTAAGCAGTAGCTTTATAGTGTTTTGCTCTCAGAAAAAGAGATTCTCCTATAAAAAACTACAGCTTCAACATTAACGGGTTCAAAGGGTCGACCTGGTTATTTTTGTTGATTGTGGCCTTTCGGGTGGCCTTTCTATTTTCATCCCAAATTCACCCGTCGCTTCGCATGTGCCGGAGGATGCCAATTTGAAGATGCCATCGGCGGCTGTCTGCTCGACGATGATGATGCTGATGATGGTGGGTGAGCAGCAAGGTGCAAGATGGAATGTTGCCCATCGCTTCGTCAACGTTCGCCTTGGGTACCTATATACGCGTGATGTAAGCCGATACTGTCTAGCCAAACAAAAATGCGTACAAGCACGGCAAGAATGCACTGGTGATGGAAGTAATATTGCATTGCCAACAGCCTGTTTTGTTTATAAAAAAAGGTTTAGTAATTTTCAATATTGTTTCAAGAAGACGTTTCAACGCTAAATTAGACGTAGACATTTGCATGTTAGTAGTGCCTCTATGATAGATCTACCATGTATAGCCTAAGCTCCGAATGTCGACTATGTCGACTACAACGACTGTTCAAGATGGGATTAACCAAAATCGAAAGAATGACTTGATGCATTTTGTAGCTTTCATCCAAACAAGGACTTTAGCAGATGGAGCGAGTGGGACGGTCCAGTGGTAGAGGCAACAACGACACCGGTCTTCATAAGGCAGGACGGGGGTTCAAATCCCATCCAGACCGCTACCCTGTACTTGGGACTGACTACACAACTCATGTGGTATCATTAAGTATAGTAAACCAGAAACGCATGACCTAAGAGGTCGTTGGGCCAAGAGGAGAGAGATAGAGAGAGAGAGAGAGAGAAAGAGAGGGAGGCAGGAAGAGAGAGAGTGAGAGAGAGTCGATGAGTTAGCAAATTTGACAGATAAACAAAACATAGTAAAAAAAAAGGATACGATAGAGCCGTGCCTCAAGCCAGATTTTTACGAATCCTGGTCACAGCACCATGAACAGCTAACAGTTTATATCTTTGAGCCCTCAATTGGTTATTGAAATTGAATATTTTTGTAAGATCTCAGTGTTGTAAAAGTAATGCCTAAATATTGGATGAAGTCCTGAACTGCCAATCAATTTCCGTATTTGCAAGGCATGATATTCAAGATTCTTCTTCTGCTTCTTACTCGGCACTACAACCTTGAAAGGTCTCGGTCTGACATGCTCGGTCTGACTAGCTGTGACTTGATTTTACCCATAGCAAAGTAGTCAGCCCTGCGTACAGGGAGACGGTGTAGATGAGATTTGAACCCCGGTCCTACCGTGTGAAGACTGGCACCGCTGTTGCCTCAGCCACCAGAATATTGAGTATTTAAAAAAAATCGATAGCGTTGCTTAGACTATAAGTAATTTAAATCAACGAAGCCGAAAATTGCAGATCAAGACCTCGTGAGTTCTTAAGTGACACCAAAGAAGAATAACTGCTCCGACCGATTAAAATGCTGTCTCATTTTTAGTAGAAGTCAACAACCATAGTCAGACAGGAATGAATAAATTCTAGCGCATAATTACAATGTGTATCAACACAACTTAAACCACTCAATACCCATTTAAATTCCTCTCAAGTACACTGAAAGTAGCAACGGTTGCATTTCAATTGCGCTCAAAAGATTCACCGAACAGTGATTCTGTGCGACGCGCCAACAAAAAAAAATCTGTTCACTTTGATTTATGAGGTGCTGGGCCAGTGCAAAACCCACGCGTTCCGCAGCAGTAGCGTCGTTAACGTCGAAAGGAAACCCCAAACTAACACAGCACCAGATAACCATTCTCTTTTAATCTACCAAACGTGGGATGCACACGAACGTACCATTCGCGGCCCAATCCATCGCATAAATTTCGCCAACCAGCGCTACCACCACCACCACCGAAGGTTAGCGCAGTGCTGTTTGTTTTTTGGGGAGTTCAACCATGTCAACCGCCCCAAAATGTCACCGAGAATCATCTGCTCAAAACGGCACACGCAAAACGGCCGTTGCGGTTTGAAGTGAGTGCTCGTTTGAGAACCATTTGCCAATTTATTGTTGCTGATGCCGGTCGGTTAACCGAAATGTTTTGGGGATGTCATAAAACAGGATGGGTCGCGCGAGTCTCAAGTTGAGGTTACCCCACGCGGTGGCATTTTCCTGACCGACCGGGCGGTCATAAAGTACGCGTGCGATTTGAACCACTAAGCGCGGGAGACGAAGTGAAAGGAATGCTGGACAAAACGAGCAAATGGCTCGGCAGGCACACACTCTGGGAGCCCTGAGAATTGGCGCTCCGGGGAAACAACACGTGTTTCGGGCGGGTCAAAAATTTTGAACATAAACACGCAACGAATTGAAACGGAAATCGACAACGAGATATACCCTTGTTTGCACAAACATCGCCTTAAGAGATTAATCTTGCGTTCGTGTTTCCCAGCGGCACTCGATTAGGCCGAAAGCCGATTGAAGTTGCTGGTGATGGTTGTCATACATCGCCATTCTGCGATCGTTATTCCCACCGGGTTCACAACAATCGGGCGTCGCTCTCTCTCTCACGGTGCGGCGACATGCTCATCATCCGCTTGACATCATGCTAACTGTTTGCTGTTTAACCTGGGGGCCGATTTAATATTTATTACCAAACACACTCTCACAGCAGCAACTTGCAGCTAATCAGCTTGCTGCTGCTGATGATATTTCGCCGCGCATTTGAATGGTGTGTTGCACCATTGGCAATCCCTGCTGCTAGTTTGAAAAGGATGCAACGAATGTATCGTACGAGCAATTATCGTTAATTCCCGACGTACCATCTATCCGGTAAGGGCAAACAGCTCGTCCAGTTATTCTCGTTGGAACCAGCAAACCGCTGAGAGCCCTTTAATGCACCCGATTAGCTACAAGCAGGGAGATGCATTGCGAATTAAAAGGGACTCATCGTTTGGTGGAGAAGATGTGCACATAATCACCCATCACCAACCGGGGAAGATGGAGAAATAGCTTCGTCTACGATAGACGGCCCACACAGACCACACTCGTCAGCTGATTGCGCGGTGGTTTGCAGTCTATCAAGTAAACGACTCTTCTATGCGGCAGCCCTTTACCGATCCCGCAGGGAAGATGAAGTTACGCAACCGAAGGTCATCCAGCCCTGATAACCTGACACGTTCTGGTGCGCGTTCGCGGTAACTCCTTTCACTATATTTCACGGTAATACTACTTTCACACGAAATTGCACGTCAGACAGCCAGGACTTAGCAGAGCAATGCTCGATCCCAACTGCAACTACACCCCATAACCCGTAACAAGGTCAGTAAGTTCGGGACATTTGTAAGACACTTGCAGGGGCCGAAGCCGAAAGTCACTTTTTACCTCAATTACTGAAGGTAAGCAAGCTTTTAGGATGCGTACGTCCATGAGAACTGGTTCTTATCCGGTTCCAATTTTAGACACCCAAGCCGATGTGGATGGATTTATTGCCAGTTCTGTCCACTCGGTATCCGCAAACCCCGCTCCAGAGAGAGTATTCACTTCAGACGGTACTTGTCTAATATGGCGCCCCGATAGCTTTCGTTGACGATGACGTCTGGACAGAGCGTTTCACTCCCCCCGCCCCCCCCCCCCTGCTCGGTACAGGTCACCACACTGTCTAACGCATGCAATCTTATGCAATATTTCTCTATCTTTTCGTGTTTTCTTCCCTCGGTTCGGGATTCAAGCGCTACCTCGCGTTATCTTCAGGGTGTGCGGGACGGTACCGCTGAAAGGGTTTCCCTTCAGACGACCAAGCGTCATCCGCGTGACGTTTGCTGAGCTATGAAGCTTTGTGTAGAAAGACCGGTACATGCAACTAATACTACTACCACGGCCATCAGCTTAGCTGACTTCTGGTGCTGCTACTAACACTGATATCTCCGTGGTGAGCGCTACCATGAAGGTTTTGGCTGAAGGAACAAACCACTTTGCCCATTAACAAGCTCGCAGCGTCTGCAGCGTGTGTTGCAGCAGCTTTCACTCTTTTTCACACTCTTTTTCGCTCCTTGTCACCCTCGACGCGAGCAATCGAGCTTGAGCACACTTGGTTTCGCTTTCGTACAGACTTGCTAGTGGCTTGTGCACCTGCTCTCATTTTGATTTGATCCGATTCGGGTAAAACTGCAATGCACCTACACAACCCCAACCCCGTTGCTCCCTCAACAGCAAGCTCAGATACAGAAGAGAAGAAAAAAACCGATATCGACTGTTACTACATCGCGCCGATCCAGTATCGGCCCGAACCTACCCTACGCGTTAATGTGACAGAACGAAACCAGCTCCGGTCGGCGGTGACAAAAAAAAGTAACCATATTTTTATGTGATTTTCATTATGATCGTTCGGGTGTGTGTGTGTTTGTTTGTGAAGTTATGCTTCAAACTACCTTGTGATAAGCGATAAGTGGCTGTGTGGTTTGTGAAAGAAGTGCACCACGAAGACTCTGGTCCTGCTGGTAACCTGTTTGTTGGTAACCGATTTCGGAACCAACCAGTCCTGGTGGCGGCTGCTCAGTTTTTTTTTCTGCAGTAGGACTGTAGGGCACCGTACGCACAAGGCCCGTCAGAGACACTTTCATTGAAAACGTGCAGTATAGCGAAGCCCACCTAATTATTACCTTTTACACGATCAAAACCAAGCGATGTGATGTTAATGCAATTTGCCGATTAAAACTGGACCTGGCCTATCGTTGCTGCCAAATGGGGGTTTTACTTGGAGTTGTTTGATTAGGTCCTCCATTTCTCTCCTATTTTCAATTTTAAATTTCCAGATTAATACCCGATGAAAAGACAAACCAGCATCTCCTATTCCTATCTTCACAGACATGATGCAGACGACTACCGTCCTCCCATTTCGGTGCTGCGAAAGACAACGTTAAGGTAGGCGCAACATTGACCCCAAAAACGAGTCGATTTTAATCGTACGGTAGCTTACAATGTGGTGGATTGTGTGCCATCTCCATCTCCGGGGAGGACGCTCCATCATCAACATTTTTCTATGTTTAATATTTCCCCCCAACAGCTCCGCATCGGCTCTCTCCCTCTCAAGCTGCCTCTCTTTCTCTCTGTGCCAAGTTATCGTGGTTTATTCGTTCGAACGCCGAATGTGTTTAGGTGCAGCAGCATTCATTCGGTACCCTTCGGTACGCTATGTGTCTGCAGGCAAGACAAGGCAATTACGGTCAGTTGAGATGAGCTACCGCCGTCATAAAGGTGACAGGTTGTAAAGCGAATGATGTTTCTTTTTCGGCGTAGTTTTGCAAGCAATGATGATGATCAAACAATTTAAAAGCAGCTTAAGAAGAACAAAAAAAAACATACACATCCTCAGCCAACAAGTTGCGTCCATTTTCATGTGGGTAAATCAAGATTCTTTGCGCAACATCAACAAAATAGATAAATAAAACACCTCAAACAAATAGCTCCCGGTCGTTTCTGAAGCGTGGCAAATTCGACACGGCTCACCGGTTAGAACATGCTAATTGTACCAGCAGCACCCAGTCAAGATGGGTAGCTCAGAGCCTCAGGGGTGGAAGGTGCCATTTTGACAAACAGTCCGGGCGAATTAAGTTGTCGTACCCATTAAAAATGTGACACGCTCGTTCCGGATTCACTTTGCTGCCCTTGGCATGGGATCTGCGCCCCGTGAACCATTGGGAAGATACGGAGCAGCGCATCGGACCCAACCCCACAACCAGCAGCTGTAATGCGTGGCGTGAAGTGAAGAAGCACCGCGCCAATTAGCAATTCATAATGGAGCGAGTGACTTTATAGCGCGTGTGAGACAACCACAGCCCGAGGTTACACTGCTCTGTTCCGAATGAATGCGTTTCACATTTTTTAAGATGTATTTTTGATTTTGTTTTGCTGAAGAAAAATGTATGTACATTCTTTGGGGTTAAATTTAAAAACTTGCGGTTGGAATGCGGAACAAAAATGTTGACATCGATTGTTGCAAAGTCACTGATATAAAAAGCATGATTACTTATTAATCATTTATACAAAAAGGAAGCATTTGTGGTTAGAATGCGAATTACATTGCTGATGTTTACAAATTTTCAAGAAATGAATGTAATTTTTTTTAAGTAAACAAAACAATAAATCTTCTACGTATAAAGTCATCCTGAAAGTAGCCTTGGATTTTAATTGTTCTTTTATGATATTTTTTTAAAAATACGTATAATTTAAAAAATTTCGAATGTTGTAAGTAAATTATCAATAGATTTTTTTTACCCAAACTTAATTTATTTTATTCATTTTATTTATTAATTGATGATTACGGTCAGACGCCGTATTGTCATCACCGCGCCTGATGACTGCGAATCATAAATTCACAAAAAAAAACAATTAAAGAAAATTAACAAGGCATTTCCTCCATGTTATTTGCCATATCCCGAGCATGCTCGGTTGTGCAGGGAGCAAACTTAATTTAGTTCATTGAAAAAAATCTTGGCGGCGGTCCTGTGGCTGAGGCAATAACGGCACCGATCTTCACACGTCAGGACCGGGGCTCACATCCCATCTGAAATTACCTCCCCGTACAAAAAACTGACTACTTTTTCTACGGGTAAAATCAAATCACAGAAAGCTAGACACTTTCACTTGCAATCAAGCACTTTAGTTGTTTGCAGTAGAGATCTGAATACGCAGCTTGATGGTTTGTTCTAGTTCATAGTACATAATGTCTTTCCAGTTCCACCAAACGTTCAATATATTCTTGCTAGCATTTAATCCACGTTGAAAGATTCTTTGTACTTCAACCATCTCCGTTTTCGTATCTGTTTTTAAGTTGTCAAAACCAGGCAGGTTTCTTGATGGATCCTGCTCCACAAAGCTCATTTTAGGTGAATATCGTCGCAGGATCTCATAGTATTGACTTTTGTTGTTTTAAACGCTTGGAGAGTCTATGAACCCAAAGGTATTCCTTAGTCTATAGTTTCAAGAGCTGAACTGGTAGAATTATTCTATTTTCTCGAGTGTTAAGCACAAACTCCTGGATATATTTTTATATAAATGGACATATTTGTTTCCTTATGCCGTCAACTCTGACATAAAATCAGTAACTTTGAGTTTAAACTTAACTTAGCCTTAACTGACATCTCTTTAACAAGAGAAGAGCTGCATTTTAAAAATCTGTTGCAAAATTACATAGGAAAACCCATTAAAACAAATCGAAGTTAAAATACGTGGACACTTTCTTGATGACCTAATATGCAGAACACACTTCCCACGAATACACCCACACCTCGGTTAAGAGTTCTTGTTGATGGACAAAAAATCATCTTCTAATTGTCACATGTGCCTGCACGTTTTCCTTAGCAACGGGGTAAGCAAAGCAGTTCAAGTGCGTCACGCTTGCTGGCACGCTACTTCAAACCGGCATTGTACCGTCCAAAACCAAAAAAAAAAACGAAGACGAATGTTTCATCCATGCCCTTCCCGCTATGTCAACACAACTCGAACGGTACCGGGTACAACATAGCACCCACCAACAAAAAAAGAAGAACTCATACACGAAACACGCCGTAAAGTAGACTCATTGCAAAAGGAACTCTTGAAGCTCCGCACATGTTTACAAACAAAATGCGTTGATAGGGTAGCCGCGGAAAAGGTGCAAACGATGCTGCTCCACCAAAATCGCTAAGTGTGAGAATGCGGGCATCACAACTACACACGCTCGCGTACGCACTCAGACAGTGGTTGTGTGTTGTTATCAAGCGATAAGGAGGTAAACACCAAGGCAATGTGCGTACCAGATAGCAATGGGCAGCAGACTGCAACTACTGTCAGTCGTTCGGTAGACGTATAGTACGATGAGCGTGATTAGTGCGCGAGCTAGAATTGGGTGACTTACTTTCGCTTTTTCTCCCGTGCTCCCTTTTACAAGGAATGATTTTCGACACCACCGAGACACCATCTACTCCGTTCCGATGGGAGAGTGCGTTAAGTCGTGTTGTTATTGCTGCGCAACGTGCTACAATACACCGATCTGCTGTGTCGGAAGGTAGGACAGATGGCCCTTAGTGTAGTGGATTAATGTAATGCTAATCATCTCTCTCTCTCTCTCTCTCTCTCTCTCTCTCTTTCGCTCTCTTTGCAGCTTGTGCTGTCTGCTAATACCACTGCTCGGTTTGCTAATCATTCTGTGTGGGCTAGTGTTTGGGATGATCGTAGGGCTAGCCTGGCTGGCCCAAAACCATTCCGAGCCGGAAACTGTCGGCCGTATGCTTGCGCTTCTGAGAAATAGTTCCGCCAGTGAGACTTTCACCACGGACGGCCATGCTGTTGTGGAGTAGGACAGAAAGCTGGGCTGCGGTACGATGGACGTCGGTGTGCAGGTTCTTATCGTTCCATTATTGCCTTCGCCGATCAGAGCAGTACACGGTCCACACAAAACAAACACACATGCTGAAGGTGGTAGTAGATGTGTTTGCACGATTGTATGTAGCTACAAAGTGGACGCCTTTTGAGTTGATAGACTGATGTGTTTCGAGTGCCAAAACACAAAAGATGCATTATATTAAGTGCAAGGTGGAGAATTTCATCCATCTGTTGGAGAGGAATTTCGCATGCCATCCACGTGCAGGTAGCACCCCTTAAGACGGCTGGTAAACCTTCGTTCCATGTTGCAGCAAATAAAACATGCGTAACGGTGTAAAGGTCACCACGGTTGAAACCCCATTTCTCACCACTCATCTCTACCCCTTTTGCAGATGGTCGGATGGTCAAGGAAAAATGTCGGCGTACACCGCCGACACAACGCATAGCGTCGTTACGGCAGATGCCACCTTCAAGATTAGATTTCCCGAGATATCCCCCGACCAGTAACCGCCATCCACCAGTAGCAACCGAGAACCACGCATAGGATATAGGTCAGCAGGTTGAAGAACGTAAAGGGGTTAGCGTAATTAGCATGCAGATTGCGAATACGATCGATGCGGGTCACCTCCGAAAAATGGGCGCGAGTGAGAGAGAGGAAGAGGGAGATTGATGATGAAGCTTTAGCAACTGTGCCGTGACGGACGGACGGAGGGGTAGCGTGTGAGAAACTAGTCATACTTATCAGCTTTATCGAAGATAGTGTAAAGATAGTGCCAGTATGCAAGCAAAGCAGGTACCAATCTTACGAAACGGCCACGGGGTACAACAAAATCTAACCCGCACTTCCCCAATGACCGATCGGTCGGTTTAATTCGATCGTACGGCAGTAAATCCTACGCTCCAATTAGCAGCTGCGCCGGCGATGCACTTGCGAGCAGCATAAACCGGCAGCATAATCGAACCCATGAGCATGACTCTATGTGTGTGTGTGTGTGTGCAATAATTTCGCCACCGCAGTCCACGCCACCGCCACACTGCACCATCACTGTCACTTTCACATGACGGGTGAATATACTGAGTGCTGCCGCGGATTTGTTTGCATCCACACGGCTCGACTCGGCACGTTACATAAAACCGACACCGTGCCGTTGCAACGCCAAATGCACCACATAAAATGGTACGACCGCGGCAAACACAGCCAAACAATTCAAACCCCATGGTTGGTCCAATTTCAACCCACCTTGCGGTGCGGGGTTGGTAGCACGGGAGAGCATAGAACAGCGGAGCGGTGCCGGGATAGGGAAAACCCGACAGGAAGAAATGGCCAGCACCTACAGCTTGAAACCCCCGGTTGGATAGAGCTTGCCGGATTTTGGTGTCGTTTTATGATTTTTTAATTTAAATTTTCATTCGGCTGCGAATCGGAATACGTTGCTGGTGCCCTCCAAAAAGAAGTCAGGGTTTTCACACAACGCAACATGGAGGAGCAACCCGTACTGGATGCTGTAGATGCCCATTAATGTGTACGCATAATATTTACGCAAATTGGTGCTTTCTTCCGAGCAGGAGCCGCTGGGTCTGGTCGGGTCACGGGGATTGACATGATTGATTGGTGGAAAGTGGATGAGGGATATCAAGGCTGGTGCTTGGATTTGGGTGTGGTTAGGGAGAAAAAATGTAAATCTTAAAAATACCCCCAATTTAAAGCAGTTACCCAAAGTGAAGGAGATAAGTGAGAGTTTTATGGAGCAATTCCCACAGGGGCTGGTTATGTTAACGAATTTACTAAGTATAGGTTATAGTGCAGGATAAAGGCGAGCGGTTTAGAACCTTCGAACAGCTTACAAAGAACGATCTATAATCATACAGGTAGCAACAGATAGTACACTCGCACTCAATTAAAGGTGATATACTTTAGCAGCATTTCTTTTTCTTAAGACTAGCCTAGCATCCATCACGAGGATAACGAGGATAGCGAATCGGACTCGGAAAGGACAAGCGATAAATATAAATAATTCACCACCGGCAAGTGATTTTAGTCCATAAAATTCATTCAGTTTCAGTCGTGCTATGATGAAATTGAAAAAAAAAACATCGTTAAAGCCTTCCTGCCAATGGCCATTATCCACGCAGACGAAGGAAACATATTCATTACAACGTGCCACCTGGAGCTGCATACCTCTGTTTGTATGCATATTGTAAGTGCGTATCGACTTACACGTCAATTACCTCATGCAGCAGATTGGGGTCTCGTGGTGAGTCACAACGCGGATCCCAACGGACCAAGCTGGTGCTGAAGTTGACCTCACACTGTGCTGCTAAAACCCATGTGGCACGTAAAAGATCAACGATGTCTTAAATCACGGGGAGATCTTCGACGTATTAAGTGCGGAGGAGAGAGTTTTTTTTTTTTAACGCCCGTTGGCCATCGCACGGTGGGCATGGTTGAACAAAATGGATAAAAAAGGATACTTGTTGCAAGGTAGATTCAGCGATTTTATATGAGTAAATAAATGAGTTTCTGAACAATATTCCCAAAAGACGGCATTTATTTTTTGTATTACTTTACCACTCAAATTTATCGTTATTTCTTGAAGTAGCTCAGTTAGACAGAGGCTGGCTAAGATTATCTATGGTAAAATTTGTCTTTTAATTCAACATCAAAATTCATTTATTTGGTTAAATAATTTTTATCTTGATCATTTTAATCGTTTTCATAATGAGAACTATCTCCAAACTGCCATACATGTTTAAAAATGTTAGAGAATAAAGAGTGGATAAAATGATCCACTTAGAAAAGCGTTGCTTCACGATGGAGACGCCTAGTATATGATGGTCGCCTGTTGATGCACCAAAAGTTAAATAACTTAAGGAGTTCCGCAAATAAGTGCAATGTTTCTTGAGTAAATATTAAAACAGACATAAGACTCTAATAAGGCAGGCATGGAACCACGATATTTTGCGGTAATTGAATTTAATTTAATGGCATGCCGAGATCTCTCGAGATTGTAGCGCCAAGGAAGAGAAGAAGAAGAAGGAGTAAATTTTGACTTTTTAAACATTTTTTTCAATAGGAGTATAATATGAATATTTTTTTAGTTCGAATTAATTAAATTTAGCTAATTCAGTCAATTTTATCCAACCTTTCATTCTACACTCCCACCGTGCATCTACATTACGCTAAATGCGTCATAAAGAATGCAGTTGCAATATGCGGACAAGACTATAAGGAAAAACGCACTTTAAGACGCTTCATGCAGCCCAGAAGGAAATCGTGTGCTGTACTTTTATTTTCCCCGGTACACTGTAATTTGTCGTCAATTTTATTGCACGCTCGTAAACGTTTAATATTAAATCAAACGATTCCCCATACACTCTTGCACTTTGGCTGCGTGGCCAGATAAGTTTGCATTCCCATCCATAAAACCGGAGCATGTTCAACTCCCGCACGTTCGTCGCTATAAATGCAACGTAAAAGATTGCGTAAAGCTGTGCGGTGTGCGACTACAACCCCATTCCGAGTTGGGTTCCCTGAACAGTGGTCCCCATTCGCCCAAAAACCGTGAGCCACTTCCTAGAACTCCGGTGTCAACTGCCGGTGGGAATTATTGCTCCCCGTTCGAAATTGCATCGAACTACCCCCGGTTGCGTTATGTGATCTTCTCCAGCTTGGTGGCTCTCTTCATGGACTGGAAAGTGTTTTCTGCTCGAGCCCACCACCCTACACCGCAACAGCCCAATTGCCCTAAAACAAAACGGTTTCAAAATGGTGCTCCCGGCTGAAGCCCACCAGGAAAGGCAGAAGCTTCCCAGACCCGCCATCCCGTCAGCATCCATCGTTAACACCGGCGACATGACACTAAACAACGCTCCCGCGGGTCTCGCACGGGGAGACGCGCAGCCTGAAAGGAATACATGCCCACAAACAAAATTGGCCCGCATTATTGCTCCGGCTCGGTTGTTTCGCCGCTGTACTCCGGGGAAATGTTCGAAACGACGACGACGACAAAAAAGGGCCCACACACTATCCCCGGCGTACCAACGGAGGCAGGTTTGATGGGAAAAGTATAAACTCATCCGAAAAAACAGCAACAACATCGACCAAAAAAAAACATTCACACACACACACACCACTCCACAACCGGGACACGACGGATGACGGAATGATGGCGGGGAAGTTTTGCTCACTGCAGGCTTTACTGCCCCGTTCAACGCGATGCAATCGCATGCAGGAAAAGTGCAATGAAATGTGCACTGTAAAGTGAAAGACACCACCGCACTCCGGTGACTCGTCGTCTTGCTCTTGCGGTTCAAAGGCTGCAACAAAAAGGTAAAATCTCGGCGCGTTGTATAACATCCTGGAACGGCGTCAAACGGTAGCGTGACGCCACCACCGTAGTACCTTCCCGCTTGCCGCGGACCGTATTTCTCCCGTACGAAAAATGGGCCACTTCGGTGCGGCCGAATGGGTTCAGCGCTGTCACGCAATAATGGCCGCTTGAAGGTCGTTGCGACCCTCCTGGTCGGGGGGAGGGTGCAGGTCGGGTGCAGGCTTGCAAATCATCATGGGTCGATAGTGGTGTGCAGCCCGGGGTTTTGTTTGTTACGGATTGGTTTGTGTGCGGTCGCATCCACGCTCAGGGTTAAAACGGTGATATCAATTTCACGATATTTCTGTGACCTCGCGTTCGAGAAACACTTTAAACAGCAAGCTTTACCACCGGGATTGTACTAGAAACTGAATTGCTGGTCACTTGTGTTGTGATTCGTGTAGCAAAACAGGATTTGACAGCTCTCCTGGTGCAGCTGTCAAACTTGTCAAGCGCGTTCTGACAGCTGCTGTCATAGGAATACTACCAAAAATAATATTCAATATCAAGCCTTTTATTATTAATTCGTATAATTAAACTCTTTTTCTAGCATAAAGATCGCTTCTACCACTGCACTGTAAGATGCAGCCCATCAATACTAAATCGATACCAGCCAGATTTATGTAAATGTGAGTAATCACAAACCTGCAGGTTATGCGCCCCCCTTGGCGCGGTTTAATCGTATTAGTGTGGGGTTCGAGAATCATCCAACTAGGTAGATGCCCGTCTGTCGATAGGTGCCAATGCCTTCGTCGCGCTCATCGATCGGTTCGACTCGCAGCGAAGAGAACCTGCAATGCCGCTTCGAGAGGGAAAACCTCGCCGATCCGACCCCAATAAGAGCCTGACGGTGGTGTACGGCGTCGTGATCTTCTTAACCGTACCCCGCTCAGATAGATGGATGGACGATGCCTCTCTGGGTGCGATTTCTACTCTACGTCCTCCCAATCTCTATCGCGCGCGCGTGTGTGTTATGCGCCAAATGCCAAATGTTGCGCATCTTCACCGAACGCATACTCTGCGGCGCGGCTAGTGGCGATGGCACATGATGTACGCGCACGAAACTTGCCGGGCAGGTTTCATCCCCCACGGGTTTTTTTTTTGGTTTCAGTAGTGTACCTGTGAAGAAACTGGCTTTACCGGATGGCTTTACTACTACTCAGCATTGAGTTTCAATCCATCTCCATCGAGGAGCGCATATCACCACTACCTTAAGCTGATGCTGTGTAGTGAAAACCGTCGATCAAGATTTTACCTTCTATTTATGTGATGCTCTTGGGTGTTGTCTTTTGGCCCGAAATCATCAGCAGCTATTTTTAGCCTCGAATTTATATTCCGGTTATCAAAAATTATAATCTCTCTTTCCGTTAAGGCAACACTGACGATCGTTGAGGATCGCTTTTCTTCATTTTCTTGTCTCGCTATCATCACAAGGTCATCCGGAGCGGATTGATACGAAGCTCGTGCAAACACAGCCGATGACTCAGCCAACTTCGATTAACACACCGGCGTGACTTACCGATCGGGCACCGGGCAAACCGGTCCGGCAAGCAAATATAAATTCCTCAAGAAGATGTTTTTTTTCCGCCCGGGTTTCCTAGAATTCTGACAAACTTCTTCGTAGTGTGCCCAGTTGTTTACTTCAGTAACCCCCTGGCACATACACGTGAAGAAATGTAACCATTTGCCTCATCGTTTTACTAACCTAATTCACACATTAGGCAATTACGCAATCGGACTGAGACTGGCGGAGGCTCTTTCCAATTTTTTTGTTGCTTATTTCTATTTTGACTCATGTTCAATGAACGGCTTGCGATATTCGCTCTCGTTACGCAGAAATACACTGCCTCAGCTGTTGCGATTTACCAGAGGAACCCCGATCGCTCCCCGATCGCACAGCATGTCTGTTGGCGTGATCTTCACTGATCACGACATCATCATCTCCTGCTTGCTGCTGCTGTGCGCCAAAAGGGTTGTTGCGAAGGGAAAACACGCTGCACACGCAAGGTCCCGCCAGAGCAAAAGCCGGCACGGAATGGATTAATGCTCGTGGTCGCGCTTGAAGATGGTGAAGATCATCGGGCAAACGATCGAACCGTGTACAAGAGGTAAGCGTGTGTGTGTGAGTGTCTGTGTTGATGTCGAAAATCAAGCTGTACTAACATTCGTTTACTAACCGAGCACGCTGCTTCGCCACTAATCGCTCGTGCTCAGTGGAACTGGATTTAAATGTGCGCGACACGAACTTACACGCACACACAGCCATCCACCACGAAGCATCTTCTTCATCTTCAGCTAGTTGGGTAGTATAACGAAACCATTTCCAACACGCTCGAACACGATGGGCCCGCGGAAAGATCAAGTACACCGTTGACCCTCAGGGGTGTTCCAAAAATGAGCTCACAAGCTAACAGGCTCGTCTACTAAAAAAATATCTCCCGATCGACGAATGGAAGCGATTGCAATCACCCTCCGCATCATCATCATCATTGGGGATACTTTATTTAATATTACTACTATTGTCGTACACAGGGATGATGATGCAAAGTGTATGTCCCCGCACACGCACAAAGCAAACCCCAAATCTACTAAATTAGCTCCAGGCGGCCTCCGGCAGATCTTTCGCAACATCATCAATTGAAAACGATCAGTAGCGAAAGGCGTTTTTTTGATGCAATCTCTTCAACCAGCTCAGATGCAGGTGAGTTCCCTTCAAAGGCGAAACTTCAAGAAACAGATCCTCAAGAAGTCTTCAGATTGCAAAAGCGAGCGATGAGTAAGATTTTGGGATCTTGAAACAGGGGACCCTTTTCGGAGGCTCCATATTTGAAGCAGCAAATGGCTTTGGTAGGTCTTCTTTGTGTTCTGTACACGTTTAAAATATTAGGGACAAACTCGATTCGCCTTCCCCGTGAGACAGAGTACCAACATCAGGTTGGGCAAATATTATCTTTTACCTGCTGCAAACCTCCTGCTTTCTGTGACACTTCTTGCACTTCTTCTGCTTTCTTAACCTTGGCGTTTGGTAGCATTCAAATGAATCCCTCATGCACTCCACACACACCACACTCTTCCTGCGCTCCGTCTGCAAATGTAGATTATATCATCGGTTCAGAGCTCTCTTCTTTCCAGCGGGTCCCCTTTCTAAAGCGAGTCCGCATACATTTATGCAGCAAGCCCACCACACAAGCATCATCATCGCCCTCATCCTCTGCCTCCAAAAAAAAAAAAAAACGCACACCCCATTCGCACACTTCAAAGCATAGCCGAGCTTACCGAAAGTAACTATCAGCTTTGTGCACGGCACTTCTTTGGCCAACTTCTCCCAGCGAAGACGAAGAGTAGCAAGAGGGAAAGAGGGTACCGAGTGAGATAGATTCCCACGATACAAATATGGCTGAATGTGCTCCTGTCAGCGGGGCAAAAATTTGCAATCGTTCCCCAGACTCACTCGCCCAGCCTTTCCCGTCTTTCTCCCCTCTGGGTAGGTAGGTGGACATTAGACCATTGTCCAACCGTCGGCTGCCCAAGTTTTATTTGCTCGAGTTTGCGTGTGTGTGTGTGAGGGACGCATTTTTCTCCTCTTTCACATGGGAAACCTCACCCAGGGCTTGGGGGCTACGTATTTATGCACACAATACGGTTCCATCCCGATCGCAACCCGAACAAACAAACGACTTCTACGACCGGGCAGGCGACGAACCCCCGTGCTTCTCAGCAAGGTTGAAGTTCTTCTTCGATCGAAAGCTCGACTTTAACCTGTTTCGAGCACAGTATTTTTGCACGGCCTTAATTATGCATGACAGCACTGGACAGCACCGAGTGCCGGGTGGGAGAGCCTGTTGGTTAATTATATCATTCAGCTTCGCATCGCTTTCCGGAATCGGGGCCGGATATGCTGAACTGTTTCTTTTTTTTTTTTGTCGCGACTGCACGTCCGGAAAAGCCGGACCGAAGATCTCCAGACACGAAACCGCATTTAGTTCGTTCGTCCGCATCCTGCGCACACGATTTGGGTGGGTGAAAATGGGCTCTTTTTTTCCAGCTCGGTGATGGACGATTTCTGACATTTTCCTTTTTGGTTCAGGCGGATTGCATCATTCGAAACGTAACCGATTCCAATGGGGGAATCCGGGAGGCCGGGTTGTCTAGTTTTGAAGTGCCCATTTTCTTCATCACCTGCAGTGGTGGTGATATGGAAAGCGTTTTCTGCTGCAGCATTGATCGTGAAAGGAGGATCAACGCTGAATGATCTTTCATGTGCCGACGCTAGCTAGCTAGCTCACCGTCTTTACAATGTGTGCATTCCGGACCGATTGGCACGTTTCCGACGCTCGCCATACCATTTCTCTTCGATCTTGCGATCGAGCAAACGGCAACTGCAAGCGGAACGGAAGAAGGCACACCGAAACCAGCCGTATGGCATTCCTGTGCGACCACAAAATTGCAACAAGGCGCTTTCGTTTGGAGCATTTGTGCGAGGGACTGATGATGATGATAAATTCCTTAGCCGGAGAAACAAAAGTGTCACTCAGCTCAGATTCTATGTTAATGTAAAGTTTTAAATGATACTATCAAATTTAGTAATATTAGTTCGTGGTGTCTAGCTTGTAAGGCTTTTATTTTAACTTAAAAAATGCGCCTCATTCCCACAGACGCCTTGTAAACTACATTTCAGCTATCAATCCGCAATGATAAAGATGTTTACTGTCTTTGCCCTGCGTTTTTTTTTTTTCGCACATTTCCATCTGTCGAAGTCGGTGGTGAAATTTAATTAACCAAAGCCAAACGCCAATCATAACAAACACACTTTAAACAGATAATAGCACCCCCCCACAAAACGATCCATCCTCGTTTACACTTACCCATCGGCGAACCTTCACCCAGCGTCGGAGAAGCGCATTAACGCCCTTTCCTAGTACACCAGCCAGCTACCCCCAACAGCGGCTCCGTGCGTTATGCTCTCCTAAGCAAACTCCTCGCAAACATCCTCCCCGATCAGCTTTGCATTCCACGGTCGGGGCATTTTTTTGTTGTTGTTTCGTTGTTGCTTGCTCGCTTTTGTTTCTCCTTCCAAACACTCTTAGACGCACACACAAACATTCACGTACACACACACAGAAACACGGCTCGCCCCACAATGGGAAAACGCCTCGGAAAAACGCTAATTGGTGCAGGTGAAAAGCACTTTTCCTTCGCGCGTTATGCACTGGGTGTAACAATAACAGTAACACTGACCATACCACCGCTGTTGCCGCTCGCCCATTTCCCACCAGCGCAGTCTACACTGCCCACCGGTCAACGGCGATGAGGAGGAACTCTCCCCCCCCCCCCCCCCCAAAACCATTCACACACGCGCACTCACATGCACACACATATGAACACGTTTTTCCACCGAACGTTGGCGGGTCTGCACCGGTCCACCATAAGGCCGGATTCGGAGAAAGGAAACCGAAGCGCCTTCCGAAACCGGAAGATGTCTGAAACGGATACAAGATTGGAGGAAAAAGATACCCCCGAAGACACAGCCACACACACACACTCACACGTAAACGACCGGAGATAGCTAAAACAACAACCACTTCGAAACCTTAGCATTAGTTACAGCGTACAGTGTGCAGGATTTGTGAGTTGCAAATCGGGAAGTTGGCGTAGAAGTTATGTAAAGTAGTGCTGTTAGTATTTTGGTGGAGATCAGCTTGACTCCGGAGATCATTTTATGAACCGCAATTAAAGTTTGAAATTCATGCTGAAGAACTTGCACTCGTAGACTATCAACAATTTTTTCCAAGCTCTTCATGGCTTAAAATCCATAAATAATTGTGCTATAAATATCAAATTTATGGCAAATATAAGCTATATAGTATAAGCTATCGATATAAGCTATATCGATTAGTACTCTATACGATGACATTCTGATTGAGATTTGCATGGAAGGCTTGGCGGCTGTGCTGACAATGATATACCATCTTTGTATATTATAGTTGCAAATACTAACATCTAGAACGATTATAAATGTTGATTTTCATTATACCAAGCTAATAAAAACTTCTTATGGGGATGTGTTTAAAATGTACTCTATTATCAACATTTTTTGTCTCTATTGTATACCCTAAACATTCTTAGTGTCTATGTGACTCATAGCTATTGTGTTCTAGTATAAAAATTTAAAATGTCTCGTATGGATTATATTATCTTTTGACAAAGCCTTGCAAAATTTGCTCTCTAAAATTTGCATACTCAAAGTAGACATAGTATTTATTAAACTAAATACTTATGAAATACACACGATTCAGGCGTTGAATGAGACGTTAGTATACGGACTGCCTATGGAGATTATTATTTTGCTCTACAGCCAAAGCAATTAGTAATAATAAAAGCAGATAATAATTTCATACTAAGGAGTTGCTTTTTTATAGCACGCTCAAAGTAAAAATAATCCTTCATTAACTTTTTCGTAAATAGTTCAAACACCAACGGCTAGAACCTCACTTGTAACGTTTGTGGTCAGTATAACGACTCATGAACTCATACGACATGCCTTTGTCTTCCTTTTAAAAAAAATTCTAGAAAGGAATATATTTCGTTTCCTCTGCGCAATAGTTAGTTTAAAATTATTGTTTATGGCACTAATTATTTTGCTCTATTTAATAAAAGTTTGATGACCAGTATTAAACTTACGTCACATGAAGATGAGCATTTTGCTAAGCAAACAATTTAAAGTCGAGTGTTAAAATTGTGCAATCTTCCAAACAGAATCTTCCTGTGCTATAATTAGTTTAAGGTATAAATTATGTCTGTGTTACTAATTTTATGACGTTTAAAAATACTAACGTTTAGAGCATCAAGTTTAACACTTGAGATATCTATAAACTTTCTTAAAGAAGGTTTTTTTCGTTGTTATAGTTAAGCAAATCTTTCAACAGTAGATTGCTCCCCTTTTTATTTGCTAGCAAAAGCAGGCTGCGACTTTAGGGAAGCAAACACAAAGAGACAGTTGACAGCTGACAACAAACATCACCCGTACGCACACCCACTTGGGAGGCAAAGTTTGTTATTGCCTGTTTGTGTGTGTGTGTGTGTGTGTGTGTATGTCTTTCCTTCTTCTCCACCGATTTTAGCGGTAAACACATTTTGTGACGGTACTGCAGCCAGTACAGTACTGGGCAAGTGCTTCTACAACCTGCCATCGAATATGCCTGGGGAAAACACATTCACGAACACACGTGCAGATAAAACAGGTCGCACGAAACGGAACGATTAACGTAACGATTTGTCCACCGAAGAGCAAGAAGAGGGCGAAGAGAAAAACAAATACGCGCGGCTTCGGGTGGGATTTTTGTCACCACACGACACGGAGGACAGTCACCGAAACGGTAAGGTCTATGTAAAGCAGAGCTCCAAACACTAAATTATGCTATGAACCACTTGTTGGGTTTGGCGAGTTGAAGATATCAATTTTCCTTACAAACCCACCGCCTACCGAGGTACACTTTAAGACACTGTTCGAGGGCGGCTTGCATGCCCGTTTTTGCATAGACCAGCTCCTCTCATAACTTTCTTCGCTTTTCACACTCTGCACAACCACCACAACCGATTCCAGCTTCTCTGTGATGAGAGGTCCACTTTTGTTTTTTTTTGCAGTGTGTATTTGTACAGTGAAGGGAATTGAAATGTTTTGCCCGGTTTTTGCCTCCTTCATTTATTTCTGTCACCGGATTTTGCCTTTTATTTTGGGTTCGACACTACTTTTTTCGTCTCGCTCACCGGAAGTGAGAGCTTCCGTTTGGAAGTGCTGCCTGCCACTGCCACTGCTGCTAAGAATACTCGCCCAACCAGCAATCGTTTACACTCAACACGGGTTTTTGTTTGTTTGTTTGTGGCATTGGCACAGGTGGGTAGATAAGAAGGGCAAAAAAAAGGCAACAACCGCTCTCCCTTTTAACGGGGCTGATATACGTACGGGAAAGACTTGCACGAACGCGACCGCGACGAACTCGCGAGAAAAAGTGAAAAAAAACCTCAACCGAGCGCGAACAGACGGACGACCACCTCTGCGCGCACGGACTGTGTTGCGTACACTGATCACGGGGGCAAGATCGCGCACGAACCGTACCGACGGGTTCGCGTGCTTGAAGCGTGTTGGCTGGGTGGTGGGGATGCTGGACACCCCGTACATCCCTCACCCCTGCTCAACGCCGGGATTGGCCGGGGATCCGTTCCGATCAGCCGTTCCGAAGGGCGTCGCAAGAGAGTGAGCCGACGAGAAAGACTCAAAGACACGAAACCCGAAGCTCAGCGAACAACTCGGACGCCGAGGTAGGTGGTGAATGTTTTGCTCGGGTTTGGCAGTGGGAGTGTGGGGAAGGAAAGGTTGGATTCTCGATCGTGTAGGTAGGTGGTTGGCATCAGCCTGTCTGCGTGTGTACGCAAAAGCCCCGTTTCAAGGGCGGGGGGGGGGGGGGGGGATGGGAGTCGTGTGGCACGATGGTCGTCGGCGTGTGATAGGCGATAGACGTGCGGTTCAAGTGGTTGCATATACATACGGGCGATTTGGTACGTTGCCACACGCGGTCAGGATGATAGAGAGGTGCATCGTTAAGTGCATTCGAGTGGCATGTGAAGTTGGATGGGTGGATTTTATTTAAAAAATATTAAATTTCAATTGACGTAAGGGTGCTAGTTAAGGCATAAAATATTTGAATGAACACTAAGATGTTAGTTGCTATAATTCATCTTGCTATATGGTATAATGAATAAGAATTTGAATATATTACCAGATCTCAAAGTTGATCTGAAAATCAAGAGTTTTAATTAACACTTAAATATTAATTTTTACAGTTTGTCTCATAATAAAGATCTTTGGATACATTAAACTATTTCGTAGCAAAGTTCATTAGTAGATCGATTTTTAATCTGTAACAAGATGTAAATTTTCATAGTACTTCTTAAAACAGTATATTTTTCACAGCGCATCTAAGCACGATCAAGTTTAAGATACACTTTGAGGCTAATCTTCAGAGTTTAGCTCAATAAAAGGAACTTAGCTTTTATCAATTTACACTTAAATGATTTTTGGATAAGTAGTTAAAATAGATAAGTTTTACTCGTTATATTAAGCTCTAAGAAATTTTACTAATAGAATGGACATTTCATTATTACTCGAGGTAGTAATTCCAACAAAGAAGAAGAATAACATCTTAAGTGCTGAGTTCTGCTTGCTATAATGGCTTTTAGTATACGCTATAATGTAAGATTTTATAGCAGCTGTTCGTACATGTTGTTGAGTGTACATTCAAGAAAAACTCAGGTTTTTTAAAGTTTATCATACTTTTTCATTTTTTATAAATACAAAGAAGTTAATTTTATTAGTTTTTTTTTTAAGCTAATTTGTATAAATCGGCTAAATAACTCATAATATTTTTTATCCAGTATAGTGTTTATAAAAAAATATTGTAGCACTTATATCTACATTTTATTTCAATATCATTGTTTATTCTCACGTTGTTTACTAGCATAAATTATTTTTAAGCAGTTGATAGGGGGATTGAATTGGAGTATGATACAGCTTATTTTAAATTTTAATTTTCATTCAATTTTCTATTGTAAGTGTCTACTAAGCTACTGAAGGAAACTTTTCACTGCACCCTTCAATATCATCAGCTGAGCATGTGATATCGTGTCATTCGCTGTGTCCTACACAGTACGCATACATCCAATCGAGCTTACGAGCGCCCAGGTGGGAGTCAGCGATGAGCTATTGTACAAGCAAAAACACAGCCGAGCATTACCCATTCACCACGGACAACCAGGAGTCGTCCGAAAGAGAGCGAGAGATGCACACTCCATCAAGTGAGCTTTCTTCCTGAGAATCCTGCGCTCTTAATGCATAAATCCGCTCTTGCTCTTCGATCGCACGCAGATGATCGCATCTCAACACAAGACTCCCGTGGCGGATGCTGACACCAAGAGTATGCTGATCGGAGGCACCCTCACAGATCGCACTTGCATCGCCGTTTGATTCCCTGCTGTGCGAAGAGCCATCGAGGAGCGTAGTAGTGCCCTCTGGCAAAGTGTGGGCAAATAAAGTGCAAGAGAAATATTTATCTAGCCGTGTGTATTGCCTTCCAGATAGGGCAACAATGTTGTGCTCGGGCCAGTGCTGTGATTGTACGTGGTACAGAATATGCACAACCGATGACTTTGAAACGAAACAAGAAGATTCGATGCGCGATTCATGTAGTGTGCTGGTGTGTTAGTAACATGCTTCTTGCTACATAACCTTTAAAGCAATTGTTGTAAAGATGTCATTTCTTACGGTGCATACATAAACATCGCTAACGATCAATTCATCTCCTTGCCCTGGTGTTTCGATCGCTGAACAAATAGATACACCTTCGGCTGTAGTCTTTCTTTGCAGACCTCCAACACACAGACATACACGCCAACAAAACTGCCCACGAATAATTGGAAAAATTTGCAACAATGTTGCAGTACCGCCGGACTGGAAGGGATATTGTGATGAGTCGATAAGTCTTGGCGGGCCGGTAGATAGGCCGTTGGTGGACGGGAAGTGATAAATATACTCCGTGCCGTGAGAAGAATGCCGACAGTGGGGCAGTATTAGGAAAGGCGGCTTTGTAGGCTCCGGAGTTTTGTGTAGGTTCTAAGGGATGTTAAACAATCAGGCGCACACAACAAGAGGGTTAGCAAATCATGTTCTTATTAAATTAACGTCAAAAAGGGATTTGTGTGATTTAAATTAAGTACAATTCTTCAGAACACAAAAAAATGTGTCAAACGAAATATGAATCTTTTAAAAATTTGTAAATGAACGTGAGGTAAATGAGTATCTAAATTTTATAGTAAGATTTAAAATTAAATGTTTAAAATTGAAATTCTATATTTCTTATTTGAGCAGCTGTTTTTTTATATTTGAAATATTACGACATGACGTCGTTTTGTCGTTTGTGCATTTTATATTATCCATAATGTTTTTAAGAGAGTTTGAATATTTAATTTAAAAAGAGTATTAAATTTTCCCGGAATTATAATATGTGAACTATAAAATGTATGCTATAAAATATTTAACTCCTATAAGACTTGCTGAAGTCTTCCATGAAAAAAATATTCAATATAAAGAATTTTGTAAAAGCGTTAAACTCTGAATATTTTACAAGGAAAGTATAAAAATAGTATATGACTGTCTCTAACATTACTACTTGTTGCAAGCATAAAGAAATTAAGTCCATATTAAAGCCAGGCTACATGATGCGAGATGCCAAAAAGATTTCGCTAGAGAGGGGGGGATTTGCGAAATTTTTCCGTCAAAATCATCTCGGTTCATCTACCCGCGTTGTTTGAAGCACCTCATGCTATCTCTCTCTTCAACTGAAAACTACTATGGCAACGCATAGCAATTGACAGAGAGGGCTAGAGAGAAGCGAAATCTTTCCGAGATTTCAGCTCAAGTAGGCGAAATCTTTTTGATGGATAGATTTCGCAAAACCCCTCTTTTTGAGCGAAATCTTTTTGGCATCTTGCATCATGTAACCTGGCTTTGAAAGTGAATAAAGTATTAGAAATAATCATAAAGCTTTCTATATTTTCTATTTTATGTCACATGCGTCAAAAAAAAAGCTGTTCGAAATTATATTATACCTATTTTTATATTGTTTACTATTATAACTCATAATATTATTATTTTATTCAGCGAAACTATCAAGCCAATTTTTTCGGCTGTGCCGTAATTGAACTAGCCTTGAAAAATATGCAGGAAGTTTAAAATAACCTTTTTTGATACTTTTTTACCATTTTTAATTGATTTTTGTTATTTAATTTTTGAGGTTTACGACTTGCAGCTGTTGAGTGTCACTGTGTTTGATACGGTGGTTCAGAATTGTAGAAATTTGAAGCTTAACTCAAGTTAAAAATATATAAATAGTCAGAAAAAGAAGCTATGCTTGAAAAACATAAAGAAGAGGTTTGTTTCAATACACAACAATAGCTTTCAAGTACGAATAGAACCAAAATACACTTTCCCTATTCACTATATGAAGCAAGAATTTGGACCTTCAATTTGTTACATTTAACGTCCCGACTTTAATTATCATTATCAAAAAGTATTTTTCAATCGTGCAAAAATTTAAATTTAATTTAATTTGAGATCAATTTGTCTATTCTCTTAGAAATATTTTTTGTAAATTGTTTTTTATAAAAAATCGCTTCAACATTATAGCAGATACTTCGCCTTGCTTGTTGAAGATACTATCATAAAACAGGAATATTTCGGATCGGATCTTCAAGGGCCTTAAAACTGTTCTACATCTTGATATGCTGTTGTCCAATGTTTTGCTGCGGATAGGTACTAATTGACAGATACTCTGACCAAGATTATAGCACGTTTGATTATTTACTATTTGCCTAAAATAGTGCCATCTATCGTAAAACTAGAGAACACCTTATCCAAGGTGTTCACGAAGACACCGCCACAACGCCTCTAAATTTAATAAAATAATTTTATAAAAAAATGGACTGTAAACCAAATTTCGAAATTCTCCATTTCACAAGTTTTGATATTCGCCCTTCAAGACACAAATCATAAACAAAGGCGATTGCTAATCATTTATATGTCAATAGGTTTACGTCGACTGTTTACAAAAGGTACTAAACACTGTTCACACTAACCTGATGCCCTTAATTCATATTAAACAGCCAAATTTCATCACCAACTAATGCAATCAAATTATGAGCCATAAAATGTTTATCGCCCCCATACGGTGGTCAGGTTCTAGCACAATTCGCCCGTTCGCTCGTACGCTCAATTGGCACAGCATTTTTATTCTGCGCACAACCATTCACACCGAGCATTCTACACGGGGAAGAATACACCGTCCCGGTTGAGTCAGTTATATTTTTTTACGATCATTTTTGAGTCCTCCGTGAGAGTTGGGTTACTTGGGTCGACAATCACTTATACGTTTGTTTTCGAGAATCGCTATGGAATGGACGCGAGCTTTCCTGTGCACACCCCCTGTTACACTCTCCCGCAAGGTCTAATCCGGCCCCGTTGGATATGGATATGTTAGCCCCAGCTCCCCTCCCTTGGTTCGCATATGACAACGATGCTCATTAACCGTTAACAATGAACGCATCCGTCCGAAAATGTCGCCAGCCCTAACTGCGTTTCCCGGCTGTGTCGTGGTGAGAGTGGCAAACCCCTTTCCCGGCCAACTCATCGCCGACTGAAGATGTCAAGGTCGACGGTTTTGCTGGAACCGAGCGAGCGCGCGAGAGAGGCAGAGAAGGAAGCCGTTTTCCTTGACGCTATGGAAATTGATGCCTGGTGCTGCTGCTGCTGCTGCTGCTACTAGCGAAAGTCCAGCTGCTTCGTCCGTGTCTAATGTCTGATGATCTAACCTCCACTCCCTGTGCGAACCTGACACCCGGGACACCAAACGGATCTAATCCGGTCAACGGTGTAGAATGTGTAGAATGTGAGCTAGAGCTAGAGTCGCACACGCGCACACCCGTTCGCTCCACTCTAAATGGCCGTATCCGTCGCACAAAGCGCACCGACGGTCCATTACCCGCGTCCGGACCATTCGGTACCATTTCCTTGATATTTCAATCACCCCCCTCCTCCTCGCTTGGACGATCGTTAGAAGCGAGGCTACAAGCGTGTCGTGTGCCCACCGACTGGAAGAGCACGCCGGAGACGATACTTACCGTATTTCAGTGGATGACCTTTCCGACCGGGTAACTTCAATTCGCACCAAGTGATGAACCTTCTCCATTTTCGGTGATGTGTGGTGCATCCACTGGATCCACCTTATTGTGGCGAGTTGTGAAATGAAAGGGATAAATAATGTATTGGCAGCGTGGCCCGTAGTACCCTTGGGAGACGACAGTGTTGCGTAAAAATCAACGCACCCCGCTTGAAATAGTTACTTATTAATCATTTCCAGACAAATTATCATAAACAATCCAAACCAAAGCTCCTGCTTTCGATCATATAATCAAGTTTAAAATCAATCCGATCAAGCCCCAATTTGCTGCCATAAAATAATTCACCCGCAGCATGATCGTGTCCGTTTTGCTGCGATCCAAAACTTGTACTTTTCCGTACAATAATCGGACATAAATAAGCCGCCAGTAACATAACTCAGCGCACATACATTATGAGATCATTGTGTGGAAATGAGCCAAACAGGAATGTGAGCTGAAATCGCACGAATCGCTTCGCTTACAATTAAACTGTTCGTTCACAACTCAATATCAAAACTGTATCTGATAGGTTTAAATCAAAACACCCGCCGGTAACATGCGCCGTCTAGAATGTGAGGCTTCCCGGATGTCTAATATACATTCTTTGCAAGGTGTGACTTTTGTATTAAAAACCTGAAGACAACAAAAAACAAGCGTTCCGCCATGCTGAGCGTTGTTCACGCAAAACATCGCACGCACGCGGCCAAGAATCGATCACGCTTGAACGGTGTCTATGTTGGTCGGGTCGGTCGTATAACACTGCAATTAAAACTAATCCGCAAGTGCACAGTTCCTGTCATTCTCTGTCGTTGGCTAGCTCCGGGTGTGCGCCATTGGGCGTCATTTGCAATTAGTATCACATCTGTCAACTGTACAGCAAAAAAACGAAAACCAACGACGCCGGACAATGCGTCAGGTTGAAGGTTATCTTAATCGAGGTCTTTTAATTTAATTTCTAACTACGATCAAACGATCCGAGAAGGTTATCTTGATCGGGCGGAGTATGCTAACGAGGCACCGGTAAAACGTAACCGCCAACAGTCAACCTCAAGAAAACACAATTAAATCTGCATGGCTAGTGTAGCAATCTTAGATTTGGATCTATATTTGGTTGTGTTTTAGTATATTTCTAACCTCAAATTCTGCAGGAAGTACACCCCAAAAGTTCTCATTTGGGGACCAGGCGCACAATCGATGTTCAACATAGCAAAATGGTTCAAGCATCAGAATAAAGTGTATTTTTTTGTCCTTTCAGTAAAAACTGAAAAAATGGTAAACGGTTCAAGGCGACATCCACCCATCAGTTTCCGTGACTTCTGTGGTCTTTGTTTTTTAAGGCAAGTTCCTGGTCAAAAGCTTTATGTGGTTACAGGGATACGATGATATAGACCAATTTGCTTTGCAAATGTTGATTTCGCAAGCCTTGTCCAGCTATTTTGGAATCAAAATACGGATTTTAATCGCAAACCAGGCATACATACAGAAAAGTGTCTTGAGCACGACGTTTTGCCTTTTATTAAGATTCTCAGCGGTTCACAGCTGACCAGATTGCGTAAGTTGTCAGGGAACATTCAAAAGGTATACTTACTTACTTATCAGCCGCTACAACCGCTTTGCAGTCTTGGCCTGTTGCAACAATCCTCGATACCGCTCACGGTTCAGCGCCATCGTCTGCCAATCCATTATCAACGCCATCGCTCCATCTCAGTTTGGGCCTACCACGCCACCCTCTGTCCGTGTGGACGGCCTAGAAGGAATTTACGGGCTGGGTCGTCCAGTGTCATTCTCATGACGTGACCAGCCCTCCGGAGCCTAGTGAGTTTAATGCACTGCTCGTAGAGCTCGTCATTGTAGCGGCTCCTCCATTGCGCTTCCACACATACGGGGCCAACAATCCTCCTTCGTCAGTTTTGGACAGAGTCCATGTCTCACAGGCGTATGTGAGTACTGGGACTATAAATGTTCTGTACAGTCCCAGCTTCGTCTGTCACGACAGGAATTTAGAGTGGAGAAGTTTCCTCAGGCTGCAGTATGACCGGTTGGCAGCCAGCGCCCTTGCGCGTAACTCAACATCAATGTTGTTGACGGTGCTGACTTTTGAGTCCAGATAGGTGAAGTTTTGGACGACTTCGAAGGTGCGGTCACCTATCTGTATATCAGCCCTGCGTAAATCAGTGTTAGCAGGGCCGCTGCTGGTGCCACCATCATTTTGGTTTTCGCCTCGTTAATCTCCAACCCGAGGTTCTGTGCCGCACGCTCGATCCTTTGATAAGCTTCTGCTACATAGAAGAGCCTCAAACCAATGATGTCTATGTCATGATCTCCGAAGTTTCCACCTCCGAGTCTCGGATGGCGGCTCTCTCTAGCGCCAGATTGAAGAGGAGACAGGCAAGCCAATCTCCCTGGCGACTCTTGGTGGAAGTAAAGGAGAGCCCTAAGAGTTTTCCTTCCACCTTCACCTGGCATGTGATGTTGGCCATTGCCATTCTTACAAGCCTGGTAAGCTTGGCCGGGATACCAAAAGAGCTCATCGATCATATCGATCTAATAAAACTGTCCAGAATTACAACCAGTTTAAAATTATTGGGTCAAGTACAAATTAAATGTCTGAATGCTTTGAATTTTCACGAACATCCTAAAGAACTGCATAAATAAATTGTTCACAATTGAAAAATAAAAAATGGCTGCTGAACTCGATACGGCTTTAGTCCTATCGCTTCTTCTGCTTTAGCCTAACGACCTGTTAGGTCATGATGCCTGCCATTTTTGGCTTACTAGACTTATTGATGCCGCAAGGTTGGATTGTCAGTCCTCACAACGGCGGGGAAACGGTTCGGATGCGATTTGAACCCCAGTCCTGCCGTAAGAGGACCGGCGCCGTTGTCTCCTCTTCCATCGGGCCCCTCTCAATCCTCTCAAATCATTTAATTTTATACCTTATTTTTTTTAATTTTATACTTTAGATAAAAAAATCTTCAATCAAATGTTATAGCCATTTATTAACGGTAAGAATTGCCCGTGTTAAAATAAAATCATATCAAATAAATCAAAATCAGTCAAAATGTAAGCGAAGTAAACTAACTAGTGTAAGGCGGCCCCGTGGTAGAGGCGATAACAGTCGCCTGAAGCGTACACCGATCTTCAAACGGCAGGACCGAGGTTCAAATCCCATCTGAACCATTCTCCCATAGTGACTTTCCAATTGCGTGGTAATTAAATCTAGTAAGCCAGAAATGGAAGACATGAACTTAAACAGGTCGTTATGCCAAGAAGAAAGATAGAGAGTATAGTAATCATGAAGATTTAACTGTCAATTGAGTTGATCATTTGAGGTTATGATTTTAGAACTCCAACTTAAGAAGAAATCTAAATAAAAGGCTAAAAAGCGATCTCCCTTCCCAGATTGCCAGCCGTACGAACGATGCTGTGGCACAAACCGCCCAAAAAACCCTTCCCCTCCACCCTCGCGGTCCACATCCCCACACCCACTCCTAGCAGGAAAGGGTAGTTTAAGCTCATTTATCTTGCTGTTTGTTTGTTTGGTTGGTGCTTGTCGTTATTTTTTTGTGCTCAAAGTTTCGCTATTTACCATTTGTTTTCGTGCCGGTTTCCTCCATCCAAAGCTCGTTTTACTCGATTACCATTCTCTGTTTCAGTTTTGTTCCCTTGTTTTTTACACTCTCTGTGATGTGTTTTTTTTATATATATTTTTTTTATAGTGATTTAACTTGTTGTTCTCCAAGTTCAACGCTAACTTTTATGACTTTTGCCGCCCGGTGATACTTGTTGTTTACTGGGATTTATTATTTATAAAAAAGTATATTGCCTCCCTTTTTTTTTGTCTTGAAGCAGTTTCGTCTAGCAGCTATTCGAATGTGTGCTACAGTTACGGTTCGGGTGCTGTTGAAAGGGAAAATAAAGAACACACAAAATGCGCGGTCGGTTTGGCAAGGTTGAATTTTCATTTCGTTTGCCTTTTTTCTGCCGTCTCTTACCCAGAGCCCTGAACGTATTGCGTGTGTCCCTTCCACAGACCGGGAAAAGCGGAGCGGATCGTAAAATTAGTCAAAAACATATGCAAACACTCGTCGGCTCGGCAAGGTTGAAGCGGTGCGATTTTGTGTGCGCTGCCCTAATTTACGTTTGTAGCACCCCAAACTTGGGCGCCTTGCCCCGTGTACCCATTAAATGCGATCAATTAGTCAATGTCGTTGGGCGGCTGTGTGCGCAGAATGTACTACCAGCCTTGCTTTGTTGCCAAGGAGGGTAAGATTAAGGAAGCAGACAAGGATTGAGAAGACTTACTCCGTCGATCAATCGTTTTTTGGTAAGGCGTGGTGGTTGAACCTTGAAGGGCTTAGTAATGAGTAAAATGATTTAAATTCCTCATTCACGACTGAATTGAGTCACAAATGAAGTTTGATAAGGTGTGAAATTTGTTCAAGTTGAGAAAGTGACGTGACGTAAAGTATCGCAAAACAAAAATACGCCCAGAAGAATGCATTTAACGCTACAATCAAATATACTAATCAGCTCCTAACAAGCCTCTTTTATCTCGGGCAATAATGATCCCGCCCGGCTCCAAAAACAAACTAAAAGGCACGTAACAAATGGAGCCCGTGAATACGTGAAAGTGCGTCCGAAAAACTGACCAAGCGAAGGGTCTGTTCCGTTTCGTTTCGTTTGCCGTATATATCGCACATCGAGTGGTGCGTTAATTGCCTGGTTCGGCAAAACCATTTCCCTCGATGGGACCTCAATCGGACCTCGGCTGTCTGACTTGGCCCGGCGCGGAAATGGTTCGTTTTCAATCAGCTCTCCCAGCGCACACAGCTTCCGAGCGCGGTGTGAGATTCAAATATGATAAATTCGTTCCACCTCGCGCTGTGGAATGCAATGAACTTCCCAACGGCGTACAAAAAAAAAAACGGTGACACAAAAATGGACTGAACTTGTGGAGAAAAAGAAAAGGCAAATCACCAACCTTGTGTGACAGGTGAGCAATTATAACGTAACCGAAATTGTATAATAAACAAAGAAACCGTAAATAATTATGGAAGCTGTTTCTGTGTGCGTAGAATGCAAATGCTAATAAAGCCATAACATTCTGTCAAAAGCAGCACACAAAAAAGGAATTTGGAAAATATTTTGTCATCCGCGCGATTGTGGTAGTCATGTGGCACAGATTCGATTAGTGGCTCGTAGTTGACAGATCGTAGTAAACGTCATTTACATTGTTTATTTAGTTCAATGGCATTATTAAGGATAACATCCTGAATCTATCCTTATTTGTTTGTTTTTTATTCACTGAAGAACAACTTGCCTTCAATGGGGCAAGTCCTGGTGTCCGAGGCGATAATGGCGCCGGTCTTCATACGGCAGGACCGGAGTTCAAATCCCATCCGGACCATTCCTCCATAGTGAGGACTGACCATCCAACTATGTCGTATCAATAAGTCTAGTAAGCCAGTAGCCAGTAGTCTAGTAGGCCAAGAGGAGCGACAGAGAAAATAATTGTTTTAAACTTATTTTGATCAGTTTTTTCTGTATATTTTCCCAATCTTGGCCAAATCCAGGATTATATATTTCCTACGATTTGGCTCAATCTAAAGAAAATGATGTTCATCATATTTACTCATTAATTTTTCATAAACGGCATGTATTTATAGCAGCAAAAATATTTAAATGTAGACTGAATAAACATACTTAAAATTACTAAAAGTTTCCTCAGTACGCATGATTGATTGAAGGAATGACCAACAAAAAGTCGTGGAAGCCAGAAATGGCAGATTAATTCATCATTAGATTGTTGCATCAATAAGAATCATGAGTAACTTTCAATAGTTTGTAATTAAAGCTTCTGTTGTTTTCTAGAACGACCTGGCCTGGCTTGGCATTGCTGTAATTGTAGTATTTAATACTAATAACTCTTTTAAACTTTTTTTTGAGTTTATATTGAAAGAAAAAAGTAGAATATAAACATTACATCGAAATGGTAAACCTCTGCATCGTCATCCATGCTACTTTTACTTATATCATAGCGCATGCGCTACTAATACATCCTTTTTGACAGCTCGATAAATAAATGTCATTCATGGCATCAACTAGATAGTATACCGTACTAGCTTAGCAAACAATGTCGAAGATTTGACGCTGAGTTTATTGAATTTTATTGACTAGTAATTCTTCTTCTTCCTTGGCACTACAACCTCGAGCGGTCTCGGCCTGTCATATCTGGCTTTCTGTGACTTGGTTTTACCCTTAGCAAAGTAGTCAGCCCTGCGTACGAGGAGACGGTCTGCATGGGATTTGAACCCCGATCCGGAAGTGTGAAGACCGGCGCCGCTATCACCTTGACGACCGAACCGCCTGGCACCGATCATGTTTGATCTGAATCAATTTAAATTTTTCTTAGCCAATCCCCATTACCAAACAGACATCCAAAAAATGTTCGAAAAATGTTCCGGGGCGTTGGCTTGCTGATGGGAAATTACTAAGCATTTGACTCGCTTCACCTTTGCAACACATCACAACCGCAATGCGATCACATCCCCGTACCAAACCGTCGGAGAAAACAATTATCACCGAACATATTAATTTATGGCAACGATGATGCGCGGAATCTTCACGGCTCCATTAATTGCCCACCCACCCGAAGGAATTGTGTGATTGATGCAAAGACGCACCGAACGATGAAAACGGTTTGACCGGGTAGAAACCGAATTGTTTGTCCGTTTTATCCGTCCACCCGGTCGGATACGGTTCCCATGAGGAGGGCGATATAGGCCCGTTCAGCGATAGTAGGGAGGCTTATAACTCTCGTAGATCAAACACTCGCCGGGCTAATGAGCCAACACGGGGGAGCTGGAGCCCCGAAAAAATAGTTTCCATCGGAGTAGAGCAGCGACAGAGGAGAGAGAGAGAGAGAGAGAGAGAGAGAAAGAAGGAAAAAACGACCCAAGAAACAAATAGTTGGAAATAGTGTCCGCCGGTTGTTTTTTTTTTCGAGGGTTTTGGTCCACCGCATGTCCACCGCACGGAAACAAAGAAAAGAAGGGCACTTGCTCGCTGATCAAGCTCAGCACCGAAATCATAGATCGTGATCGCTGCGTTTGTTATCTAATGATTCGATGCCTTTTTTTGTCTTCTGTTTTTTGACGATGTTGTCGGTGGTGGTCCCGTATGGTGGAAATTCATTTTCGTACTGTCCATCAACAATCAACGGGGCATTTTTTTTTTGGGGTTTGCTTTCTTCATTTTCTGCCTCATTGCCAGCAACCAATAAGGGCCCCGCGTTTGGTGTGGTATAACTCGCGCACGCACACCAGTCCCATAAAGCTCTCGGGAATGTCTGAATGGCTGGACAGTTTTTTTTTTTTTGGCTAAGCAACTAATGGCAAACCATGCGATCATCGGGATTTGGTGGTCAGAGATTCCAATTGCGCGAGATGCCCCGAAATGATCGCCGCGCACATTATCTAACCGGGTTTTTGACAACAAGAAGGCTGCCCAATGCTTCGATGGATCGATTCTGGCGGTGGTGAAGTAATTGCAAACCTCCAAAAACAATATTCCACCCGAGTGCGTGCCACAGTTTCGTCACACCTGCACCCAAACAATGCACAAAATTGAATCTGTTTGAGTCACAATTGGGTGACGCGCAATTAGGTGGCCCTCGCGATGGCGAAGAAGATGATGATGGTGAAGCATGATTTAACTTTCAGCCCCGAATTGTTGTTTCGTCAGTATTGGCATGCGAGTGTACGTGTCACAGGTGTGAGAAATCAATTAGACAATTTTGCACCTGTCCGCCCGAACATCAACGATGACAAGCTTTTTCGCGTGCGGTGCGCATTACGCACCAATCCCCGGCCATGGCTGGGTTGATGTATATCCTGACAAGACTGAAGGGCCGCGTATGATTGGATCAGACGAATTTTCAGTTGATGGTGATAAACTCAAGTTAATACAAGAGTTGTTGAGCCTTGGCTTGGCACTGCAACCTCGAAAGGTCTCCTGGCCTGCCATTTCTGGCTTTCTGTGACTTGATTTTACCCGTAGCAAGAGATTCAAGACTTACAGTAGTCTAGATGTGTTTTTTGAACCACGGTCCTGCCTTATGAAGACCTCATTGCTGAGCATAGTTATCCATATTTGACAATAAATTATTCTGGAAAATCCTTCACCGTCAATTTACAGAATAGTAGCTATATCCCATAATTATACATCCAGATTTCAGTCATCAAGGTGTGAGCGTCCTGGACTATGCGGCTGAGCAGACGCCTGTAGTACTGAAGCCATCTCCTAGGAGCGGAATGAGTGAAAATTTTATGTCAATAGATTCAGAACCTCCAGTTGGTTGAGCATCCAGTAAAGTTGATCCTGTCGGAGATCACAGTCCGACTGCGAGAATATTAACCAGTTCATCTATCCCTACACTGAATAGGATTGGCTCAGGTAGCATTCGATCCTTGATAGTCAATATTTTCTTCCTCTATGGTACTACAACCTTGAAAGCTCTCGGCCTGCCATTTCTGGCCATCTCTGATTAAATTTTCACCCAGCGCAAAGTAATCAACTTGAACCCTTGAACCATTATTGCACATTGAAATCTCGCGCAAAATCTTGCAAGTACTTCTATTTCAACTAAGCATAGAGACTTTACAAATAGGAGGCACAATTTAACAATAGTTTGGTTTGATTTCATATCTTACCTTTGGGCCAGGATGCCGTGTTGGACGATTCAGGCACAGCTCAATCTGAATTTAACTGGTCACTCACCCAACTCACTCAAACTCACTCAAACACCCAACCTAATGATCTACTGTTAATGATGTGTATACTAAACGGCCCCGAATCCCCAGCTGTACCATCAAACCCCTGCTCATAACGCCTCGGGGAAGGTTAGGTAGCTACACTGACAAAAACAAAATCAAACTCTAAATGAACTGTGTTTGGGTAGCTCGGGATCATTTAGTCTCAAAAAAAGGGGCATAAACACTACTTCATCCATAAAGTGCAGAAGAAAGAAAAAGTGCCCCTCGACTACACCTTAACCTCAACTTTGCTCATGTTAACTGCTTGTAAAACAGTTAATGTTATGTTTCATTCGCCGCTTTCCAGCTCTCCCCAGTACGAATCGCGTTACCCACAGCAACAACAAAAAAACTCCCCTAAATCCTTTAAGAAGCCATTCTTTTGGCGATTAAAAAGCGATCACTTTCAATGTCGGCAACACCATGTACGGGGGATACAAGCAAATTTCTCCCACCGTATCGTGCGTACCAAATCACAGCACACAAAGCGGACACATGTACACGGCGGGGCAGCAAAATTGAAAAGATTGAAATATTAAATCGCACATTAAATCATGCGCCGGTAAGCTGTTTGTGTCTCGCCCTGCCGGCGTCTCAAAATCGGCCGACAGTGGGAAAGATATTTCTCGGAAGTTCTCTGCAGCGACTCCCCACCGATCCCACGGGGACATTATTGTTCGGACGAATAGTTACGGTAGCCCAACCTCCAAAAAAATAAAACGAGGCGTATGCCTTTCTGTTCGAACGGCCAACGCAACAAACGGAGAGAAATATGCATGTTCCCGCATGCTGGATTTGTGTCCTTGCTCCAGTTAACCCGAGCGAGGGCACATATCGTTGGGCAGGTAGGCACAACGGACACACGGCGGGCTTAATTTATCGGTGTGCAAAATTGTTTTCGATACAATAACGAAAAAAAACAACATAACATTGCACACAGCAATCACATGGACACTTTCACACACGCGTTTCCGTACAGTAACCACACCTTACGGACAGCGTTCTGACCAAGCCAGCGTCGACATTCCCCAGTATCAACGACAGGGACTGGGATCAATTGCATAATTTCAGTGCCACACCGACCAACGCCCGCTACACTGAACGTGCCGAGGTCGGTCTTAATTCCCCACACACCGTCCGTCCATTGGGTTTTGTGAGCCGTCCTTTGGGTTTCACTTAATTTCACATTATGGATCATGTTAAATGGGTAAAATTGCGCTACACATCTGTTGCCAACTGCAGCGCAGAACCAGAAGAGAGGCGAAAGATAATCGAAATCGAGATCCTTGAAGAAAATCAATCTAGATCGTGGAGGGTTGGGGTTTTACACAGCACGTGTTTTGTGAGGGCGAAAAAATGCATCCAAAGGGAACCCTCCAGGAGCAGGGCCAATAAATTGTATCGGGCGGCTTTTGATTGGTGGAATGACATTTTTTATCTTGTAACAATATTATTAACGTTCGGTTGTTCTTTCACTCAGGGCTTTTTATGGTCTTTTTTATGGTTTTACATTTAACGTTCTTCGTGAAATTGATGTTTTGCTAATGAATTGAATCGTTTCATAGTGTTTAATCATTTTTTAATTATGGCAACTAGCTAAGTAACGCTTGATAACACCAGCTATCACTAACTACTAATAGAATAAGGTTCGTGTCTTAGCTAAAATAATTCATTATATTTTCCGTATTAAGGTTTGATGCCAAATTATAATGTGACTATTATTTTTAATTAATAAATTATCTATATCCGTTGCCAGGAATTATAGTTAAATTCCTATTAATGTAAACTTAAACTGCTGGGGGATTTGTATGGCCGGCCCTATTTGCATTAAAAGCATGTAAGGGTATAATCTAAATTATTGATAATAAAATAAAAAATCATCATATATCAAAGTTTTCCTACTTCTGGGGTGATAAAACATCCATGAATATGTTGAATTTATTTTTTAAATATTATTTATTTTAGCAATAGCAGTAGCGTGGAATTAAAAACAAGCCTTTACTTCTTGCTCCGGGATCTCTTCAAATTAAAAAAATACAGGTTTACGAAAACATCTGATTATTTAAACATACTTTTCAAAAAAGAGATTGAAAAATGAAGTATGGAAATACAACTTTTTTAACATGAGGTCTTATAAATGATGTGGCAGAAAGCATGATCCAATTCCATTTCGGCTATCTAGTTTATAGCACAATCAAGATCGTTTGGACTGCTTTTATGACCATTAATTGTACTTTCTTAGGTTTGTAGACATTTTTGCGCACCAGTAGATGGATGAAGATTTTTTTAAATAATTTTAAAATTGTTTTAAATTTAATATCTATCTAAGTAACGTTCTGGAACCTCTGCTAGCGTTATTTTTTTATTCGCTAAGAGGATCAGGTTTTTTAAATAAGTGATTATGGCGTTTTTTGGGGCGGTCCGGTGGCCGAGGCGATAACTGCCCCGGTCTTCACACGGCAGGACCGGGATTCAAATCCCATCCAGACCGCCTCCCCGTACGTAGGGCTGACTACTTTACTACGGGTAAAATTAAGTCACAGAAAGCCAGCAATGGCAGGCCGAGTCCTCTCGAGGTTGTAGTGCCAAGGAAGAAGAAGAAGAAGAAGATTATGATGTTACTGTTTTTTAAAGCATGTTTTTGAGGCAGTTTATACTTGGGATGATTCAATTATTTGTTTTAAACTTAATTTGTTAATAAATTTTTTAAACAGGATTTATACTTAGAACATATTGATTTATCAGATTTTTTCTGGAAAATTCGATATTTTTTATAGTACACTAATTATTAGCCAAGAAATCTAATGCTTGTCTATTTATCAGTTGTTGTTACTATTTGATTTTTTTCATTAAATCGGTAGCAAACTAATGTTATATTCCTTTATATTTTAAGCATATGAAATTTAAAAAATTTATCCAAGTAATGCTTTATAAATTCTGCTACCATTATGCACTAATAATTTAGGCTAGTGTCTCCGTTGAAATAAGTAATGTAACTGCTAGTCTTTTATGGCTTGCTTAAATTAATTTCAAAAATACAATTTTTGTACAGTAGGAACGGCCTGGTCTGGAAATGCTTGCCTCAATAAAGCATTTACAATTAGAGCTTTATCCAAATAAGGTCGATTAAGTTCACCAGTGCCACTTGAGCTATTCCACATCATACACCATACACGCATATCACGCGTGAAAATCGACCTAGCCCTTCAACATTTTTGCTACACATTATGTACCTGTGCAAAAATATAACTCTTCGCAACACCGGTCCGATCATCCTAATAGATAAGCGGACAGGCAGACAAGACATAAATCATTCTTCACTTCGCATAACTACCATTTCGCACTTTGTTTGTTTTGTGCGCCTGTTTTGTCGCATGCGAACAAACAAACAAACAACGAAGCCATTTTAACCGACACTTACAACCCCAGGGAGGGACATTACACCATCCATCTTTCCATCCATCCATCATCCACCCGCACTGTAAGGGTTAATTGTGTGGTGTAAGCGCTGCATGTGCAGCAGTGTTTGCAACAACAACAAAAAAGGCAAAAATAGCTCAAAGAAAGAAAGAGAAAAAACCAACCCATATCTCGAGAACGAGCGACCCCCGATCGATTGCAACGGCCCGAGATCGAGATCCGTGATGCCAACGCCTGACAGTGACCTCATAAATCACGAACTGGCTCCATCCCCCGGATCCGTCTGTACCGTGGCACGCCAAAACTATATGGGGCACCTTCTGGGAGTCGGTTGGGTAATGGAGAAAATGCGTTCATCTAAACATTATGCCAACCCGCATAACGTGGTGCTACAGTGGCGCGACCGGACGTCACGACGAGACTGAGAGAGAGTGGGGGGGAGGGGAATTGTCTTATTGCCTATTTTCCCTGACCAAACCCAATTTCACCCACTGTAAAGGTGGGCCCGCACACGCCCGCAACGGATCGGGCTGTGAGCCGAGCTGGCTACGAGACCATTTTAATTCGATTACATATTAAGTTATCAAATAGTAATACGCAGCGCCCATCCTCATGCACGGGGCGACGTAATCGACCAATTTTTTGGCTCTTTTCGCACACCCAACACTCACTTCAGATCCCAATTTAACGATCCCAATCTGCAAAGTAGATCTCGTTCAGCAGATCAATCGAACGATCGGCTAATGAACGAAGATGATTTAACCACCACCATAAGCGCTACTAATCCGACCAAAGTGATCCAACCAACGATCCAACTCGAGAGCCCTTCAAATCCACACGGCTTATAAGTGGCTGCGTTAACTGAGCGAAAACTCCCGTTGAAAGTGACAGCGGGAAAGTAATTAATTAACAGCTATAACCGCTTCTGACGTTACGCTATCACACTTACGCATCACAGTAGACATTGTTTGTTTTTCGATATTTTGAAACATCACTCTAGAACACACATTACCGGTCTCCATCAGAAAATGGCCAATTATGGCACAAATCTCGGACCGTTTGTCCTCTCTGACGGTGGAACCATTTTTCGCACGACCTCAACATACGCACACGCACTCGCGCAGTGCCACGCCTCGGACATTACGCAGCATTGCCCTTCACTCTTGGGGTAACCGACAGCAACAAACCAAAAAAATGAACCCACGGAACCACACCTCACCTTACCGACTTTCGATGGGATTGAAATGACGCTCGTTTGTATAGCCCAAAACCGGCACCTGCGCCGTGCGTGGTTCGGATTGCAATACGTTCGATTTGCCCAGGGACACTAACCTCCGCCGCTAATAGGACACAGCCCGGGCCAGCTCACGCGCCGGGATCGAAAATTGCAATCGATTTGATCTAATGAAAACATAAATCAAAACCTACCCGAACCAAACGCGGGTGCTCGTACCGTGTCTGTCACATGATGGCTAATGAGAGGTGCGTGTGGGGCCCGACCGCTGCCGTTCAGCAAGATCTTTCCAATGGCAATTGATCCGAGTTTTTTGACCATACCCGACCGTCCGTCCTGCGGTGTTCACTTTCACACTGGCTGGCTGGCCGTAAACACGTGGTGGAGCAGCACCAGGTCACCTAGCTGATAGAGCTGATTTACACCGTTTATCCGGCCGGCTGGATTATTTTAATCTCATTTATGGTCTGGGATTTGTTCTGTTGGAAAGGAGTTTTTTTTCCCACGTTCACCTTGAAAAGGATAATCTGAATCATTCTTCTCTTTTCCCTTGTTTTATATGAGTTTTGATGCAAATATAAATATTGACGAAAATATTACTTTTTACATTTCTCTTCAGGAAGTGAGCAAACATTGTATGATTCGTATCTTGTTATTATCGTATCGTATTATTGTTACGATATCTTGTTATCGTATCTTGTTATTCGAAAAACAGATTCAGAATACTACACATATTACTAGAGAACAAATCAAGGTTAGAAAAATTAAAGTCGATTGTACTGATGGCAGAATTATGGCATGCTTTAGTAGATTTATAGCAACACTGACAAGACGTACAGTTCGCGTGTCCCTGCTTTACATCTTAAGCAAGAGAGGACGCTAATAATTGAAGAATTAAATAGTACGCGCGATCCTTACGGAAACTAATGAAAGCACACGATAGAATACAGGTTTTCTATAATTATAAGAAAGAAAGGATGCAAAAGCACGAGATTATTTATATTTTGTGGATTCCTTCGGCAACAAGAAAACGAATTGCAAGCCCCAGGTTTTTATTGGAGTACAAAGTGTCAAGTATTTCTTTAGCACCTATTGATTTTTTTTATCTAATCAAATAAAATTAGAAACTCTTTTTAAGGACCAACTATCTCCGACTATCATTTCCGTTTTACCAATCAGACAGTTTAGATAGTACATGGGATAGGATGGTAACTATTTTCAAATGCAGTTAAATTATCATCATGTTAATGACCAAAACGCTCTCATACTTTAAGCAGAACAGGTGCTTTAATTATTTATCTCTAATGACTATAATTATTTCCTTTCTATCTGTTTTTCCTAGCATTTCCCCAATCGTGTAGGGTGACGCAGTCATTACCTGTGCTAAGAGTTTATTTACTCAGAAATTGTGGGATTTTTTTTGTTATGGCAGTGTGTATGAGGCGGTCCGGAGGTCGAGGCGATAACGGCGCAGATCTTCACACGGCAGGGCCGGGGTTCAAATTCCATCTGGACCGCCACCCCGTACGTAAGGCTGACTACTTCACTACGGCTAAAACTAAGTCACAG